>NC_050450.1:73487207-73787207 GCF_903995425.1 Onychomys torridus
TAATTTATATTTTGGTTAGAATCTGGCGCCGGCTTTCAAACACTTCTGAGCTCGCTGCCACCCAAGCGAATAATCGAAGGGAGGGGGGACTGTCGCCCCTGATCGTGGGAGGGAGGAGATAAAAGCAAGAAACGGTTGCTGGGAAACAAGCCATCCTAGCTTTTCCGAGGCCACTCGGTGTGCCCAGAACTCCAGCCCTGACAGTCTTCACACGCATCCCTTCGTGGACAGCGTCACTTGATGGATAGCGCGCTCAGCACCGGGGGAGAGGCCCATGCGGTGCTGATGCTATAAAAAGCCCAGAAGGAAAAGAGAAGAAAAGAAAAGAAAAAAGAGGCGGGCGCCGCACAAACCCGGGAACTTACCCAGTTTCTTCCACATGGCGAGGTGACATGCGAGGAAGCCTTTGCGGATGGCAGCGCACACCTTGGCGGGCTCGGACGAGGTGAAGCCCTTCTGCTTCTTGATAAAACCCCACAAGTGCTCCCGGGCAAACTGTGCCGCCTCCCGCCCGCCGTGCCCGTCGCACACGGCGAAGAAGGCCACCGAGGAGCGGCGGCGACAGCAGCGGCCAGCGGGTGGTGAGGCCGCGGCGTCCAGGGTAGGGTCGCGGGCCGCCGCCGGGCCTTTTCCCGGTGGCCCGCCGCCGGCAAGAGCGGGGCTCGCCGGCTGCCCCAGCGCCCGCCGCGGTACCGGCGCCGGCTTCTCCTCGGCAGTCGGCTCGGGCTCCACCACAATCTGAGTTACGTCCTCCATGTACTTCCTCCCGCCCTGGTCAGAGAAGACGCTCACTCCCAGCGAGTACAGCCCCGCCATGGCCGGCTGCCCGGGATCCCTCCGTTCCCACGCAGGGAGGGTCGTTTCTATGTGGGCCAGGTGAAGGAAGCCGGAGGTGGTAAGAACTGGAGCGTTCCCTTAGCATCTGTCATAATTTTGTTCTGGATGGGCTTGTCCCTCTTGGTTGCCTCCTACCGGTGGTGTCACGTCTTCATATTGACACGGATGGCTCCGTAAACCAGTTTAGAAGGACTGAAGTGTACATAGGCAACGTACTTTTTGGAAGCGATTCTGTTGTGATCGTGTTTTAGGGTCGTAACCCTTGAGTTGCTTATGAAAAAGGCGTGCAACATATTAAACATTAAATTGGCCTCGGTGTGTGTTAACTTATTGGTCTGTATATGTATGTGTGTGTGTGTGAGAGGATAGTTACCTTAGCTGATTGCATCCAGTTTCCAAAAGTTTATAGTAAAAAGCACTCAGGTAAACTCCCATCAAAGTGGCTTTCCGTAACAGGTAACCTTATTTCCTTAATTTCGGTGTAATTGTAGTTTCAACCAAATTTTGAATGTTTGTAAGGCAGACAATACTTATATGTATAACGTAAATGACACAGGATTGTGGTTGCTTATTTATTGCTGTGGATATACGGTGCATATCTTTTTTACAGAAAAGAATTAATGCTCCTGCCACTAAAATCCCTTTGTTTATAGTGGTGTAAGAAAATCCGCTCTATTTTCATTAAAGAAACAGTGACATAGAGAAAGCTGTTACAGATTTGTAAAATACACAGTATTTTTAGAAAGGCATTGTCATAGAGTGTAGACTAGCTGGTTTCAGAGTCTGTTTTCCATCTGTTGGGCTTTTTGCCAAGTATTTGATTGACTCAGAGACCAGCCACTAAGTTTTTTGGAGGCGGTTCCCAGCCAATCCCTGGGGCCCCTATGATGGATTTATTTTGTTTTCGTGTGGGCAGAGTAGAGCTGAAAGCACTGTAGTTTATTCTGGAAATACATTATATTATTGGCTGGAGAGGAATTAAAAGTGGATAGCGAGACAAACAAGGCAGAGAGTAGACACAAAGAATTATTATAGAGTCCATTTATTTCACAGCACACTTGGGGCATGTGAATTTGCCATATGCTTTAGCTTTAAGAATCAAAAGCTTTTAATATATGAACTTTGCCCCGTGTGGTTGTGCATGCTTTTAATCCCAGTACTTGAGAGGCAGAGGTAGGCCGGTCTCTCTGAGTTCGAGGCCAGCCTGGTCTACTTTATGTAGAGAGTTTCAGGCCAGCCAGCGTTTGTAGAGAGACCATCTCTAAAAGAAAAAGATTCATATTGGCGTGTGGTGGCAGGTGAAGGAGGATCAGTGTAAGGTCAGGACCAGGGCAACAGAGTAGACTATCTCAAAGAAAAAGGTTGTCCTTTAGATTTGCTGATGTTGAATTGAATGTAGGGCTTCTCACATAAGCACAATCTCTGTTCTTGTGATCTCTGAGTGTCCCTTTAATAAAGTAGAGGCCATGCTGGTGATCATGAATGCATTTTTTTTTACATGCACACACTTAAAAAACATTTTATATTTTAAAATTTTGTGTGTGTGTGGTATATGCATGTGGCTTTAGATGCCCGAAAAAAAAATCATATGTCATCTTTCCATGGAGCTAAGGTTACAGGTGGTTATGAGATGCCTGAAGTGGGTTTTGAGAACTTAACCTGTATGCCAGCTCTCCAGCTCTCCATACACATACTTTATTAAAATCACACTTTTATTTTTATTTAATGAAACCTTGAAGGAACTCTGTCTTTAAAACTTAAATTTAAAAAAGAATATTAAAAAGTATTTTGAGTAAATTAGAATCTAGACATAAGAAATACAAGTTAATGCCTTTGTGCACACCTTTAATCCCTGCATTTTGGAGGCAGAAGCAGGTGAATCTTTGTGAGTTCATGGCCAGTCTGGTCTACAGAATAAGTTTAAGGACAGCCAGGGCTACATAGAGAAACCGTGTCTCAAAAACAAAACAAAACAAAACAAAAAAACCCAACCAAACAAAAAAAAAACCAAAAAGAAAGAAAAGAATGGCATTGTTTTATATTTTTGCAAATCTCTTTTAATGTCTGGCTTAATAGAAGACACCTCAGTTCTCTGTTTCTGCACTCAGTTTCCTGTACTATTGGTTGAGGTATAAGAAAACAGACCTTCATATACAGATATAGTAGCGGATCACTGAATAGTCTGTGTCAAGTGGTTGTATCTTAAGGTTAGTTGAATTATGATCTGAAATCTCACTAATGAAAAATTTAAAGTCTTACATTAAAGTCCTTACCCCATGAATTTGAATAATGGTGTTTGTGCACTTGGTTGGGGGGGGGGGTTGGAGCAAGGAAGGAGAAGGGGGGAGATGATGTAATTATACTATAACCTAAAAAGTAAAAATAAGTTACTGAAAGAATGACACCCCCATCCTCCCCAACATCTGTGTCTTTTACAGCTCCTAAGTATGGAATGAGGTATCTTTTTTCTCCTTAGCCGTGGTTTCATAGTTAGGGAAGTCTCTTGAATTTGCTGCATGTGAATTTCCGATCCCCCTGCCTTCGTTTTCTAAGCTTTTGGATTATAGCTGTGTGCCAGCTACCACATACCCAGGCTGCCTTTGAAGTTTATGTCCATGTGTGGCTAAGAGGAAAACCTTTGGTATCATTCCTCAGGTATACTGGCAGCTGTGGGTTTGTTTTTGTTTTGTTTTTGGTTTTTTGAGACAGGGTTTCTCTGTGTAGTGTTGGGTCCTGTCCTGGATCTTGCTCTGTGGACCACCACACTGGCCTGGAACTCACAGAGATCTGCCTGGCTCTGCCTCCCAAGTGCTGGGATTAAAGGTGTGCGCCACCACTGCCCAGCTGTTTTATTTTTATTTTTTTTAAAAGATGATCTCTTACCGAGGTAGCCTTCAGTAAGTAGGCTAAGCTGTCTGGCTAGTGACCCTAGGTATCTTTTTCTATCTCCCTAGGGCTGGGATCAGAAGCTCTTAGCTTTACCCGGCTTTTTATGTGGATTCTGCCAACACTTTACCAACTGAGCTGTCTTCCCAGCCCCTTGATTGTGAAATTTTAATCTTACTGCTTCAGGCTCTTGAGTGCTAAATTTACAGGTGTGCCTTACCAAGCCTCCCCAAACCAACTGTAAGTGTGTAGCTGTGAACAACACAGTGACAACTAGCTGGCTTGGAGGCTTCTGTCATGACTGTTGCCAGGGCACTCGGAGTTTTACCAAGCATTGCTTTTGCTCAACCAGTGCCTGAGTAAGCACAGCCCAGAGGACAGAGAGCTCTTCGAATGATGATGAGGCACTGCTCTGAAGATTCTGTTGACCACTGAGAGACCAGTGTGTCCGAGTGTCTGCCTCTTGCTGAATCTTGAGGTTTTATCTGCAAAGCTAATTGCCTTACATGCAACTAAGACTCTTAGGGTTGCCCATTTAGCATGTGAAGTAACGTAGCTGCTCAACAGTCATTTGAAGTTAGTTGGATTTCTGTCCAGTATAAAAATGAAATAAATTGGCTTCTTTATACTTTTTAATAAACATGTTGATCAACTTGTTACTTTTATTATTATGTGTGGGGTGTGGGTGTAGGTCAAAGGACAGACAGTTTGTAGGAATGGGTTCTTGTTCCTCTGTGTGAGTCCTGAAGATAAAGTTAAGGTTGTCAGGGGTTGGAAGGAAGCACCTTTACCTGCATAACCAGCTTACTCACCCTGCTGGGGAGTAAAGCATGGGAGGTGTTAGCAGCAGCCTCCTAGGCTGTTCAGGACCAGTCCTGGCCTTCACATACATGTGAACACATATGCCTGTGCATTGCTCATTTGTATGTATATATACACTTAGACATATAAAATCGATTGTGCATTGGGCATTGAGATGACTCAGTGGATAGAGGCACTTGCGGGGAAAACCTGATTACCTGGGTTTGATCCCTAGAAACACACTTGGTGGAATTAGAGAACTGACTCAGGGTGTCTTCAGACCTCCTGTAAGCCATGGCTTACATCCCCTCCTGTCCACAAAACAAACAAACCAACAAACAACAAATAGAAACTTATGCCTGTATGGCTTTGGATGCCATAAGTTGGAAATTAAGGAGTCAAGAGAGTTGATTCCTTATGGAGAATCTGTTGTCTGCCCACCTTCTGGTGGCTGCCAGTGGTCCTTTGCCTTTCTTGGCTTGAAGGTGGATGCATCTCTGTAACTCAGCCTCTTGTTTGTGTATTTCCTTCTCTGCATTGTCTTCTCTTCTCCCTTCTGAGGCTACTGGTTCTTGAATTAGTGCTCACTCTAATCCAGGATGATCTCTTTTTAAGATTCTTAACCTGCTTACATCTGCAAAGACCCCTTGCCAAATAATGCCATATTCACAGGTTTCAGTGGGGATAACAACCCACTAAAGGCATATTTTTGTCATTTCATATACCTTCCCCCCAAAATACTTAATTCCAAAGGAAAAAAGGTAACAGTGGGAAACCTGACAAACACTTCTTAAATGATCAAACACAGCACTAGTTTAAATTTTTTAAAATGAATTTATATTTTAGATAAGGTCTCACTATAGTGGATGGATGTGGTGGTGGTGCCTGCCTGTAATCCAAGCGCAAGGGTCACTGCAAGTTGGGAGCCAGCTTGGGGTACAGAGTGACAGCCTGTCTCGAAATAAATTATTAAGTATAATAAATGTCTTAAGTATTTTGTTATAGTAACAGAAACAGTTTAAGATTGATAGACTGTGGTGGCATTTGTCTTTAATCCCAGGACTCATGATTAAAGGCAGGCGGATCTCTGTGAGTTTGAGGCCAGCATGGTGTACAGAGCAAGTTCCAGGACAGCCAGGGCTACACAGAGAAACCTGCCTCAAAAACCAACAAAAAGATTGATGATGAAGAATAAGAATCCTGTCTGTAGGGATTGGGTACTACAAAATGGGTTGACTTTGCCAGAACAGAAAGGAATATACAAAACTGAAGAAACTGATCTCAGAAAGGTCAAAAGCCTGGGGACTTGCCCAGATTCAAGGGCAGTTTTGTTAGGGTCCTTTTGCTGTAATAGACTATATTTATTTCAATAAAGAACATGAATCAGATGTTGCAGGCTCGTTTCATTTTCTAATTATCATTTGACTTATAAAAATTGTGTCATTTTTCAAGCCTTCTCAGACTTTTATTTATTTATTTATATTTTTTGAGACAAGCATTTGAGCCGTCCTGGAATTCACTGTATATCCCAGGCTGTCCTTGAACTCACATGTCATCGATCTTCCTGTCTCGAGACTCCCAAGTGCTGGGGTTACAGACCTGGGCTGCCATGCTTGGCTATCTCTCAGATTGTTGCAATGAATACACTTCATATAGGAATATATGTGATCATTAGCTCTGCTCCTTTTGTGTTTTACTAACTGCACCAGTCTTTCTGATTTTAGAGACTTGTGATAATTGCTTTCAGTACATTCCTGGAGAAGAGTATTGCCATCATGTCCCAAAGTCCTATATGTGGTCTGTCCTCCCCATGATAGGCTTCCTAGTGTGGCAAGAGCGAGGAGGATATTCTTGGCTTGTTTTGAATCCGAGCTTCTCTTACTTGTGCTCTGACCTTTCGTAAGACTGTATTGTGCCAGAGTGCCCTTATCTGTAAGGTGGAGCTGTGACAGTCCGCCTATCCCCTAAGAGGTAAATGAGTATATTGCTAACTGATACATACTCCAGGTTTCAGAATTGGTATGAAGCACACAGTCTTTTTGCTCCCTCCCTGTCATCCATCGCATGTAGCACAGACTCTGAACTTCTGATTCTCCTGCCTCTTCCTGCCAAGAGCTGGAACCATAGGTGTATGCCACCACTCCAAGCTCAAAAACTTAATTTTTTTTTTTTTAAAGACTGAGTCTTAGCTGAGTAAGGTGGTTTGGGACTGTAATCCCAGCACTCCAGACACTGAGACAGGATTGTTATGAGTTCAGGGCTGGTCTGAGCTGCATAGCCAACTAGTGCTATATAATGAAATCCTATCTTAAAACCCCCAAAACATGGGGCTAGAAAGATGGTTCCACAGTTAGGATCACTCACTTAACTTCAGTGAGTGAGTTTGGTGAGGACCTGGAACCACTTGGTGGCTCACTTGGTAGCCTGTAACTTCAGTTCCAGGGGGTCCAGTGCTCTCTCCTGGTCTACTCAAGCACCAGACATACATGTGATTCACAGACATGCATGCAGGTGCTCACACATACACATAAAATTAAAAAAAAGAAACTTTAGAAAACAAAAAAGACTATAGATTGTTCATCTGTCTAGAATGCACAAGACCTTGGGTTCACTCTCCAGCCCCACCAAAACAAACAAAAATATTAAAAAATAAGTAAGAAGAGAGCCACTAAATCTTGCCTAGTATAAGGTAAGAGTGAAATCTCAGTTCCTAGGGATGTTGAGGCAAAAGGATTTGATGGTTGCTCCCAGTCTGAGTAATAAACCGAAACAGCAATAACAACAGCCCCAAAACTGGCCTGTTGCTGTGACCTATGAACTGAAGGGTTGGTTCTCTGCAGGTGCACACGCGTGATCAACACAGCATAACACAGCCTTGAACTCAGGGACTCCTGGAACTCCCTGCCTTAGCCACCCATGTAGGTGTGAAGCTAGAAATGTTATGTGTTTATCCTGGGTCTGTAAGCAGTCGTGCATAACCCATAATCTTATTGTATTTGGGAGGATGAGGCAGGATTGTGGGTTCCTGGAAAATACAGTGAGATACCCCATCTTAAAAACAACAAAACACCCCACAAAACTCCACTAGAAAACAAGTTTATAGGCTTATTTGGAAAATATATGTAAGAGAATTATAAAAGAACAAGTGGAGGAATGCTTAAACTGAATTATTAAACACTATAAATAGATGTTTAAATTCAGAATTACAACTGAGACAAACATTGTAA
Organism: Onychomys torridus; assembly: GCF_903995425.1. Taxonomy (NCBI): domain Eukaryota; kingdom Metazoa; phylum Chordata; class Mammalia; order Rodentia; family Cricetidae; genus Onychomys; species Onychomys torridus. The sequence continues at coordinate 73,494,959 of NC_050450.1, forward strand.
CATGATAAAGGTGGCATTTCAAGTGAATTTCATTACTTGTAGTCCACTACAGAATATCTATTTGCTTTTGACCAAAATCGTGGGATTCTTTTACATTTATTTGTGTATTTATTTTATGTATGTGTATGGATGCATATGAAATTCAGAGGGCAGTTTGTGGGAATTAGTTTTCTCTGTCATTTGGGTGCCTTTGCTCACTGAGTCATCTTTGTAAATTTTCTTTTTCTTTTTTTTTTTTGGAGACATGGTCTCTCTACTCAGCCCTGCTGTCCTGGTACTTACTGTGTAGATCAGAGATCCACATGCTTGTGCCTTCCAGATTAAAGGCACACACTGTTATGCCTGACTGTAAATTTTCTTATTTTGAATCAGAGCTTATTTAGCCCAGGCTGCCTTGGAATTCTGTATGTAGCTGAGGATGACTGTGACTCTTGATCCTCCTCCTCCTACCCCCTAAGTGCTGATATTACAGGTGTATACCATCATGTCAGGTTCAGAAATGTGATTTAAGTAATATTGTGGTTTTGAATGTTCTCTTATTTGCCCTCCATTCCAATACCATTTTATTTTAGGTGAGTTAGTACATGACTCAATTACTTGTATGTCTTAATAAATTTTTGTTTTTCTGAATTTGTCTTTTGTTGTTGTTTGCTTGGTATTTTTGAGACACAGGGTGTTACTGTGTAGCCCTGGCTAGCTTAAAACATGATATGTTATGTAGACCAGGCTGGTCTTGAACTCAGCTCTTCTACCTCTCCAAGTGTTGGTACTACATGTGTGCCACTGAATATCAGATGTTGACTGAATGTCAGTAGTGAATAAATATACTGTCCAATTAGGGAAGAGAACACTGGCTGTATTGTAGATGTACCTGTATGTCCATGCTGGTCTTGTGTGTTTGTGCGTGTTGCTGGGTATTGAATATAGAAGTTAGTGCATGTTGGGTAAACTTTCCTTTTTACTTCTTGAGATGGTCTCATGAAGTTGCCCAAGCTTGCCTTGAATGTTGACTGTTGTGCTTCGGCTTCCCCAGTAGTTGGGATTACAGTTTTCTGCCACTGTGGCTTCGTATTTCTATCTACTTCCAAATTACTCCTTTACAACTTTATTTCTGTGCTGCTGGTGTGAAGTTCAGAGGGCATTTATTTTTCTTAGTAGTTTCACCAAGTCTGTTGAATGCAATATATTTGCAGAGACTCACATATATACCTTCTTTTACCTCATGCCTTTATTAGATTTATGCATTGTGTATAGTCAGGAGGACATTAGGATTGATGTCTATTTTTAGCCTTCATGAACAGCATTGCTTTGGCCATTTGTTTCTATTCTTTGTTTCTGCAGTAACGTGGTGTATTCCCAGGGGGTGGTTGAAGAGTATGCCTGTCTTCACCTCTTGCATGATACCCAAATATTCCTGCAGTGTGCCCATTTACATTCATATTTTCTCAGTAGTTGATTAGAGTCCATGTTGCTCAGTATTTCTAACCACATTTGCTATGTCATATTTTAAGCAGTTTGGTACTCATGCAGTGGTATCTTGTGTGTTTTTTTAAAATTATTATTTACCAGATGACTGAAAAAAATTGAATACCTTTGCATGTTTTTTCTGGAGTTTTCTCTTTGGTTCAAGGCCTATTTAGGCATATTGTACTTTTTCCTTTAGGTGGCCTGTCTGACTGATTTGAGTTGTAGGAACATTTTATATAGCTTCTTCCATTCTGTGAAGTACCTTTTCATTCTGTTCCTGGTAGTTTAACTGCCTGGTAGTTTATTGTCCTTGTGGGTACACAGGGAGGCCAGAAGAAGTGTTGGATTCCATAGGGCTGAAGTGTGTGGGTGCTGGAATCCACTCCAGTCCTCATGATTGAGCAGCAAGTGCTCCAGCCTTGGTACCCACCTGTTGTCTTCAGCCTTTGCTGTTGTCTCTTGAACTTTTCTGGATGCAATAAAGAGAGAAATGAATGTATTTCTCTTTTTACTGTTTTTTCTTGTTAGATGAGTGCATTCTGCAGGCATCCTTTGTATAGTTCTGTTGGCTCAGACTTACAGGCATCCTTCATGTTTGCTTGTAACCTTTTCCCATGCTTTGTGTCTGCTATGGGGTTATTTTTATAGTCTGTCCTTTAGTAGAGTGAGTGAGTGATTCCGTCTGCTGAATTTACAGTTATAGTTTAGTATTACAGAATTGTTGACTGTCACTGAATTTAGACACTATATGGTTTGGAATTGATCTGAGAGTTCTGTTACTTAATATTGAGTTATCTTAAACAAGCTTCTTAACCATTCAAAGTATTGCTTTTTTTCATTTGTAAGATGAAATAATGGGAGTACTTGTATGTCTCACAAGTTAGTAAACTTTAGTTAGTAAGCATTATTTGAAGTAATATGTGCAAGCTTCTTAGTACAGAGCCTTGTACATGGTATTCAGTAAGTGCTGTTAGGTGGTGGAGATATGGTTCAGCAGTTAAGCCTGTGCTGCACTTGCAGAGGACTTGGCTTCAGTTCCCAGTACCCACCTCAGGAGACTTAACAACTGCCTGTAGCTCCAGCTCCAGGGAATCTGACGGCCTCTTCTGGCCTGCTTGGGCTGTTTGCACATGGTACATGTAATAGTCATATGCACACATGCACACACACACACAAATGAGAATATGGAAGGCAGAGGCAGGTCTCTGAGTTCAAGATTAGGGTAGCCTGGTGTACATACCAAGTTCCAAGCCAGCCAGGCCTATATAGCGAGACCCTGTTTCAGATATCTAACTAACTAAATAAAATTAAACTTGTTAAAATTTGAGTATTTAAAAGTTGTTTAAAAAAAAAAAACAAGTAACTATTTCTGGAAAGATATAATATGTGCTAAGTTTTGATGAAATGGTATCATAACTGTAACATAGAGCTGGGGTGTTGCTTAGTGGCAGAGTACCTGCTTGGCATGTAGGAAGCCTTGGGTTTGATTCCTAACAAAGAAGGCAATCAAAACTAACATATCCTGGCTTCTCCATATAGTTAAGACTGAAAGTTTCATGGAAGTAGAAAATCTATCCTGTGATTTGTTTCTCTCAATATTGGTTTATGGTTTTATTATAGTTATTTATAAATGTTTGGATTAGAGGATTAATTTAAATCCTCAAGTAGTGTGCTGGTTGGTTTTATGTCAACTTGACACAAGCTAGAATCATTTTTGAAGAGGGAACCTTCAGCTGAGAAAATGCTCCCACCACATTGGTCTATGGGTAAGCCTGTGGTGTGTTTTTTTGATTGGTGATTGATATGGAAGGACCCAGTTCACTGTAGGCAGTGCCGCCCCTGGGTTGGTGATCTTAGGTTTTGTAAGAAGGCAGGCTGAGAAAGCTGTGAGGAGCAAGCCAGTAAGTCCTCTTCCATGTTCTCCGCCATTAGTTCCTGCCTCCAGGTTCCTGCCCTGAGTTCCTGCTCTGACTTTGATAATGGAGTATGATATGGAAGTGTAAGATGAAGTAAATCCTTTCTTTCCAGCCAAAGTTGGTTTTGGTCATGGCATTTTACCACAGCAACAGAAACCCTACCTTAGACAAGTAGATCCTGACTTTTCCTCTCTCTTCCCCTCCTTTTCTTTTCATTCTGTACGAGGAGTTGAATCTAGGACCTTGAGAATACTAGGCAGGTGCTCTGCTACATCTGCTACATCTCCAGCTCAAGATGTTTTTCTTAAAACCTTTTTGTTGAACAAATTCAAGTGTTAACATGCTAATTCAATATATGTTGCTTGTTACATTCTAATAACTGTGCTTATGTGTATACCTGGAGAAGTAAAATATAAAATATTTTCTTTCTTATTACAGCAGAATGGCCAAAGACTATGACAGGTCTTCCCAGCACATCCGGGACAACTGCCAGTGTGGTTATCATACGGGGCATGAAGATGTATGTAGCTCATGTAGGTGACTCTGGGGTAGTCCTTGGAATTCAGGATGACCCAAAGGATGATTTTGTCAGAGCTGTGGAGGTGACACAAGACCATAAGCCAGAACTTCCCAAGGAAAGAGAAAGAATCGAAGGACTTGGTGGGAGGTAATCATTTGTTTTGTCTGTCATATTTTGGCTTTGTTTAGCTAGCTGTGTACACTGTCTTTGTCTTTCTGCCTCTCCCTCACCACTCTTACTTAATTGAGACAAAGTTTTGTTATATAGGCCAGCCTGGCATGTAACTGACTGTGTAGCCTAGCCTGCCTACAGCTTGTGATCCTCTGCTTTAGTCTCCTCAATGCTGGGATTATACTTACACATAGCCTTCCTCCTGGCTCCCTTCCTTTCCTTTTGAGACAGAATCTTGTATAGCTGAGCCTGACCTGGAACTCCTAATCTTCCTGCTTCAATATTGACATAGAACGTTCAGAATCCTTACAGAGCACAGCAACTAGTCTATGCCATGTGCCTTGCAGATACTATTTTTATAGTTTATCATAATCCTGGAGTTTAAAAAAAAGGGCTGTCCCTTTTAAGTCCCCTGGGGCTTGTACCATAAATACAGTGACAGGAATGGCATTTTTTTTCCATTTTTGCAGGTCTCCACAGTGTTTACTTTGTCATGGAATGTTAGCTTGGTTGCAATAGCTGGACACACACACTCTCTCTAACTTAATTTTTGTTTGAGACACTTATGTGGACCAGATTGGCCTCAGGCTCACAGAGATCCTCCTACTTCTGCCTTCCAAGTGCTGGGATTAAAATCGTGTGCCACCAAGCCCAGGAGAGAGTAACTTTATTACCTGGAAAGTAGCTTTATTATCCATCATCAGCTATGAGGGTGTGTGCCTGTAAGTTTGAGGTTGTCTCTGGCCCTATAGCAAGTTATAGGCTAGTCTGAGCTTTGTAATAGAGATACTTTCCAAAAAAAAAAAAAAAAATATCATCTGTGCACTCTCTGCCTATTCTGTCTTCATTCCCTTGGCACCCACTGTTATAACTGTGCTTTTTCCAGACTATAGGTAGAACTTGTAGAAGCCCCCACACAAGCTTCTGTAGTGCATGAATTCATCATTTAACTACTTATTCCTGGGTTTATATAGCATAGCCAGCCATTCCTCTGCTGAAAAACTACCTGTAGCATAATGGTCTTCTCATCATGATGGAAACAGTTAACCTTGTACACCTGCTCAGAAAGCTTTGGCATTTCCTGTGGAATTGCCAGACCACATTTTGAAAGACACTTTGCTAATGTGTACATGGCTTCACTTTTAGATTTTTAGTCTTAAACTGGAATTTCAAAAATCTAAGCAATGTAGTGGAAACACAGGTTCATTTTTCCATATGGCAGCCAGTAACTAGTTGGACAATTACACACCTCTTACATTTTTATTTTGTGGAAAGATGGCCTTGAGTTTATCATCTCCTTATACTTTTTCTGGATAAGATAAACAAATGTCAGCTCTGTGGTAGGGCGGTCTTGCTTATTGTAAAATGACCCTAGAATGAAGCTTCATTTGGCTAGAGACTGCATAGACTATACCTTCTGTTTGTAAACACAGTCTCTGTGCAATTTAATTTGTGTACAGACCAGGTAGTTACGGTCTTTATTTTATTTATTTTTGTGTATATGTGTATATGTTTGAATGTATGCCACATGTGCAGGTGACCGTGGAATCCCAAAGAAAGCATTGGATCCCCTAGACCTGGAGTTAGAGGTGATGTGAGTCTCCAGTGAGGCTGCTGGAACTGAACTTGGGTCCTCTGTAAGAGCAGTAATTGCTCTTCACTGCTGAACCAGCACTCTAGCCCTGTAGTTAAAGTCTTGTTAGAAGCTGCTGTTTTCTGGGACATCTGAAACTTTCCAGACCTTGTTGGATATTGGGGCTCATGTCTGCTATCCCAGAATTCTAGAGGGTAAAGCAGAATTGCCATGAGTTGATGGCCAGCCTAAGATACATACTAAATTTTAGGTGGGCCTGAATTGGAGTGAGATCCTGTCTCAAACAAATAAACAAAACCCTCATCTATCTAAAGTTGACTGTGTGGCCTTGTTTATTGAAAACTTAGTTGTTTAGCCAGGTGTGGAGACATGTGCCTGTAACCCCAGCATTTGGAGCAGAGGCAGGGGACTGCCTCAGGTTGGAGGCCAACCTTGTCTACAAAGCAGGTTCCTGAGCAGCCGAGGCCACATAGTAATCCTGAGTCGAAAAAGCTCTTGAGCTGTCATTTCTGTGACCAGATTCCTGGGAATCCTAAGGATTGCTTTCAAGGTTTCCTTTGTTCTTGAAATTACTGTCTTGGATGCCTACAATCTGTGGGAGACCAGCTCCCTTATTTATTTACCCCAGGAACTCTTGAGGAGTGAGGGATAAGAGATTTAGATGGAAATATAGAGGGGAGAGAGACAGGAACACAGGATGGCCTCTGGAGGGCCTGGGTCAAAACCCACCAGCCCCTTCAGTCTCTACTAAAGAGCTTTCAGAGGAATGCCAAGGGGTGGAGCAAAAGACCCCAAACACACAGCCAAGTGCAGACCATCCCAGGCTCCTGGTGACCATGCACGTGGTCCAGCCATCCCCTAATGCAGCCCTGCTGTGTAAAGCAAGCTCAGATCTCAACTAGGAAGCTTTTGTGGGCTCTCACACAATCTTAAATGAATCTGCTTTCAGGCTATAGTCTATTTAATCCTTGCAGAGATAGTTGTACATATACTTGAGTCTTTTTCCATGTTTGTGTGTTTTGTCTTTCATTTACTAGTACTGCGATATCTCTCTGTGTGTGTGTGTGTGTGTGTGTGTGTGTGTGTGTGAGAGAGAGAGAGAGAGAGAGAGAGAGAGAGAGAGAGAGAGACAGAGACAGACAGAGACAGACAGAGTCAGAGAGACAGAGACAGAGTCAGAGAGAGAGAGAGTCTCATGCATGCTAAATAAGCACTTTACGGTTGGGTTGTATCCCCAGCCCTCCCATTAATTAATTTATGCATTTATACATTCATGTATGTATGTACTTATTTATTTTTGAGACAAGATCTCACCATGTAGCTCTGGCTGTACTGGAACTTACCATGTTAGCCTCAATTTTATAGAAATCTGCCTACCTCTGTTTACTGGTTGGGATTAAAGGCATGTGCCACCACACCTGGCCCTAAAAATCTTTTAAATTGATGCATTATTATATTTTCTGTCATTTCTGGAGGTCAGACCCAGGTCCTTCCACATGTTAGACAGAATCTCTGTCACTGATTTGAGTCACTAGTCTCTCTGGTTGGTTGGTTGGTTGGTTGGCTTTTTGAGACAGGGTTTCTCTGTATAGCCCTGGCTGTCCTGGAACTTACAGAGATCTGCCTGCCTCTGCCTCCCAAGAGCTGGGATCAGAGGTGTGTGCCACTGTGTCTGCTGTGTCACTAGTCAATCTCTCTCTCTATCTTTTTCTTTAAGATTTATTTATTTATTATGTATATAGTGTGCTGCCTGCATGTATGCCTGCAGGCCAGAAGAGGACACCAGATCTCATTACAGATGGTTGTGAGCCACCATGTGGTTGTTGGGAATTGAACTCAGGACCTCTGGAAGAGCAGCCAGTGCTCTTAACCTCTGAGCCATCTCTCTAGCCCCGCTAGTCTCTTACTACACATTTCTAGTATTGGTGGCCTGATACTTTCTTAGTTTCTTTTTCCTTTTTTTTTTTTTTTGTGCCTGTGAAAATACTTTTCTAGATTGTTTTATATTTATTTTTAATAATTTATGAACTTTTATTTTATGTGCATTGGTGTGAAGATCCCTTGGAACTGGAATTGCAGACAATTGTGAGCTGCCATGTGGGTGCTGGGAATTGAACCTGGGTCCTCTGGAAGAGTAGCCAGTGCTCTTAACTGATGAGCTATCTCTCCAGCCCTTCTTTTATTTATTTTTTAACTTGAATTTTTAAAGTTAAATTTTTTCATTTTTTAATAGCATTTCAAAAGAGTTTATAGTTTTTGCCTTTTCTCTTAAAAAATACCATCTGGACAGTTGGACACATGCTTTTTGCCATTTGGGAGCAGGTGTCTTTTTGCAAAAATGGAGCCATTTTCTGGTAAGTTATTTCCTGTCTTCCCTCTGTCCCGACCTAGGTGGCTGGCCAGCACTCTTGTTTTTGCAGCCTTCTGTTGATGCGCAGTCGGCTCTCTGCATGTCACCCTGGTCCTCTCCACTTGCCTTTTAATGCAGAGCAGCAGCAGGGGGTGCAGTGAAAGCAGTGTCTTGTAACGTTGCTTTGGTTTTCGACTTTTTTCTTAAACAGTACCACTGTTTGTCTTGTTTTTCAAAGACCATACTATCCTTGCTGATGAAATTTCTAGAGAACTCCTAATGTATTTGTGTTGGAGACAGCTACTGGAATTGCTTCCATGCGGAGGCTCACCTTGTCATTTGTAGTCCTTTAGAAAGAACACTTGGGCTTTAAGATGACTTGAAGACAGAATGCTGGCCTCCATTCTCTTTGTATTTCTCCTATTTCATGCTCCTGTGAATGTCCAGTTCATAGCATTCTCCCCACTTGAGTGTCAGCGTTGAAGAGGCATGAGAAGCGACTGCCTTTGGTCTTACTCTCCTTGTCTTTAGAAATGAAAGTTGGACTTATTCCCCAAAGAGGTGGAGAGTGAAGGGCTTTGTAGAATTCTGCTCTGTATTGACATTTACAGCTCTATGTTGGTATTTCTGGTTCTTCTGTTCTTCTTTTAGTCTTTAACTGTGCTGTCATCATATCAATGGTGACCTCTGGTCACATGTGACTACTTAAGTTTAATCAAAATTAAACTACAGAATGAGTTTCTCATTTCCTACTTACAGTGTTTGCTAGCATTGTGGTTAGTGTAGGACAGTACAGCTTGAACATTTCCCACTGTTGCTCAAATCTCTTGGCTTGACCTTCTATTTCTGTTGCTTGTCCTCTTTAGGTGGACTTGTCTTCTACTTTCTTTCTCCCTTTTAATCTTGTGTGGGATTGTGTGTGTCATGGAAAGTGTGTGGAGGTCAGAGGACAATTAGGATGTTGGTTCCTGCCTTTGAGACAGGGTTTCTTTCCAGTTATTTCTGCTGAATACACCATGCCAGGTGACCAGAAAGCTTCCAAGAATTCTATCTCTATCTCCTAGCTCCCTATAGGAGTGCTGGCATTTCAGACCTCCCTGTGTCTGTGTCTGGCGAATTTTACATGGGTTCTGGAGATCTGGGTTTAGGTTGACAGGCTTGCACAGTGAATATAGTGCATCACTGTAGTCAACCATCACTTTTACTGTATCCTTCTTGCTTGATTGTTTGGTTTTTATTTATTTACTATTTATGTTTCGTTTTATTTATTTATTTTTCTATTATCAGCTTGATACAGTACAAATTCTTATCCTAATAGTGAAATGTTTCCTTCAGGCTTGCCCAGGGTTTGAGTAAAACCAAAACTTATTATAAGCCACAGTCATCCTAGTGTTTCCCCTGCTATGTAGCCTCTTTGGTTCTGTGGGTTGCAGTCTGATTGTTCTTTGCTTTCTATCTAGAATCCACTTATGAGTGAGTACATACCATGTTTGTCCTTCTGGATTTGGGTTACTTCACTCAGGATGATATTTTCTAGTTCCATCCATTTGCCTGCAAATTTCATGCTGTCATTGTTTTTCTCTGCTGAGTAGTACTACTTTGTGTATATGTACCACATTTTCTTAATCTATTCTTCAGTTGACGGGCATTTAGGTTGTTTTCAGAAATGGAAGAAAAAATATATTTTTATTTTTTTAACCATTTATTATATACAGTGTTCTGTCTGCAGGTATATCTGCAGGCCAGAAGAGGGCACCAGATTTCATTATGGATGGTTGTGAGCCACCATGTGGTTGCTGGGAATTGAGCTGAGGACCTCTGGAAGAGCAGCCAGTGCTCTTAACCACAGAGCCATCTCTCCAGCCACGTTTGTTTGGTTTTTAGAGACAGAGTTTCTCTGTAACAGTCCTGGCTGTCCTGGAACTTCCTTTGTAGACCAGGCTGGCTTTGAACCCAAAGAAATTTTCCTGCCTCTTCCTCCTGAGTGCTGAGAGATTAAAGGTGTGCACCTTGGGAATGGAAATCAGGTGGTCAGGCTTGGTGGCAAGCACTTTTACCCCCAGAGCCATCTTGCTGACCCCTCCCTTCAATTTTATTTGGAGATGGGCTCTCATTATGTTGTTTAGGTACCCTCATTTTATGATCCTCCTGCCCAGTCTCCTTAGTGGGTAGGGTTACAGGCACCCACACTATCATACCTTGGGAACTGGTTTGTCTACCTGGTTTTTGAGATGGTCTCTCACTTTGGTCTGACCTTGTGTAGGGTGTATGGCCAGTGAGCTCCAGGGATCCTTACGTCTGCCTCCCCAGCACTGGATTCATCCTAAGCGTGTACTATCAGTACCACCAGGCCTTGATTTTGTTTGGTTCCTGAGGATAGAACTCAAGTTTTCCTGTTTTCATGGCAGGCTCTTTATAGACTCAGTTCTTTCTAGCTCCTCTATTGGCATTAAAAAAAAAAAAAAATCAGAAGGAACTGGAGAGATGGCTTAGTTGTTAGGAGCACTGGCTGCTCTTCCAGAGGGCCTGAGTTCAATTCCCAGCCACTACACACTGGCTCACATCCATCTGTATGTAATGAGATCTGATGCCCTCTTCTGGCATGCAGGAGTACATGCAGCTAATAAATCTTAAAAAAAAAAAAATTAGAGAATTTTTATGTATGTGTGTGTGTGTTAGAGAGCATGACTCAGAGAAACTATGATTAATTTGAAATAAGGGTCAGTTTTCTTTTAAATAAATCCCATTTCAGTCATACCAAACACAGAACGAGCAACCATGTCTTATTATACTTTGATTTTTAACCCCCAAATAATTAACCATACTTAACAAAAGTTTTAGGTACCCTGTGGTGACTAATTCTTTTATATACTAATTAATGATTTTTATTGTTTCTATGGCAAAGTTGTAGGAGGATTTTCCTATTCTGTAACTCCCAAATAAGTATCTATAAAGCTGTTCTCCAGGGCTAGTTTCATGCTTTGAAATATATAGGAATCTTGAGTCTAAACAGGCGTTGAGCCTTCTGTTTCGACCTTCCAAGGAATGAGTCACCATGTGCAGCTCCTATTAGTCTTCAAGTCAGAAACATTGCAGCTGACATTCTTTTGTTTCCTTATTTCCAAGAAACTGGAAGCCCCCTCCCCCCCTTTTTTTTTTTGCGCTGAGGATCAAACTCTGGGCCTTGCGCTTGCTAGGCAAGCGCTCTACCACTGAGCTAAATCCCCAACCCAGGAAAACCCTTTTAAATGTGTTTCCTGTAAATGCTTTCCATTTCTGAGTCTTTTTGACCTTCCCTACTATTGGAATCTTGTCGTCCTATGCTTTTCTTTGTCCTGGCTCTTCATTTTCCTATCATTTGCAGTTGGCTTTGTTCGGCCTACTCCAGTCAATTCCTTTCATGTAAATCCTACCCTGTTTTGTTTGTCTTTTTATAGCAGGAACCTTGGCTTATTATATCTTTGTACTTGAAATGTCATTTTATGATAATGTAATATCATTTTATTAATTCCTTACATATCAGGCTTGGTTATATTTTAATCATTCAGACTACTTGTGAACTTTATTCCCTCTTTAGTGTGATGAACAAGTCTGGAGTGAATCGTGTAGTTTGGAAAAGACCTCGACTCTCTCACAGTGGACCTGTTAGAAGGAGCACAGTCATTGATCAGATTCCTTTTTTGGCTGTAGCAAGAGCACTCGGTAAGATGGATTTATACTTGGTAAAAGCATGCTGTAGTTTCTGCACTATATGGTGCTCAAAGAACAGATGGTATGGAGAGCTGAGGTTTTGCATGGTAAGATGAGAGGCGCTGAAAGTCCTCCAAATGGGCGCTAAGAGTTGAGATACATATTTCAGCACCACTTGTTCTTGGTTCAGGGTTTGTGTTGGAGGTCTTGCTGATTTTCAGCACTCACCCAGGTACATACATACATGCGTGCCCCCGTCCAGGCTTAATGCTAGAATTAAAACTATTTTTTAATATTCTTGCTTACTTCAGCCCTTATCATTCTTAGGCTTCAGCAGTTTTTGTTTGTTCAATTTTAGCTAAATAAATTGTCTATGCCAAAATAAAAATATTTTTTTGTAGATCTGGTTTTAGAATGAAGACTAGAATGTTTTTGTTTTGCTTTGCTTGTCTTTATTTATTTTTGAACAAATAAAAATTTGAGAGAGAACTCGCAATAGTAGGAGGGGCTCAGTGGGAAGAATAGCCTTATTTGGTCTTGGTTTTGAGAAGGTCTCACTCTAGCTAAGGCTAGCCTGATGGCCCTGTGTGGTCCTGTGTGGCCTGTGTGGCCCTGTGTGGCCCTGTGTGGCCTGTGTGGCCCTGTGTGGCCCTGTGTGGCCCTGTGTGGCCTGTGTGGCCCTGTGTGGCCTGTGTGGCCTGTCCTCACAATGGTTCTTCGACTTCAGCCTCCCAGTGGCTGGGCTATAGGTGGGAGTCGCCATCCATTGCTGAGACTAGAGAATTCCAGCTAACGAGATACCTGCTTTGGCTACCCTACATAAGGATAGTTTTCTAAAGAAAATTCTTGGGGCTGGAGAGATGGCTCAGCAGTTAAGAGCACTGACTGCTCTTCCAGAGGACCGGGTTCAGTTCCCAGCACCCACATGGTGGCTCCCAACTGTCTATAACTCCAGTTCCGTGGGATCCGATACCCTCACACAGATACACTTTCAGGCAAAACACCAATGCATGTAAAAATAAATTCTCTGAGAAAATACCAATTTATTTCTGCTAAGTAGATACCTGAGTACACTGGTGTCAGGTGTTTTGGTAGGCTTTGGAGGTGTAATGCAGATAGGTAGACTGTTGTCACAGAATAAAGCCATGTAGTTAGGGAGTACGGTAGGCAATGAAGAAGTAAATGAAGTAATTTTAGATTAGGAAATACCTTGAAAGGAAGAAACAGAGTGCCGCAATAAAGAAGAATTTAGAAAGGAAAAGTACTTTACACAGTGTGACTGAAATGCCACTTTTAGGGAATATTACTTTAGCTGCAACTTGAAAGTAGGGAATGGGCTGGTTTTGTGAAAAATATATCAGGCATGTATCCTGATGTGGGGAAGATTGTACAGTCTATCAGGAATTTTCAAATTTCTGCAATTGGGCTGGGGTTGTGGCTCACTTGCTAGACCAGCCTAGCATATACAAAGCCCGGAGTTTGATTCCAGTACTGAATAAACTAGGAGTCATGGTGTATACGTGTAATGTCAGTACTTAGGAGGTGGAGACAGAAGGATCAGAAGTTCAAGGTCATCTTCAATTACATAATGAGTTTGATTCAAGCTCTATTGGCATACAAGACAGCTGGTCTCAAAAATGAACAAAAAGGTTGCAGTTGGTGAGGTAGACATGAGGAGTTGCAGTCAGAGCACAGGCACACTAAAAATATTGTGATTTTTAAGACTAGATAATAAAAATTAAATTGTAAGAGATAGTTGAATGTTGTATGCCTCCCAGTGTGTGATGTACTGAGGAGGACATAATTTCCTTTATGTACTGTTCTGCCCCAAAATGGGGAAGCTCAGTCTAGATTAAAAGAGTCTAGAGAAATGTTACACTCTGGGTGAAGTGGCTCATGCCTTTAATTCCAGGAGGCAAATTTGGGTAGGCAGATCTCTGTGAGTTCAAGGCCAGCTTGGTCTACTAGAGTTCCATGTTGGCTGGGACCATGCCTCAATAATAAACAATTAGGTTATAGTAAATATTATCTGAAGCATAATGTGATGGCTCATGCCTGTAATCCCAGCATTCAGAAAGCAGAGGGAGTAAGATTCTTCAGGTTTGAGACTAGCCCAGTCAGTGAGTTCTTGGTTAGCTAGAACTACATAGTGAGATTCTGTCTCCAAAACCCCAAAATACTGGGCCAAGGAAATGGCCCAGTAAAGCTACAGGTTAAAGGTACTTTTCACCATGCCTGACATCTTGATTTTGTTTCTGGGTCCCATGTAGTCAGAGAGAGAGCCTTCTCCCTCAAGTTGTCCTCAGATCTCTGCGTGCATCTCCTGCACATGTACACCCCCACTCATGTGTGCACACATATCCAAATAAAAAAATGGAATAATGTTTAAAAACAACCGACAAATAGTTGATATGCATATGGAAAACCGTTCAACTTCACTAGTTATAAGAGAAATGAGAATCAAAACTACATTGAGATCTCATCTTACTCCAGTCAGAATGACATTCCTGTAGAAAATTCAAATACAGGTGAGGATGTGGACTAAACAACAGGGAAAATATCAAAAAGTAGTTGAATCTACGAGACAAGTATTGGGTCTTCTTTGTCTTTTGTTTTGTTTTTTGAGACAGGGTTTCTTTGCGTAGCCCTGGCTGTCCTGAAACTTGCTCTGTAGACCAGGATGGTCTCAAACAGAGATCTATCTGCCTGACTCAGTCTCCTGAGTGCTGGGATTAAAGGCATGCACCACCACCCACCTTTGTCTTACTTTTATCACTGTGTATAATGTATTTTGATCATCCTCATCCTCATTACTCCTTTTGTGTCCCCCCCCCCCCCCCAGTCTTTCTTCCCGTCTGTGTGTATGTGCACATGTGCATGTGTGTGGTCCACTCAGTGTAACTGGCATTGCTTGCATGAGCATGGGTAATCACTGCTTATTGGAGTGTGCACAACTTCCCAGCAGCTGTGTCACTGAAGAAAACATTTCCCATTCCTAGCAACATTTAACTGCCAGTGGCGCCTCAGTGGGGTGTTGCATTCTGTTTTCTGATTTTTTTCAAGACGGGTTTCTCTGTGCAGCTTTGGAGCCTTTCTTGGAACTCACTCTGTAGACCAGGCTGGCCTCGAACTCACAGAGATCCACCTGCCTCTGCCTCCCGAGTGCTGGGTTCAAAGGTGTGTGCCACCACCACCTGACATTGTATTCTGTTTTGATATTTGTAGTTGTGTTTGTTTTGAGGCAGGGTCTCACTGTGTAGCCTATTCATGATCATTGAGCTTCTGATTTCTGAGAACTGAGATTAGAGGTGTGTGTTTTTTCCACACCTAAACACATCCACAACTTTTTGTTTCTTTGTTTTTTTAGACAGTGTCTTGCTGTGAAGCCCTAGAAAGCTTAGCAATCACTTTAGACAAGGGTTCTCAACCTTCCTGATGCTTCAACCCTTTGGTTTCTCAACCTTCCTGATACTTCGACCCTTTAATGCAGTCCCTCATGTTGTGGGGACCCCAACCATAAAATTATTTTCATTGCTACTTTATAACTAATTTTGCTACTGTTATGAATCATAATATAAACATCTGACATGCAATGACTGTGAAAGTGTTGTGTGGGCTCTGATGGTGTTGTGACCCACAGGTTGAGAACTTTAGAGATGACTCTGACCTTGAATTTACTTTATAGTCTAGTCTGAACTTATATTGACTTGACTTTATAGTCTAGTCTTGCCTTGAATCCTCCTTCCTCATTCTTTGGGCTTATACTGTCACACCCAACTGATTTTTGCCATTTTAGTTGATAAGTCATGAGTTAACAATAAAACTGTTATGTGTGCCTTGACCATAACAATTTCAAAATCAAGAGGCAGGTGCAATGCCTCTAATTTCAGCATTTATGGGGTTGGGGATTTAGTTCAGTGGTAGAGTGCAAGGCTCTGGGTTCGATCCTCAGCTCAAAAAAAAAAAAAATTTAGCATTTATGTAGGCTAAGACCAGGAAATGGTGTGTTTGAGGCTAGCCCAGTGAGACTTGCCTCAAACAACAACCCTCTTCCACCTAAAACTAAGTAATGTATTTGAGGCTGGGACTATAGCCTAGTTGTAGATTGCTTGCCTAACGTGTCCAAGGCCCAAGTTTAACCCCCCCCCCCCCCCCCGACTTCATCCCAGCACGTAAGAGGCACATTGGTTGTTATTGGTTGTTAATGAGTAGTCTGTTGTTCTTTTCAGTGCTAGATTGATCTTGGGCCTTACATATATCAGAAAGGTGTGCTCAACCACTGAAGTCTGCCCATGGCTCTGAAGCCACTTAGGGAACTGGCTGTAAGATAAATGTGTAGTGCTGTTTGTATGAAATGCAGTAAGTACAAGATCTTTATCCTCATGAGCTAAGGAAGTGGAAAGGCATTCATCAAGTGATTGTTTGCCTGGAGAGCTGAGCTGTTAACCACTTATATCTCAGCTATCCTTTTCACTAGGGAAGTGTAGGCAGGAGGCTGAGTTCAAGACCAGTCTGGGCTGCCTGATGAAATTTTGTCTTAAAAATGAGAAGAAACAAACAGAAAAAAAAAAAAAAAAAAAAAAAAAAAAACTGAGGGAAAAGATTGATAGTGGTTGAACCCTTCCCTGGTCTGACCTAGGTCTTAGGTGGACCTCACAATGAGAAGAGACTGAAGGGTTTGTCGCATACATTTACAGAGTGGTGTAGCTGGCACCATCCCTCAACTGTGTGTGCTCACGCCTATGGAGGGCTGATGGGTCAAGAGCACATGTGCCACAGTGCTCTCCCGGGGGTTAGAGAACATCTCCCAAGATTTTCCTCTATCGTGCGGGGAATTTAGTTCAGGATGTTAGGCTTGGTTGTAAGTGCTTTTACCCACCAAATCATCTCATTGACTCCTCTTCCTCCTTCCTTCCCTCCCTCCCTCTTTTTTTTTTTTTAAAGATGTGGTCTCATATAGCACAGGCTAACTTGAAGAACTGGCTCTGAGGCTGAGCTAGTCTAAGACTTGATTCTCCTGCCTTCACTTGACAAGTGCTGGTATTATAAGCAATGACTATTTACCACTACTGGCTTCAAGATTTATGTTAGAACAGGTTACTGTGATTATAGTTTTGAGACTAGACCTCTGGAGCTGGGATAGGTCAGCCACAGGGTGGAGGCAGGCAGCCACAGAGTTGATGGCATTTTGGGGGAAGTTGGTTGCTGGTTTTCTTTAGACTTGCTAGATTAGCTGTCAGGTGCTACACTCAGGATCTAGCAAAGAGCTCTCTAGAACTGGAGGAACTGCTCCTGGTGTCATTCCAGCGCCCTCTATTGAGAGAAAAGGGGAAATGACCTCACCAAGGAGGCAACTACCTGCCAGTGCTGGGGGCTCCCCCTTTGACTATCAGAAATGATATTCTGCGATGTAGTAAGCATGAATGGTGATGACTTTAAAAATTCAGACTGTAGGCTGGGCAGCATTGGTTCATACCTTTAATCCCAGCACTCAGGAAACAGAGCCAGGTGGATCTCTGTGAGTTTGAGGCCAGCCTGGGCTACAAAGCGAGTTCCAGGAAAGGTGCAAAGCTACACAAAGAAACCTGGTCTGGGAGTTGGGGGGAGCCCTAGGAGGAAGTGGGCTGAGAAAAAGATAGCCATTGGTTTTTCTCTGTACAAATGATATTACCCATGCATAATTTCCTCTTACTCAGTTCACCTGTATTTTTATTATCCTACTGGACTGAGAAGGAACTTCAGTGTTGTACTAGAAATGGCAGTCAAGGGGTAGTTTTCTTTTTCATTGTTGTTTAAAAAACAGTTAAATAAATATATACTATTACTTAGCTCTGATTCTGGGGATTAAACCCAGGTCTTTGCACATGCTCAGCAAGCACTCTTGTTTTGATATATATCTCTACCCCATGGCCTAGTTTTGATTTAAATGTTTTAAGTATGTCTGTACTTTGAGAAATTTTCTCTCATGCCCACTTGTCTGCATTCTACACGCCCCCTCTGCCATTAGTCCGCATTGTTTCCCCTAGACAGTTTCATTCCGTAAATACGTGATTTTATGTACCCACTTAAAATGTAGGGGCCACAGATGAGAGAAAACGTGGGGTCTTCTGAGACTGCTTAGTTCATCTTGCATTTTCCTTTAGCACTGCTTTAAGGTTAAGGGAGCTGTTTGCTGCCAGTCCCTTGCTAGTTCTTCAGCATGGTGAGGGAGTTCTCTTGTCCCTAGTGCATTAGCATGGGCTTTGGGTATTGTCAGGGCTGTTCTGCACCTATGGGAAATGCACCTGGGGATTCTGCTGATGTGACACTCTTGTCTTGAAAGTAATAATTACTGCATCTTCTGTTCCCTTCACCCAGGTGACTTGTGGAGCTATGATTTCTTCAGTGGTAAGTTTGTGGTGTCACCTGAACCAGACACAAGTGTCCACACTCTTGACCCCCAGAAGCACAAGTATATTATCCTGGGAAGTGATGGGCTTTGGAATATGATTCCACCTCAAGATGCCATCTCCATGTGCCAAGACCAAGAGGAGAAAAAATGCTTAATGGTGAGAAGCCACTCAGTGGTTTGATACTGTCTGAAATGTTTGGGTTGTTTTGTCTGTGGTCATGAGTCTAGCTAAAGGATGTTCATCTTCTGTCTTGTCATTCTGAACAAACCTCATAACCATTTCCAATGACTGTCCTCCTTTTCCCTTGCGCCTTTCAACCACTGGGCTTTTTTGTTCCTATGTACTTGCCTACTTTGAATATTTCCTATGAGTATGGTCATATACCTCAGGGCCTTTTCTATCTAGCATTCACTTAGCATAATGTGTAGAGTGGTGTTGGTTTTCTGGCACTAAGGATTGGGTTCAGAATGTAACAGATGCTGGGCAAGTGCGGTATCCCTGAGCTGCACTGCCAGCCTTTTTTTTTTTTTTTTGTTTGCTTTACTTTACTAAGATAAGGGTCTCTTGAATTGTTTGGATTGTTTGGGTTGACTAGAATTTGGGTCTAATTTTGGGATTAATCCTTCCGTTTTACCTTCCTGTAGTTGAGATTGCATGCATGCACCACCATGCCTCATGTTCAGTCCTCAGCACCTAATAAGGCAAACAAACAGACTCTATAAATATCCATCTCATCAAATTGTGAGTTTGTTAAAGCTAAGACCTGTTGAAGTCCATTTTTATTACCCAGAGACTTAGTGTTTTGTAGTTAGTGGTTATGGGATAACAAAAATGAGATAACTTGTGGGCGGTGGTGGCGCATGCCCTTATCTCAGCACTCTGGGAGGCAGAGGAGAGGCAGGTGGCCTGGAGACATACAGTGAGTTAGTTCTAGGACAGCCAGAGTTGTATAGGGAGACCCTGTCTCAAAACCAACCAAACAACCCCCAAGGCTTGTGTGGAATTATTTTTCTCCATGGAGCTTTGCTGTGAAGAAAAGCAGATCTGCTGAAAAAGTGAAAGGCAAAGGAATCCTTCACAGTGAGTCCTCCTGATGTCCTGAAGGGTGTGGGAATTCAGGAATTAGTGGTCCACACTGGCACTGCCGTTGGTCAGTTTAGATGCATACTTTACGCCTTTTATTTGCTTTTTTTCTTTTTTTGAGACAGGCTCTCATTTAGCCCAGTCTGGTTTCAGAGTCAAGGAGCTGAGGCTGGCCTTGCACTCCTGATCTTCCTGCCTTCCTAAGTGATATGATTCCAAGTGTGCACCATCATGCATGTCTTGCCTTTTTTCATCACTGAAATTAGAATCCTTTTTCCAAATGGTGTATAATAATTTCATAGGCAGTGATTTTTCTTTTATGGTACATAAAATGTTTCTGTACTCAAAGCTCATGATACTCCACTTTAAAACCACTTCTGAGTATAGTAGTGAACATCTGTAATCATGGTACCTGGGACACAAGGCGGGAAGACCGCCAGTTCCAGGCCAGCCTGGGCTACATAATGAGCTCTAGGATGTACTAGGCTATCTCTGTGAGTTATCAGCGTGGGTCCCTGGTCTTGTGCACCAGTGATCTTCCTACCATTTCCTGAGTAGCTGGCACTACTGGTACATGTCACCATGGTTGGCTCAGAAGCTCCCCTTTTGGAGGAAATTGGCTTCTGCAGCATTTTTTTCTACCACGCCTAATTGTCTTCTTTGTTAAATTATATTATAATAGCTTACTTCCTTTTAAAGATGATGTCTCTGTAACTTTGCTAAAGTTAGTGATAAAAACACCAGAATGAACCCTTGTTGCTGTTTGTTTTGAAGCAGGTCTCCTTTATATCCCAGAGGTTCCTCTTCTTCAGCCTCTCCAGTGCTGAGATTAGAGGCTTGCACCCTCACACCGGGCACATGTGCGCCAAATTTAACCACAAAATTTTATTTATTTTTTTGTTTTTGAGGCTAGGTCTCTATAGCTCTGGCTGTCCTGGAACTTACCAGGCTGGCCTGAAACTCACAGAGATCTGCCTATCTCTCTCTGTCTTGGAGTACTGAGATTGAAGGCATGCATCATTTGCCCTGCCAACTTTATTTTGTTTTTTAAAAACATTATTTTACCATGATTAATAGAGATTTTGGATAGTGTTGAGAATTGAATTTTATTTACTTATTTGGTCACACTTAGCATTGTTTTTAATAAAAATATTTCTTACATTTTTGTTTTAATGTGTTTATGCATGTGGTTGTATATGTGTGTTGGTCAGAGAACAACTTGAATGGGAGCTAGTCCCTCCTGTGTGGGTTTAGGGGACTGAACTGGAGAAATTGAATCATTAGGCTTGATGACAGACACCTTCACCCTAGGTTTTAAATTTGATATATATGTGTTGGTAAGTCAATGAGAATTAATGTTCTTCCTTCCCCTTGTTCTTTTAAATACAGGGTGAGCAAGGACAGTCCTGTGCCAAAATGCTTGTGAATCGAGCACTTGGCCGCTGGAGGCAGCGCATGCTCCGTGCAGATAACACGAGTGCCATTGTTATCTGCATCTCTCCAGGAGTAGACAGTCAGGGGAACTTCACCAATGAAGATGAGCTCTTTCTGAACCTGACTGATAGCCCTACTTACAACAGCCAAGAAACCTGTGTGATGACTCCTTCCCCAAGTTCTACACCACCAGTCAAGGTATTCAGTGCTACAGGGGTAGGTGTGTGTGTATGTGTACGATGTCATGTAGTTTTCTGAGACGTGGAGCTCAACCACATACTTTAGAATGGCTGGTCAAGTCCCAGGTTTTCTGTACCTTCCCAGCCTGGGATTACAACCATGTACAAGCCTCACCTTTTACATGGATGCTGGGGATCAAAACTCAGGTCCTAGTACTTACACAGGGACACTTTCCTGCCTGAGAGTCCCCAGCCCATTTTACAGTTTGAAAGTTATATTAGGCCGGGCGGTGGTGGCGGCACACACCTTTAATCCCAGTACTCAGGAGGCAGAGGAGGCAAATCTCAGTGAGTTTGAGGCCAGCCTGGTTTACAAAGAGTTCAGGTGGCTAGAGAGATGGCTCAGAGGTTAAGAGCACTGGCTGTTCTTCCAGAGGTCCTGAGTTCAATTCCCAGCATCCACATGGCAGCTCACAACTGTCTGTGATTCTAGTTCCAGGGAATTCGACACCTTCACACAGACACACTTGCAGGCAAAACACCAATGCACATAAAATAAATAAATAAATCTTTAAAAAAAAAAAAAAAAAAAGAGTTCCAGGACAGGCTCCAAAGCTACATAGAGAAACCTTATCTTGAAAAAAAATAAAACACCCTCCCCAAGAAAAGGGAAGTTACGTTAGTGTTATATAAAATTCATGCTTAGAGTATTTATTTTATTGTGTATTATTTACATTTCTATTGCTGATAAAACACCATAACCAAGACAGCTTATAAAAGGAAGTGTTTAATTTGGCTTATAGTTACAGAGGATTAGAGTCCATGATGGCAGAGTGGAAGAACAGCTGAAAGCTTTTTTTAATTTTATTTTTATGTGTATGAGTGTTTTGCTTGAATGTATGTCTGTTCACTTTGTGTATGCCTGGTGCCCTGGGAGGTTAGAAGAGAGCATTGGATCCCCTGGAGCTGGAAATATGGATAGTTGTGAATTGAATCTGAGCCCTCTGGAACACAAGTTCTCTTCACTGCTGAGGCATTTGTTAGCCCTGGGAGTCTCTCAAGTCTTTTGAAACCTCAAAGTCTGCCCTCAGTGACGCACATCCCCCAGCAAGATCATATCTCCTAATTCTCCCCAAACAGTTCTACCAGTTTGTTTGTTTGTTTTTGAGATAGGGTTTCTGTGTATAGCCCTAGCTGTCCTGGAACTGGCTCTGTAGACCTGCCTGTCTCTGCCTCCCAAGTGTCAGGATTAAAGGTTTGTGGCCCCGTAC
Source organism: Onychomys torridus (assembly GCF_903995425.1). Classification (NCBI taxonomy): domain Eukaryota; kingdom Metazoa; phylum Chordata; class Mammalia; order Rodentia; family Cricetidae; genus Onychomys; species Onychomys torridus. The sequence goes on from NC_050450.1 coordinate 73,517,026, forward strand.
AAACTCTCAAGTATGTAGCCCATGGTGACCTCAGACTAATTGTGTAGTTGAGGATGACCTTGAATTCCTGGTTCTCAAGTGCTGGGATTACATTTATCTGCAATCATACCTGTTTGATTAAAACAGAAATTTAGATTTTAATTAAATTCAAGAAAATGTTGGATTTTTGCTATATAATGTATTTCTTGCAAGAATCCCTTTACCTCTGCTCAATATTTAGCCAGGTCTTTGTGAATGCTGGGCACACTGCCCCTAAGCCTGAATAGCTATGATCACAGTTTGAGCGGACTTGTAACTTAGATCGAAGTGATTTTCCCCTGTGCTGGGCATCAAACCAGGCAAGCACTTTGCCACAGAGTTGCACTCTTTTTTTTTTTTTTCCAGAGCTGAGGATCGAACCCAGGGCCTTGTGCTTGCTAGGCAAGCGCTCTACCACAAATCCCCAACCCCAAGAGTTGCACTCTTAACCTTTACTCTAATTTTCTTTTCTTTTTGAGACAAGGTTTCTCTGTGTAACGCTGACTGTCCTGGAACTCCCTGTGTAGATCAGTCTATCCTTGAACTCAAAGAGATCTGCTTGCCTCTGCCTCCCAAATACTGTGATTAAATTCATGCACCACCACGCCCAGCTTCTTTTTAAATCTATTGCTGTGTGGGTGTGTGTCCCACAGTGCATGTCGGGGTCAGAGAACAACTTTGTGGAGCTGTTTTCTCCTCTTGCCTTTGTGTGGGTTCTGGGGAGTGAACTAAGTTTGCCAGGCTTTTATGTTGAAAGCATCTTTGCCTTACATACTGAACTATTTCACCAGCCCACAGTACTTATAAATCCAAATTTTTGTTTATTTGATGTTAGTTTTTTGAAATAGGGTCTTCTGTATCACAGGCTAGCTTCAAACTCGTTCTATACCCGAAGCTGGCTGTGAACTCCTGATTATTTTGCCTTCATCTCTCTCTCCTTTATTTTTTATTTTTTATTTTTTATTTTTTTTTTTGGTTTTTCAAGACAGGGTTTCTCCATGTAGCTTTGTGCCTTTCCTGACCAGGCTTGACTTGAACTCACAGAGATCCACCTGCCTCTGCCTCCCGAGTGCTGGGATTACAGGCGTGCGCCACCACTGCCTGGCATTCTACTGCCACTCTTAACTAGGTCCCTTGGTAACCTGTTTTGTCAGTTGATGTCTGGTGTCTGATGTTTGTGGGATGGGCAAATTACTATCTGAGTTTTCATTATGTAATTGCTTTAATGTTTGTACTTTACATTTTCTACATGGATAATAGTCACAAATTAGAATTTAGGAAGGGGCGCTGAGGAGATGGCGTAGTGGTTAAGAGCACTGGCTGCTCTTCCTAAGGACCCGGGTTCAATTCCTAGCACTCACAAAGCAGCTCACAACTGTCTGTAACTCCAGTTCCAGGGGACCAGGGGACCTACACACTGACAAAACACCAATACACATAAGATAAAAAATAAATTATAAAAAAGAATTTAGGAAGGAAAAATTTTAAAAAGAAAACTTAAGAAAATTTTCACTTATAGTGAGATCTCTCCATCACCAATGTTTAAAGCTAGCTAATTTTAACAAGTTTTTGTTAAGAGGCCATTTAGAGAAATGGGGATGTAGCTGGGTTGGCAGAGAGCTTGCCTAGCACACATGAAGCCCTGGGCTTGATTCTTTGTACTATATAAATCTGAGCGTTGTCCTGTTCCTGTAATCTAGCACCAGTAAGTAGAGGTAAGAGAATCAGAAATTCAGGGTCATGTTTAGTTATATAGCAAGTTCAAGTCCAGCTTAGATTACATGACACACTGTCCCCAGTTTTTTCTGAAAAGGCCACTGAGGACCATGACATAGCTTGACGACAGTGCTTGCTGCCTGAGTTCAGTCCTGGGACCTGCTGAATAATAGGAGAGAACACATGTAGTAACTTCCCTGACTTCTGCACATACATAGTGTGGTGTGTGTGCTTACACACAGTTTTGAAAAGTGCAATTAACAAAAATTTTTAATTACATTTATTTTGTGTGTACATATGTGTTTACACATAACATGCCATGGCAGTGTGCATGTATGAAGATTCTAGGACAGTCTGTGGGCATTGGTTCTTTCCTTCCACCATGTGGGTCAAGGAGACTTGAACTCAAGCTGTCAGGCTTGGCAGTAAGTGCTTTACCCTGCTGAGCTTTCTCACTGGCCCAATAATGTACTTTTTAAAAAGGTGATGGAGACTTTGAAGTTATTTGTACATTATATAAATATATATGATGAGAATAATGTAAGCCTGTAGGTCTTTAATGCATTAAATAGGAATTTTCTCTTTTTCACCCTAATTGGGTCATCATATATTAAAATTCAGAATGTGTTTATGTAGGTAGGTTGGCCTTGTTTGATTTATCAGAAAGTTGAAATGTTGTTATTGGCTTGTCAAGATAAGTTTTTCATGGGCTTATGGGAGAAAAAAAGGTTTTTGTGTAAAATAATTTGAGTAATTTCTTCAGTAGTTTTATTACTGCACATAAATGAAAGTATAGAGTTTGGGCTGGCAACAGTGGCAAACACCTTTAATCTTAGCGCTGGGGAGATGGAAGCAGGGAGATCTTTTGAGTTCAAGGCCAGCCTGGTTTATATAGTGAGATCTAGGACAGCTACAAAGAGAAACCCCTGCCTCATTAAATTTATGGGTAAAGAAATTAAAACATCAATAAGCAGTAAATTTGCTCTTTTCTGCATCTGGCACAGTGTGAATGAATGACTTGGTACAGTGTGTGCCTGTGGCTGTTCTGAGGGTCTGTTTGGAAGCTTTGCAGCATCTTTTGGTCCAAGCTGGAGTTGAGACATACCTGTGAGCCAACAAGTCTTTTCCGTCTGTTGTGATGAAGGTGGGATTCCTTCTCTGATACCTTTGGATTGATTACTTTCTTTGCAGCACCACCCCACCCCCAACCTGGTGCAGTAAATATATGGTGAAGGAACTGAGTGCATTCCATGGTTTTGTCTTAACGTCATTAAGAACTTACTGTGTTACTTTGAGTTTTTAGGATAATTGTTTTTCCTTTTCTTTTTCTAGTCACTGGAAGAAGATCCATGGCCAAGATTGAACTCTAAGGACCATATACCTGCCCTAGTTCGTAGTAATGCCTTCTCAGAGAAATTTTTAGAGGTCCCAGCTGAGATAGCTCGAGGGAGTATCCAGACTGTAGTGATGACCTCAAAAGATTCAGAGGCCCTTGAAGAAAACTGTCCCAAAGCCCTGACTTTAAGGATTCATGATACTTTGACTAATACCCTGTCTGTTGGCCTTGTGCCCACCAATTCCACAAATACCATCATGGACCAGAAAAATTTAAAGATGTCAACTCCAGGTCAGATGAAAGCTCAAGAAGTTGAAAGGACCCCTCCGGCCAATTTTAAAAGGACATTAGAAGAATCCAACTCTGGCCCGCTCCTGAAGAAACACCGACGAAATGGCTTAAGTCGAAGTAGTGGGGCCCAGGCGTCGAGCCTCCCTGCAGCATCCCAGCGCAGGCACTCGGTCAAACTGACCATGCGGCGTAGACTCAGGGGTCAGAAGAAGATGGGAAATCCTCTCCTACAGCCGCACCGGAAAACTGTGTGTGTGTGCTGAGATGGACCTGGGAAGTGGGGTTCTCCCTACGTAGGATGTGAGGGCTTTTTAAATTTGGTGCCGAAGTTGAACTTTTTTTTAAAAGGGACAAAATAAAGAGTATACAGTTAGACTTTTTGGAATTTAACAGTTTTATCCTGGCCTTGTACTTGCCTGTATTATAAATGTGAATTTTGTAGATGTAGGGTATAAGTTGCTGTAAAATGTGTGTAAATTTGTATCCTTTACACCAGTTCAGTCTCTTACTCTAACACACAGTAATTATGACAACAGGGCTAATGTTGAAGAAAAAATCAGAAGAATCTCTAAGATTTTAAATGTGTTTAAACTTTTTAAAATGCTTATTACACACTTGTATACACCACTTGTGAAGAACACATTACTTTTTAAAGAAAATTAGTAAGCAAACTGGAAAAGTGATGTATTTTCCTAGTGATCTGTGCTCCACTTAATGTTTCCTAGGGACCATTAGTGTCTTTTAAAAATATTTTATTTCTCATTTCATAATCCATAACTAAACATTTCACAGGAAAAGCATTGAGCCACGCTAACGTAGCTGATTTTATTCTCCTTGTCCACTTAATACCATGCAGTATCTCTTGACTTCAGTAGCATTTTTCTAGAACAGTACACCTGATGTGCTTACTGAAATCTCTGGCATAGAAGGAGGTGTGTTTGCTTAAAACACCATCATTTGTCTCAGATCAGTGGCATTAGGACATATAGTTACTCTCTTCTAGTGTTTGCTTAAAATACGTGAAGTTTTTCTATTGCTGTTTTAATCTATTGCTATTTCAATAACAGATGGTGCTGCTAATCCCAACATTTCCTAAATTATTTTATATCATACAGTTTTCATTGATTATACGAGTATGTCCATCTAATAAATCAGTGAACTGTTGCTCTTTATGTTGCTGGCATTTTGTTGGTGACTCTTAATAGTAGGTACAACTGACAGTCAGTTGTGTGATATATTTGTGCTTTCTTGACTAGAAATACATATAATACTCATTTTTTGCATTCTGAGTTCTTATTTTAATATAGATCACATAGAAACAAACTAAATACCTAACAGTATGATTCAGTTAATAGTTTGCAAGTGTTCAGTAAAACTCTGGCCCCTTTCTCTGGTAATCCATTAAAACCTAAAGGGAAATACTATAGTATAAGAGTATATAAATGCTGTGTGTGTGTAATTGTACTCTTAAAGTGTCTATTTGGAACAAGAACCCTCATTGAGGGATGGGGGTGTGTCTGAGTTGGTAGAGTGCTTGTCTCACACATGAAGTCCTGGGTTTGATCCCAGCAATGCATAAACCGGGTTTGTTGGCATATGCCTGTAACCGTGTACTAAGAAGGGAAAGGCAGGAGGATCAGGGGTTCAAAGTCATCCTCAGCTACAAAGTTATAGGCCAACCTGAGATACATGAGACTGTCTCAAAACAATAATGGATAAAACAAAGTCAGAGATTAATGTGGGTCAGGAATTGTGATCAGGAAAGGTAAAAGAATTAGGGGTTTAGTGTGATTGAGTTTAACAGGTGCAAGGTCCTGTATTTTAAAAATAAGTGTATGATTGCTTTTCCTGTAGGTAAGTATGTACACCATGTATATGTTTAGTGCCCATAGAGGCCACAAAAGGGTGTCATCTCCTGGAACTGGAGTTACAAGTTGTGAGCCACCAAGTGGATAATGGGAACCAAATCAATCCTCTGGAAGAGCAGCCAATGCTCTTAACTGCTGAGCCATTTCTTCAGCCCCAGGCTCTGCATTTGATAGCTAACTCCAGCAAAACAAAAGATTGACTCTGCTTGACAGGTTGACTGTGGAAATACTGAAAACTTCTAGGAGGTGAGGTCCAGTGGTATGTCTTTGGGAATGCTTTTAAATGGAGTTACAGGACCTCTTGATAATTACTAACATGTTAACTGTGTACATTAGTTGACTTCACTGACCTGTCTCTTCACTCTTGTACCCAGCACTGTTTAGGTCTCCTTTTCATGTGTCCTCACAACTGTCACTAACCAGTCTGAATAGTCACTGAGTTAATTTCTTTTGGTTGTCTGAACTTGGCTCTGTAGCTTTGTATCCTTCAGGAATCTTTTTAGCTATTACCAACTTTTTCTAGCACCACATCCTTACGTTTTAATTTTGTTTAACTTTTCTTTACTATATCATATTCTTTCAATCCTAAAATTTTCATTTGTTTTTCATTCATTTACTTATTCTGTTCTTTGAGACAGTTGTGGAATGTAAGCCAGACTCAAACTTGCTACCAGATTGCTTCAGCCTCTGCAATCCTGGATCATAGGCATGCACTACCACAAGTGGGGACTTTAGGTTTTTGATTGGTAGTCATTTGAAATGTAGTCTATCACGCTAAAATATCTTACACATGCCCAGCTAGTAATTTGTTAAAATAATACGTGGTAATAATAAGAACAAAGCTAATTCTCTTTCACTGAAAATGAACTTACAGTCCTGGTTAAGAAAAATATCTGGATGTGGCATAATGCTTTCCTGTCGTCTTAGCATCTGGGGAGGGTGGGACAAGAGGATTGGGAGTTCAAGTTCATCCTAAGCTATTTAGTGAGGTCCTCATTCTCCCTGGGACCAACCAAAGTCAGGTGCTATATCATGAACAATGCTAATGAGAGTATACTGCTTATCGACATTATCTCAAACTGGTGGTGAAAGCAGATACCAAAAGTAAGTGAAAAGCGGGGCAGTGGTGGCACACACCTTTAATCCTGGCACACACCTTTAATGCACCTGGGAGGCAGAGCCAGGTGTATCTCTGAGTTTGAAGCCAGCCTGGTCTATAGAGCAAGACCCAGGACAGGCACCAAAAACTACACAGAGAAACCCTGTCTGGGTGGGGGGGGGAGAAAGGAAGGAATTAGGAGTGTCTAGTTTGGGTCCCCCCCCCTTTTTTTTTAAACTTTATTTTTTGAGGCGGTGTCTCACCAGATAGTACAGTCTGGCTTTAAATTCATTATGTAGCCTAATGTGGCATCAGATTCAGTCATGCCTCAGCCTCCTGAGCACAGTGATTACAGGTGTACGCCACCAAGGCTAATCTATCGTGTTTGTTTACTGAGACTGAGTCTCGTGTGGCCCAGAGTAGTCTTCATCCTGCACAACCCAGAGTTCAATTCCTAGCCTCTCCACCACTAGCCGCCTACCCTGTAACTGCTCCCAGCTCTGGCTACTGACCTCTCCCCCAAGTCCCTTCAACCTGTAGAACTTTCCAACCACTCTCCTCTACTAGGTTCACACACACACATTTGCGTAAGAATTGCAGGGGAGACCGGGGAACAACTAAAACGATACAGTCATCATTTGGAAAACATCTAGGTATGTGTTTGTCTGACACATAAGGAGTTATGTCTGTTGGGAGCACATGCTTACCTATGTCATATATATATATATGTCATGTAGAAGAGGCTGCCTTGAATGTATCGAAGGACGGTCTTTTTTTTTTTTTTTTTTAATTGAGCTGAGGATCGAACCCAGGGCCTTGTGCTTGCTAGGCCAGCGCTCTACCACTGAGCTAAATCCCCAACCCTTGAAGGACGGTCTTAAACATCTGATCCCCTTGGCTTTTCCTTCTAAGTATAATGACAAAGAGGAGATCTTTAACATTTCTTTAAAATCACTATTGGTTTGTGGCGGCGGGTAGGGGGTGAGTATGAGCCCTTTCATGCCATGTACATGTGTAGGGGTCAGAGGACAACTTGTTCTCATCTTCCATGTTGAGTCCCAGCTGGGCATTGAACTCAGGTGGTCAGGCTTGGCAGCAGGGCCCTTTACCATCCCAGTCATCTTGAAGGCCCTGAGAGAAGAAGGTCTTTTGACCCTGAAGGGTTAAACCAGAAGATGAATTGAACCAGTTCATTGCATGTGTACAGCAGCTGCCTATTCCTGCCTAGCTCAGGAAACCCTAGAGTCCCCTCCAGAGACCAGAACCACAACAGGGGGGAAAAATCCTTTCCTACTCCCATTGTGGTCAACTAATTTATGAGTCTCATAGCCACTGAGCTGTATGCTTCCCCAGGGTACACGTCAAAATTGCAACATTCTCATTCATAAACGTTCTTATTCATTTCCCTTTTGTTTCTACATTTTGAAGAGCTCAATAAGAAAAGAAGTCCCTTATCATTTGGGGGTAATGATACAGTCATTTGAGAGGAAATCTCAAAGTTATGGCACTGCAGTGGCTTGGAACTTGCTATGTAGACTAGGCTGGTCTCTGCTTCCCAAGTACTGGAATTAGAGGCATGTGCTACCCCAATCCCTTAAAAAGAGATTTTAAACATAGATTTAGGCACAGGGTTAATAACGTGCTCAGGGGAAAGATAAAGCACAGATACTAGTGTGAGTTTGGGTTTCTCAAGTGAGAATTCCCAGTGTATGACTTGTTGAGACTCCAAGGACCTTTAAGATCTTCTCAGTGCCCACCTTGCAAAGCCCCAGACATCTTTCTTAGATCTATGGATCCCTGTATTGCCCAACAGGTTCCCTCCAAACTCTAGTGCTTCTCCATTTCCAGATGTTCACTAACATCCATATCTATGACAGTAACCGTTAAGGACCCCAACAAAATTTCTTACAGGCCCCTTATTCAGATCTTACTCAGACCCGTACTCGGCTGCCAGGCTGACCAGGGACCGGCCAGCCTAGAATCCCGGAAGGTAAACACATCGCTGCAGGCGGGGCGGAGGGCGGGTTAGGGCAGTCTGAGTGGCCAGGAAAAAGTGATTGGCAGCTGCCACGTCCACGTGCTTTTAGCTTCGAATCAGCTGTCGCGAGAATTCGATGTAAACACACCAGTGTCCCTGGCCTCGGGCTCCGCGCTGGAGACTCCTGGCTGAGATCGGCAGGTGTCTGGAGCAGGCTGCGTTTTCTTAAGACAGAAAAGCCACCAAGGCGCCTCTTCCAGGCCGGCTGACACGCCTGCCTTTTCTCCCCTGCCGCCTGCATTCGCAACCGAACCTGACCCGCCCGCTTCACCCGAACTTCCATACTGTTGTGTTTTCCCTCCAGCCCCAGCGGATTGGATAGATTCCGAAGGCGGGTCCGCCTCTTTCCTACCTGCTGGTTGGCGAAACTGACCTCCAAGGGCGGTGCCGCGCCGGGGCCAGTTTGCTCCTGGGATTGGCTGGTGCGGTGGTTCCGCCGAGGTGTGGTAGGAAGTGGTAGCCGTCAATCACGAGGGAGACTCCAAACAGTGAGCCTGGAGCTGTAGAACAGCGTTTACCGGCGGAGCGGCCGGTGAGAAGGCTGGCGGGTCCTTGGCGTGGGGGAGGCTTGGAGAGGAAAAGGGACAGGCACCACGAGGGGACAGGGCTCGGCCAGCCCCAGCTGACGTGGGGGAATGGTGTTGAAACTGGAGGAGAGCTGGGCTAGAGGCCAGAGGGCGGTCGGGGGCAGTGGTGGCTGGGCTTTGGAGGTGAAGTGGGGAGTGCTGTTCCCTTGGCTTTGGGGAGAGTGGGGCCTGAGGGGCACGCGAGGAGCTGTCCTCAGGTGACAAGGCCCTTAAAGGACAGAGGTGGGGAGACTGGCTCGGGTAAGAAAGGGTGGAATGGAAAAGAGAGTGCTGAGGGGGTCTGGTGAAGGGTACTGCCTGAGAAAGGGTTACCTGGACTAGTTGGGACAAGGGTGTTTGGGTTGTCTAGGAGTGTAGGGATCAACAGTGTGGGAGTTTTCATAGGAGCTGGTAGAGTGCACCCTTCTTAAAAGTGGCGTTTTTAGCCTCTTTCCAGTTTACCTCCAGGCTGTGGGCTTTCTCGAACCTTGTAAGACGTCTTTATTCCTGTTGTCAGCCTTCTTTAACCTTAACTGGGTAGACTATGCTCTTAAAACTGCCTTAGTGATTGGGAAGCTCATTAGATAGTCAAACACCAGGGCTTCCTTAGACCGTGGGAAAAGCCAAGGGGCTCCAGACATCATATGGGTTTATATTACGTGTTTGTTTACAGGCTGGCGATTCTGTTACAATAGTTGGAGGTTAAAAAGTATTTAAATGTGGCTACACATTGGTCCTCAACAGATTTATTTGAAGGTAGCTTGATACCTTCCTGTCACTTCCATGTGGTCTTTGTCTCACGTGGGCCATCCTTTGTGTCAATGGCTGTGTAGCTAAGGTTGACTTTGAACTCCTGCTCTTCCTGCCTTCACCTCTCTGGTGCTGGGATGAGGGGCATGGATCACCATCCCCCGGCCAGTTTTTTAATCTTCAAGACAGAGTCATACTAAGTACCTCTGGCTTGTGTTGCCCTAGAACTCACTGCAGTTCCCTTGCCTTGGCCTCCTAGGTGCTGGGAATACTGGTGTGTTCTGCCACACCTGGTTCTGTGTTTGTTTTTGTAAGTGATCCTGTGTTAAGAGTTCCCATTTGGTTCTTATTTTCTTAACTTTCTCTGTGTATCTTTGGAGCCTGTCCTGGAACTCGCTCTGTACTCTAGGCTAGCTTCTAACTCACAGAGATCCGCCTGCCTCTGCCTTCTGATGCTGGGATTAAAGGCATGAGCCTTCACCCCCTGACGAGACCCTATCTTAGAAAAACAAAAGAATCTTCCTGGGTGTGGTGGCACACACCTGTAATGCCGGCACTTTGGCATGCAGGTCTCTGGGAGTTCCAGGCCAGCTAGAGCTAAATAGTGAGTTTCTAGGAAACTTCATAGTTTACCACAGCTTGGAAAAGGGATCTTTAGTGAATAATCATAAAACTCTGCTGTGTTTTTTCTTTTGTTCTGCAAACAGGTCTTATGAATGACACGATGGCTACAGACTCTCCTAGGAGACCCAGTCGCTGCACTGGTGGAGTTGTGGTTCGCCCTCAGGCTGTCACGTGAGCACCTTTTAGAAACTAAAGCCCGATAGCTGAAGAAAATATCATTATTATTCCTTTTGGTTTTTCAAGATCAGGGTTTCCCTGTGTATCCCTGGCTTATCCTGTAACTATGTAGACCAGGATGGCCTTGAACTCACAGAGGTCTGCTTGTCTCTGCCTCCTAGAGTGCTGGAATCCATGGTGTGTACCACCACACCCAGTAAGAAAACATTCCAAATAAATAACAACTTCTATTCAGAGTATCTGTTTGGGTAGTTCTTTCTTTCTATAAACATTTTGTCCTTTATGGCCATGCAGATGAGGTGAAAGGAACAGTTGGTGGGTTTAGTTGACATACTCAACACACTATAGAGTACATGAGGGTGACTGCTAATCCCTGAAGAACAGTGTCAGTGCTTGGAATGATCTCAGGGGTAGAGCACTTGCCTAACTTGTGGGAGGCTCTGGGTTTGATACTCAGCATCACCAAAAATGTAAAATCTAAAAATCAGTGTTTTTAAACTCAAGGTTCCACAAGTTAGTTAAATTAGTTTAGAGGGTCATGATCAGTATTTGAAAAAGAATGAAATAGGAATTGGGGATATAAGTCATTGTTGAGGGGTCTAGCCTACTCAAATTCTGGACTCCATCTCCAACACCACGGACATACACAAACACATGTCAAATGGCCTACAGAGCGAGATCCAGGACAGTCACCAAAACTACACAGAGAAACCCTGTCTCAAAAAACCAAAAAAAGGCTGGGCAGTGGTGGTGCACACCTGTAATCCCAGCACTCAGGAGGCAGAGGCAGGTGGATTTCTGTGAGTTCAAGGCCAGCCTGGTCTACAGAGCTAGTCCAGGACAGGCTCCAAAAGCTACAAAACTGTGTCTCTAAAAACCAAAAAAAAAAGAAAAAAAAAAAGAAAAAAAAAGAAAAAAAAAAAAAAAAGAAATGCATAGTTGAAATTATTGTAATCACCACATGAGAAAAGACGCCAGCAAAACAGCCTGAGGATTTAGAGGGATATTTAGTGATGACAAGGCTTCATGAGAAGGTAACATTTTGGGGGTTTGTCAGGATGGCTCAGTGGGCGAGAGAGCTTGTAACCAATCCTGAAGACCCAGGTTTTATCCCTGGGACCCATATGATAGAAGGAGAGAACCAACTCCTGGAAGTTGTCCTCTGACTTCCATGTGCACACACCCTGCCCCCAGACACACAGACACAGCTGTGTATGCACCAATATATGTATATTTCATATATGTACATATGTATGAAATAGAATATAATTAAAACAATTTTGGAAGAAGGTAACATTTTGAGTTTATCTTTAAAGGTAGAATGTGGACTCAGACTCAAGGGTGCCTTTTTGGCGAAGAGACTAGCAGAGCATAAGGAATAGGAAAACTAATTTTTCGGGGTGTCGGGTGTTGAGACAGGCTCATGTTTGTCTTACACTTGCTATATGGCAGAACTGTCTTTGAACTTCTGAGTCTCTCAAAGGTGAGATTCCAGGCCTGTGCGTCCTCTCCCCCCGTTTTCTGTTTTGTTTTTTGTTTTTTGTTTTTTTTTTTGACAGGTTGTTTCTATGCAGCCTTAGCTGACCTGGAACATGATGTACAGATCATGCAGGCCTCACAGAGGCCCACCTACCTCTCCCTCTCAACTGCTGGTATTAAAGACCTGCACCCCCACGTCCAGCCCTTGTTTCAGTTTTCTTAAGAAAGGCTTCTTCTATGTTGCCCTGGCCGGCTTGGCACTGACTCTGAGCCCAGGTTGTCCTTGGACTAGTAGCAATCCACCCTTAGCTGTCCAAATGCTAGGGTTACGGGCAGGTGTGATGACACCTGGTGTGTGTGTGTGTGTGTGTGTGTGTGTGTGTTTCTAGACATGGTCTCACTGTGGAGCTCTGACAGTCCTGGACCTTACTATGTAGACCAGGCTGGCAGAGATCTGCTTCTGCCTCCCGAGGGCTGGGATTAAGAACACATGCCAACATGTTCCTCCAGGTTTTCTTTTTTAACTGTTTCACTGTGTAGTTACACTGTCTTCAAACTCACAGTAGTCCTCTTCCCTCCGCATTCATAGTGCTGGGATTACAAATGCAGTCCATATTTTCCATGTCTTAAAATTCTCTTAGCAAGCATGGGACAGTGGCTCAGACCTGTATTCCTAGGACCAGGGAGGCCGATGCAGGAGCATAGTGAGTTTGAGGCCAGTCTGGGCTATGTAGCAAGATGATGCCTTAAAAAAATGCTTAGGGGGACTAATATTTTAGATCATTTCCTTTGGGTGCTTTAGTGTATTACAAAAGACAGTCTTCTCAGACTAACAAAGGCCTACTCAGTGATATCATAATACTACTGCCTCTCCCTCTTCTGTACTCTCGAGAGTTGAATTTCTTTGTGATATTTGCTGTGGCATCAAGTTAAACATGTAATTAGCTGTGAGTTAGGTTACTATTTTAATCTCCCTTTATAGGTGAGGAAAACAGCAGAGAGGAGAGCTCGTCATTGGGAATAGCCGGGACAGGAAGCCGGCATGGGGCCCAGCTAGTGGATCTCCAGGGTCTACGTTCTCCTTAGTATTCGCTGCTACCCCACCAGGTGGTGTTCAAACCACAGTAATGATTTTTGTTACCCAGATGATTTTAGGGTTAGGAAACATTAGAATGTTTAGAATGGGCATAGCATTCTGCCTTCTTTGGACAAATAGTGCTGGAGCATCAGCTTTCCACTTGTACTGGTGGTGACAGGTTCTGGAGGTAGAAGGTGGATATGAGAGATGGGGTACTTCCTTTAAGGGAGCTATAGTTTAGTGGGGAAACAGACAAGGATGCCATCTGAGCCTTGTCAGAGGAAGGAAGGCAGTGTGCGTGGAAGGGCCTGAGGAAGCAACTGGAGCTGGAGTCTGGTAAAGGAAGGACTGGTGGAAATTGAGTAGATCAAAGGACCTTGGAAGAGCCGGAGTCAGGGCAGAGTGTGGTGTGCTCCAGGAATGGAAGCTGCCTGTGGCCGTAGAGCAGGTGAGGAAGGTGAGCCTGGCAGAGTTGGCAGTGACTCTGTTTTTGTACATCTCTAAGGCACTTGGTTTTTGAAGGATACTTTCTCTTTTCTTCTGAGGTAGGGTCTCATATCCCAGCCTGGCCCTTCCCTAACTTCTGGCCCCCTGTTCCGCCTCTGAATGCTGATATGTGTGTAACAAGTGTGCACCCTCGCCTGGTTCGTGCAGTGCTGGGGATGGAACCTAGGACTTGGTGCATGCCAGCCAAGCACTTTGCCAACTAAGCTATATGCTCAGCATTTTTTTTTTCCTCCAATTTTGTTGTTTGAAACAGGATCTCACTCTGTAGCTGGGACTGGCCTCACACTCATGGCAATCCCTCTTTGGTGCTGGGATTACAGGTGTGAGCTGTCACAATCATTAGCCCCGTTACCTTCAGTGACAATTGTTCACATCTTTCAGAAATTTCTAGTATTTTGAAGAAATCGTTTTTTTCCACTTACTGATATTCGTATCCCGACTGTCTCTAGGGCTGGAGCTGTCGTTAAGCAGTAGGCCGTTGTCCTCACTGTGTGGTGCTTTGCTTCCATCCCCAGGACTGCAAGAACAAAAGATGTCGTTGTTTAATGGCCTTAACATCATTCTTTTTCTTTCCTTTTTTGTGGTGTTGGAAATTGAACCTCAGGCTTCATTCATGCTAAGGAAGAGCTCTCTACCGCTGAGCTTTTTCCCCAGCCCTGCTTCCTCACTTTTATAACTTACCTTATGCTTGCTTTTTTTTGTTGTTGTTGATTTTGTTTTTTGAGATGAGGTTTCTCTGTGTAGCCCTGGCTGTCGATCTGGAACTCACTCTGTAGACCAGGCTGGCCTCAAACTCACAGACCCACCAGCTTCTGCCTCCCTCCCGAGTGCTGCTGGGATTACAGCCATGTACTATTTCTGCTGGCTTGTTTTAGTTTTTGGATACACAATCCGATTCCATAGGCCAGGCTAGCCTGGAACTCATGGTCTTGTTGTTTCAGCTTTTCTAAGTGCTAGGGTTCCGGTTGAGCCATCACACTCAACTTTCATACTGCCCTCCTCTTTTTGTGACAGGGTTGCACGATCTTGGAACTAGCCAAGTAGGCCAGGGTGACTGATAAGTCTGGGATTGTATCCATGCACCACCTGCCCAGGTTTTTTTTTTTTTTGGATTGAACAGGTCCAAGCACAGCCCACTGAGTCGTCCCTCCAGCACTGAACACTTGTTCTGATGCCTTCATCTGGAGGAAAATGCCACCAGAGGTCAGGCACAAGGTTCATCACATGTTTAAAGAGACGGTCAGGAAATTCTGAGTCGCTCTCTATAGCATTAGCATCCAGTCCTACTGTAGGCCTGCCGTCGCCATCAGTCCTCCAAAGTGACCGTTGTTCAGTTAGGGGCTCCAGACCTCAGGGAGAGATGCTTTACAGTGATAGAAACCTCGGCAGGTGGGGTGCCGCCTGCTGACTCGGGATGAGAATGTGGGGAAGTAGAATTATCAGGTGACGGAGCTGGCCTGCTTTCCTTCCCTCTTGTTTTCCTGGGACAGTGAATTTATTAGGCCGAGCTTTTCTCTGTTCTGCATTAAGCTGCCTGACAGTTTGTATCCCTCTCTCCTTTGCCAGGGAGCAGTCCTACATGGAGAGTGTCGTGACTTTTCTGCAGGATGTTGTCCCACAGGTAAGCGAGTGTGAGTACAGAAATGGTCACTTGGCTTTTGGGTCAGGGGACACTGGAATCCCGTTTCCTGAACTTGATTAAGTGAGTAGTCTCAGAAAGCCTTCTTTTGGTAAGCTGAGGGTCAGTAGGGTGGAGCTGCTTGTGGTTGTGGCATGGGCTTGTTAGGACTTGCTTTTCCTGAGCAGACTCTGGGGAGGGGATTTGAGTTGTGAGTCCGGACTCTCCATTGGGTTCCTCTCAGGGCTAGGAATCAAACCCAGGCCTGGTCACATGCTTCACCAGTGGCTGAAACTGGTAAACTCTTTCCTAAGGGTTCCTTTCCTAAATATTTTTCTTGTTTAAGATAAGAGGTCTGGGGTTTGGGATGTAGCTCAACAATAGGCCGTTTCCCAAGCATGCATGAGGCCCTGAGTTTGTTACCCAGCCCACATACTTATGTACCCATATACTGCTCCTGCAGAGATGCCTGAGTGAAATGGGAAAGGCACTGTGTACTATGTATTACATAGGTGGTAATTTAATATTATTTATTTATGTATATGTTTATATTTAACACAAATTGTCAACTTTTTCCTTTTGAGAAGTGGTGTTTTGCTTTTTGCAAATCAGGTATGCCTGATTTGTCAGAGATGAAGGTCTTTACTGTTTCTTTGAATGTGATCATCCCCCCCCCCCCCCCAGAGACAGGGTTTCTCTGTGTAGCTTTGCGACTTTCCTAGAACTCACTTGGTAGCCCAGGCTGGCCTTGAACTCACAGAGATCCACCTGCCTCTGCCTCCCGAGTGCTGAGATTAAAGGCGTGCACCACCACTGCTCAGTAGAGTTTTTTTTTGTTTGTTTTTGTTTTTTTATTTTTATTTTTTTAAAAAGATTTATTTATTATGTATACAGTATGTATGCCTGCAGGCCAGAAGAGGGCACCAGATCTCATTACAGATGGTTATGAGCCACCATGTGGTTGCTGGCAATTGAACTCAGGACCTCTGGAAGAGCAGCCAGTGCTCTTAACCTCTGAGCCATCTCTCCAGCCCCTGTTTTTTATTTTTATTTATTTATTTTTTTTATTTTTGAGACAGGGTTTCTCTTTGTAGCTTTGGTGCCTTTCCTGGAACTCACTCTGTAGACCAGGCTGGCCTCAAACTCACAGAGATCCACCTGGCTCTGCCTCCCCAGTGCTGGGATTAAAGATGTGTGCCACCACTGCCAAGCCTAAATGTGATGCTCTTTTTAAGAGAGCAAGCAGTCTTGAAGGAATCAGCTCGTGTGTTACTGCCCACATTTATTACTTCAAATATTATTTGGGCTTCTTGTTAAACATAATAGTAATTTCCAGCCCAGTCTCTCAGAGAATGGATCTGTGTTAGAGTCTGTAGCAGGCTGTCACGTCTCTGGTGTTAGCTGTGGGTCATGGATGGACAAGCGCTGCTCTGGTGGGACCGCTGAAGGGCAACCTCGCTTATTTCCTCCACATGGATGTCAGTGGTCCTTGACTGCCATGGTGACTTCACCTGTGTGTTTTGGAGAGGACTTTTCATGGATCCATGTGCCAGGTTTACAAGCATATCCTAGAAAGGTCCAAGGCCTAGATTTTTAGTTGTGTTTTGCAAAATGTATTCTTCAAGTAAGGAATGTTGATATTGCTTTATTATATTTAGTCAGTTTGAATGGAAACAGGCCACAGCATTGAGGTCTGTGGTGCACATGAGGAAAAATGCTCCCCTTTCCTGAGGCACTTGCTTAATAAGTCAAATTGCTTGAAACAAGCAGAGATTATTAATAGCAACAAATCAGCACTGTTGCCATGTAGCTCACTGAATCATTGATTTGTGAGGGATGCAGAGAGAAGGGAGAGACTTTGGAAGCATTGCTAGTTGAAATGAAGGGGACAGGGTGCCTGGGCAGGACAGCCTCATGGTTTTGGAGGCAGTGGAGGATCTGATGTCTATGTTGGCCTGGCTGAGGGAGCGGTGGACACCAGCTTGTTCTTCCTTAAGCCCCCAGCCTTGGCATGAGGCTGAAATGCCATAGAAAAGTGGTTTAACAAATTTTTACTTCTGTATTTTGTTTGCCGAGCATCTTTATCAAACATTATGTAGGCATCTTAGGAGCCCTGTGTAACAAGGAGGTAGGTTTATTATTTTCTGGCCTGGAGGAGAAAGGCTTGGTCAGAGACTTTGTGGACTTTTCTCTACGTGAAGGGTTGGAGCGGCACAGGGACAGGGAAATAGGGAGCTAAGATTGGTAGGGAAGTGCCAGAAGTTCTAGTTTTTCTGAACATACTATGTCAGGGAGGGGATAATAGGTCATGACCCATGAAACCAGCTGTGAATATGGTTCACAGCAGGTACTATGGAAGTAAACGTTTAGTCACTGATCTAAGAATTAGGATATCCAGCCAGAAATTCCTGTGTTTGCTCTCTGTCTGAGTCGAAGGTGCAACTTGAACAGATAGTGTTTACCTGGATTCCCTGCATGTGCCCGGCCCTGAGCTGAGCTGAAGGGATTCTTAGTCTGTGCTCCAGGTCTCTGGTCTCCTGTGCAGCTTGGCAGACCTCTTCTATAGAGCTCAGGTTTTCTTTCCAGCCACTCAGCACTCTGTGTAAAGGATGGGCATGGTTGTAGCTTCAGTAAAACTTGCTTCCTTGACACAGGTCTTCGTACAGTTAAGACCCAGCTAAAATACATGGCCAAATATAAAGACCACAGTAAAAGTATAAAGTACATTGCTGTGCCAATGTAACGTAGAAGGAAGAGAGTCAGTTTACTGGAGGCTGGAGCTGGGTGTGATTCACATGCCTTATTTCTTGTCCCTGGGGAGGCTGAGGCATGATGATTGAGGGTTCCAGGCTTTCCTGGGCTGCAGAGTGAGAAACAAGCCAGCCAACAGAGATTTAATGAGTCAGATACCATTTGACTCATTGATCTGAGGAATAAAGGAGAATGGAATGCAGCCTCAGTGAATTTGGTAGGAAACAGGGATAGTGGGGTTGCAGCAGGCTGAGAGTGTCTTAGTGATTTAAGAGTACAGCCTTATGCAGGTGGTGGTGCACACCTTTAATCCCAGCACTTGGAAGGAGAGACAGGAGTATCTCTGTGAGTTTGAAGACAGCCTGGTGTACAAATTGAGTTCCAGGACAGCCAGAGTTGTTACACAGAGAAACCCTGTCTTGAAAAGCCAAAAAAAAAAAAAAAAAAAAAAAAAGCACAACTTTGATGAAGATCTGGCTTTGCACTTCATTCGGACATGTTATTAGCTCTGGGCAAATTGCTGCATCAATCATTCCCTGAACATCAGTGTCCTTATTTCTAAGCTAGCTCATTGTACTCACTGTGGGTTTTGTGTCAGGGCTTAAAGGAAGCTGTGTATAGAGCATTAAATAGAGAGAAGCAAATATTAAGTCACTTCTCAGGAGACTGAAGATCCAAACAGATAGATTAATGGCTTTTATTGAAGTGGCTGTGGCAATTGGATGAGCTAAAAGTATTAGGTCCCACCCCCCAACCCCTTCTGCATCATTTCCCCATTCCCTTTTCTGTTCCGGACATAGAGCATTTGTATTCCAGGCTGGCTTCAGATTTTTCACACCGCACCTGGTGCACCTCCTAAAGGTTTGATTGCAGGGTCTGAACACTAAGCATCACATGTTTGGGTATGCAGGGAGGAGGTCAGAGGACAACTTGAGGAGGTGCTTTTCTGCTTCCCCCTGTGTGTCCTGAGGATCCTGGTGAACAGTCTTACTGTCCTTTGAACGTTTTAATCCCTTTTTCTTTTCTTTTTTGGAGCTGAGGATCAAACCCAGGGCCTTGCACTTGCTAGGCAAGCGCTCTACCACTGAGCTAAATCCCCAAACCCTCTTTTTTTTTTTTAAGACTAAAACTTACTCTTATTTCTGAGATAGGATCTCATTAGTAAACTAGGTTGGCTTCAAACTGAAAAGAGATCCACTTGTCTCTGCCTCCTGAATGCTGGGTTTAAAGGTGTGAGCTGACACACTCATCTTTCAAGCTTTATTATTTATTTGTGTGTATGTGTGGGGTTGTCCCTGCAGAGGCCTAAGGATCCGCTACAGTTGGAGTTACTGGAAATTGTGAGCTGATCTATGTGGATGCTTGGATCCAAACTTGGCTCCTCTGGAAGTGTTCTTGACTGATAAACCATGTCTCCAGCATCAGAAATAATTAAAAAAAAAAAAAAAAAAAAAGACATTTTCTTTACTGTTTGATTGATACAGAGGACAACCTCCTTCCCCTCTGCCACCTTTGATCGGTGGTGGTGCTGCAGTCAGCAATGGGAAAGTGGCATTAAAATTAAAATGTTTATTTTAACCAGGGGTGGTGGCGCGCGCACACACACACACACACACACACACACACACACACACACACACATATGCGCGCGCGCGCGCCTCTCATCTCAACAGGGGTGGTATAGGAAGGAGAAGCTCTTGACTTCCAGGCTATCTTGGTCTACAGAGTGAGTTTCAGGACAACCAGGACTAAATAGAGAGACCCTCCATGTCTGTCTTGAAAAAAATTACTTATTTTTATGTGTGTGAGTGCTTTGCCTGTATCTGCACCAAGTCCTCAGTGGGATTCCCTGGGACTGGAGTTGACTTTGTGAGTCATTATGTGGGTGCTGGACATTGAACCCAGCTCTTCTGGAAGAGCAGCCAGCACTCCTAACCACTGAGCCATCCCTCCAGCCCTGAGAGTTGCATTTTTTTTTTTTTTTTTTTTTTTTTTTTTTTTTTGGTTATTATATCCCAAACTCCCTCCTATTCTGGGAATTAAATCCAGAGTCTAGAAAGTATTCTGTGGGTCTGCAAATGTCCCTGTATAGAGGGAGGATGTTTGTTGCCCTAGATAGTAGCTCTGTTGGTATTCCGGAGTTGTGTTGAACTGATAACACTGCTCACTAGGAACCCTTAGCTGTACCCTTTGATCTGCTAATTTCAGATAGGAAAACTTATTTTAAATGCAATACAGAGAAGTGCTAAACCTATTTTTGTGTGTATAGAAGTGTTTATATTTTCAGTGTAAAAATCATAGTCAGTAAAATGTCAGTCAGTGAGCAACAGCTTTGTACATAGTTTCTTGGGATTAAACTTAGGCTGTCAAGCTTTTGTGCAGGTTCGTTTATCTGCTGACCCAGGTCCCTGGCCCTCCTTTTTCTTTTCTTGAAGATAGTTGTCCATGCTGAAAGTAAATTCACTTTGTAGCCCAGAGAGGCCTATAACTTGGGATCTGTTTGGAGCTCTGTTGGCCTTAGCCTTATAAGTAGCTGGGCTTACAGGCCTAAACCCCCAGGCCTAGCTTTCCCTGTGTGTCCTAGAGTGGTCTTGAACTCTGAATCTTCCTTTTGGCCTCCAGAGTCCTTGAATTACAGACACGATCCACTACACTGTAGCTCTAAGTTGTTTTAATGTTTTGGTGCCAAGGATTGCACTAGCCCTTGCACAGGAGGACTCCTCCTCCTTCGAGCCAGACCCCTCCCCTGCAGGTGAAAGCTGGGGTTGGAGTCTACTTTCCTTCACTGTGTGGTACAACACCGACCAAAAGCAACTTGGCAGCTGAGTGGGCGGTGGTGGTGCATGCCTTAGATCCCAGCACTCAGGAGGCAGAGTCAGAGAGAGGCAGAGGCAGAGGCAGGCAGATCTCTGGGAGTTTTAGGGTAGCCTGGTCTACAGAGCTAGTTCCAGGACAGCCAGGGCTGTTACAAAGAGAAACCCTGTCTCAAAAAACCCGGGTGGGGGGTGGGGGGGTGGGGGAGCCACCTTGGGGACTTACAGGTCGAAGTCGTTCACTGAGGGAAGCCACAGCAGGAAACAGGAGGCAGAAACGGAAGCGGGAGCCGTGGAGCGTGGAAGAGGGCTGCTTCTGGCGTTGTTTCAGGCTTACATTCAAGCTACCTTTCTTACACAGTCCAGGCCTTCCTGCTCACAGTAGGCCGCACCCTCTTCCATCAATTAGCAATCAAGAAAATACCTCACAGGCACGCCCACAGGGCAGTCTAGTGGGGCAATTGCTCAATTGAAGTTCCCTCTTCCCTGGTGTGTTAAATTGACAACTGCAGCTGGGTAGCTTGTGCCTAGAATCCCATCATTGGGAGATTGAGGCAGTGGGGTCTCAAGTCTGAGCCAGCCTGGGCTACATAGGAAGCTCTTGTCTTCAAATCTAATTAAACTAGCCAATTGAAATTAAGGGTATATAAAGTAATATATGTTATTTTCAATTAAAAACAAGGCCTGGGGAGATACATCACTTGGTAAAGAGCTTGTCGTGCAAGCATGAGGACTTGAGTTTGACCCCCAGGACTCATGATGGACAGGCATGATGGCAGGCACTTATAATCCCAGCACTGGGAAGTGGAGACCTGAGGATCTCTCTCCAGGGTTAGCTGGCCCAGCCTTCCCTCATTGGTGAGCTCAAGGTTAATGAGAGTCCCTGTCTTAAGAAAACAAAACAAAACAAACCACAAAAAGCAAGGTGGTACCAGAGGAAGTCAAGGTTTTCCTCCACAAATGTGTACCCATACAAACACACACCCACATGCACGCACAATTTTTCTTTCTCGTACTAGGGATTGAACCTAGGGTCTTGTTCATCTCTGGCAAGTGATCTACTAAGTTACATGCCTAGCCATCCCCCATCCCCTTTATTGGGATGGAGTTTCAAGTTGCCTGGGTTGGCATTGAACTCCTACCCTCAAGTTACCTTCCCTATCAGCCTCATTTTTAGCTGTGTGTGTGTGTGTGTGTGTGTGTGTGTGTGTGTGTGTGTGAGAGAGAGAGAGAGAGAGAGAGAGAGAGGGAGTTTCTATGTAGCCCAGAATGATCTTGAAGATCTTCCTGTCTCTAACTTCAACTGTTGATTTATGTAGCACTGGGAATCAAGCCCAGGGCTTCATGCATGCTAGACAAGCACTCTATCAACTGAGCTACATCTCCAGCCCTCCTAAAAAATTTAAAGAAAGCCGGGCGGTGGTGGCGCATGCCTTTAATCCCAGCACTCGGGAGGCAGAGGCAGGCAGATCTTTGTGAGTTCAAAGCCAGCCTGGTCTACAGAGTGAGATCCAGGAAAGGCACCAAAGCTACACAGAGAAACCCTGTCTGGAAAACCAAAAACAAACAAACAAAAAAAACCAAAAAAAAAAAAAAAATTAAATGAAAATGCGTTTTACATGGAGAGATGACTTCTTTTGTACACTGATGGGCACTGCCAATATTTTTTTAGCATTGCTTGGGTATCTTCCTGATTCTTGCAGACTTCCAAGATTTCACTGATACTTTGTGTCTGGAAGCTAGACAACTGACTGAAAAAGTGGTATTCTTGTAGATGGAGTTTTGTTATTCTGTAACCTTTATTGATGAGTGAAGGTGGATGGTTGATGGAGGGTTTATTATGATCACTGTCTTTGGGTTTCTGCAATTCTGTATTGAGTTAAAAATCTCAATCTCTGACTGATAGTATCAAACATTCTTTGGGAGTAATGGCATTCTAGAAGCCACAGGGAGGGACAGTGAGGTTGGAGAAGGTGGGATGGTTAGAATCAGCTTATGGATTGAACATGTGCGGTATTGGAGCCTTACAGTGTCATGACGGAAACACTTCTGCTTGCTGTGCAGGCTTACAGCGGGACGGCCCTAACCGAAGAGAAGGAGAAGATAGTTTGGGTCAGATTTGAGAACGCAGATCTGAACGGTATGGCGGACTTCTCAGGACGCGTGTGTGAAGTGCTCTTGGGGGTTGACCTGATTTTAGAGAGAGAACCATAAGTTCAGTCAGGCCATTTTTGCTTCCACTAACTTGGATCAGTTTTGAAAATAAGTTCATCTTTAGCTGGGAGTGAGAGCATCTGCTTATAATTCCAGTGCCCATGATGCTGAGGCAGGAGGATCCTGAGTTGGAGGTGAGACAGGAGTATGTTGCAAGACCTGTCTAGAAACTGAAGAGCGCACAGAGTTTAACCATTACTTACATCATCGATCTATATGGCATTTTCGCCTTGGAAAAGAAACTGTATCCATTAGAGCTTGTTCTGTGTCTCCATCCCCAGTCCTTCTAACCACCATCCTATCCTTTTCTCCTTTAAGATAGGGTTTCTGTGCGTAGCCCTGGCTATCCTAGAACTCACAGAGATTCTCCTTTCTCGGCCTCCTGAGTGCTGGGATTAAAGGTGTGCACCACCACCACCGACCTTATTTAAAAAAAATATTTATTTTTATGTGTATGGGTTTTTGCCTACATGTGTGTCTGTGCACCATGGAAGCCAGAAGAGTGGGAGTGGAGTGACAGATGTTGCCAGCCACCAGGGGATGCTGGGAATAAAATCGCTCTTCTCTGGAAGAGTAGTCAGTACTGAGCCATCTCTCCAGCCCCTCTACTTTCCTTATGACTGACTGATACAGACATCCTACAGAAATAGATTCATGTTCAGGATTCATCTATGTTGGAGCATGTGTCAGACTTTCCTTTTTTCTTTTTAAGGTTGACTAGTATCTCATTATGTGTATGCCATCACCCTCATTTACTTTATTTTATTTTAAACCCGGGTTGTTTAGGATAGCCTTGAATCCTGGCATCAAACAACAAACAGAGCTTTCCCCAGTCTCTTCAGCAACCTGAGTTACATGAGTCATACCATATTGTTAATGTTGGGCATTTAACCAAGAGCAGTATATATGCTATGTGGTGTACTGCCACAGATTGATTGATTGATTGATTGATTGATTGATTGATTTATAATTTTTTTTTTCTTTGAGGTGGATCTCATGTGGTTCAGGTTGCCTTGAATTCCTGATCCTCATGCCTCCACTTGCTAAATACTGGATTTGCTGGATGGCCTGGAACTCAGTATGTAGACCAGGCTGGCCAATAAATCAAAGATTCACCTTCCTGTGCCTTTCTAGTACCCGGATTAAATGTGTGTTCCAACTGAACAAGCTGTTTGTTTTTGAGGCAGGTGTCGCCCAGGCTAGCCTTAAACAGTAGTTGAAGGTCCTTGACCCTCTGAATATCCTGCTACCATGGCCACTTTCTGGGGTGCTAGAGATGGAACCCTAGGCTTTTTGAGTGCCAGCCAAGTATTCTACCAACAGAGCTACGTCCTCAGCCCTGGACTGACTTTGTTTTGAGGGTAGGTCTCACTAAATTTCCTTTTGGCCCTGAACTCACATTGTAGTCCAGGCTGGCTTTTAACTTGTACAGGCATCCTTCCTCAGCCTCCTGAGTAGGTAGTAGTGCAGGCCTGCCCCACAAGGTCCCATACAGCTTTTAATGAATAGCTGTCCGTCACTGTGACCATTGGTGTCTGTCTCAAGACTCTGCCTCTGTTCTATCTGGCTTATACTCAGAAGGGAAATTGATGGATTCCATATGGTAATTCCAATCTTAATTTTCTGAGGAACTAAGTGTTTGTACTGTTACAGGTTTTCAATGACAGTGCACAAAGGCATTTTCTTGGCTCTGGGGCTTGACCTCCCCAGGATTAGTCAAGTGAGGCACAGTCTGACACTTAACTACCCTGTATCCCCAGCTCCTCAGATTTCAATACAGTCCACATCCAGTATTTTATGCGAGAGTCCTCTGAACACTGTAGTCTGTTGTAATTCATTTTTCTTTGATGATGATATTCCATCCTATCTCTGTACCATAGTAGGACTATTTATTGTATTGTGGACATTTGTATTGTTTCTATCTTTTGGCTGTTTACAAATGTTACTGTGAATCAATCCATGCCCACCCCGGCACTCGCCTAGCATTTGTGAGGGATCAATCCCCAGTCATACAAAGAAAACAAAACAAAACTTTTTTTTCCTTTTGAGATAAGGTGTTACTGTGTAGCTAGCTAGATTGGCTTAGAAGTTACTGTGTAGCACAGGTTGGCTGTGGTGATCTTGCGTCAGCCTCCTACCTGCTGGAGTTACAGGCTAGAGATAACACATTGGTCTCTGACCTTTGCTTTAAAAGAATTTTTAAAAGATTTATTAATTATGTGTATGTGTTTGTGTATGGTTATGTGCAAATCCCACCGAGGTCCGAGGCCTCGGATTACAGAAGGCTGTCAGCCACCTGATGTAGGTGCTGGGAACCGAGCTCTGGACCAGCAGCAGGTGCTCCTAATTACCGAGTTATCCTTCTGGATCCTGCTTTTATTGTCACTGAGTCTTTGCATCAACTGGGGTAAATAAGTAGTTTGCTTTGTTCATACTGTCTTTTTATGGACTTTTGTTGTTAATCCTAATGCAGATACATCACGGAATCTAGAATTTCATGAACTGCATAGCACTGGAAATGAGCCTCCTCTGCTGGTTATGATCGGCTACAGCGACGGAATGCAAGTCTGGGGTGTCCCTGTGAGTATACATAAGGGCTCCTTGCTGCCCAGCAGAAGCTCTGCAGATGTATTTCCACATTACTGAGACCTCTCCTGGAGAGTCAGTGGGAATGAGAGTGGCAGGCAGGCACTCTAAAGGAGGAGTGGGGTTGAGCAGGAGTTGTGAGGCTCGTGGTTTATGGAAGGTGTCAGTTTTATTTAGGGTAATATTATTAAATGGGTTGTTTCTGTGTTTTCTGACTTACACAAGAGAAAACTGAGACTTGGGGGAAAGATTTATAATTAGAAAATATTAACAATATTGCAGGTGGACTTTTCTTTCCCTCCCGCCAGTTCCCAAATAACCAACACGGAGACTTAATACTAATTATAAGTGCTTGGTTGATAGTTCAGCTTGTTATTAGCTAACTCTTATATTTTAAATTAATCCGCATTTCTTTTCTACCCTCTGCCATGTGGTGGTACCTTCTTTCAACATGGTACGTTCATCTTGCTTCTCTCTGCTTCTCTGTAGACTCCGCCCTTCTTCTTCCCAGTGTCCTTAGTCTGGTTTACCACCTCACTTTATCCTGGCCGGTCAGCTTCTTTATTAAACCAATCACAATATAATTCACACAGTGTACAGAAAGTTTACTCCACAGCACAATCTACATTCACATGGACCCACAAGATGGCTCAGTAGATAAAGCTGTTTGTTGCTAAGCCTCTCAACTTGAGCTCAGTCCCCCCAATCACCCCAATCCCTAAAGAAGCAGAGAACTAACACCTGCAAATTGTCCTCTTTTGACAGTTGCATAATGTCACACGCACAGGCTAGCACACATGCAATTTTTCTACATACATACACAAATAAAAAATAATAAATACAGTTTAAAAAAGAGTCTACACCCTTAGGCACAGACAAAGGCAGGAGGATCTCTGGGTTAAGGCCAGCAATGGCTACGCAGAGAGAACCTATCTCAAAATATATATATAAAAGAATACCTAAAAAAATAGAAATCTGATTGCCTGGATGTAAGAGAAATGGAAGATAATGGCAGAAGGGGGCAGTTTTTACCATTTTGTACCCCTTGAATTTTGTATCAGGTGAATTAAAATAAAACTTTTAAGGAATGGAGAGATGGCTCAGCAGTTAAGAGCATTGCCTGCTCTTTCAGAGGATCCATGTTCAATTCCTAGCAACCACAAGGAAGCTAGTTCCAGGGAACATGACATTCTTTGCTGGCCTCTGAGGGCATCAGGCACATATGTAGTGCACAGACATGCATGCATGAAAGCAAATATTCATACTTGTAAAATAAAAATCATCAAAAAATTTAGATCAAGCCTGGTGGTGGTGGCGCATGCCCTTGGGAGGCATTTCTGTGAGTTTGAGGCCAGCCTGGTCTACAGAGTGAGTTCTAGGATAGCCAGGGCTACACCGGGAAACCCTGTCTAGAAAAACAAACAAACAATCAAAAAATCACTTTTATTTGTGTTGTGAGGTATTCTTGCAGCTGGAGTGTTGCTATGAAGCCAACTGTTTGTTCTGTAATGACGGTCACTGCTCAGGAGCTCCTGTTCTGTAATGACCGACCGTCACTGCTCAGGAGCTCCTGTTCTGTAATGACCGACCGTCACTGCTCAGGAGCTCCTGTATGGACTTGAATTGCTGCATTGTCTAGTGTTTTGATTTTTTTAATGACCACTCTTTTCTAATCCAAATACTTTAAATGTCCATCATTTTAATATTAAAGTGTTATACTATGGAGCCAGGTGTTATAGGCTTGTAATCTAGTTTCTTATCAGGCTGAGGCAGGAGGATGGCAAGTTCAGGGCCTGTCTAGGCAACTTAGTGAGATGCTGTCTCAAAAACAACAAAATGATGTAAAGAACTTGAACATAGGTATGCATATGTTTGCCTGTCTGTCTGTCTGTCTATCTATCTATGGCTTTGGGTTTTTGGGGTTTTTTTTTGCTTGTTTTTGTTTTTCTGTTTTTGAGACAGGGTTTCTCTGTGTGTCTTTGGCTATCCTGGAACCCACTTTGTAGACCAGGCTGGCCTTGAACTCACAGTGATCCACCTGCCCCTGCCTCCCCATTTCTGGAATTAAAGGTGTTTGACATCATGTCCTGGTGATTTTGGTATTTTGAGATGGCCCTTGCTATCTATACCTGGTCATCTTGGCAATCTCTTTGAGGTTCGCCTGGCCCCAGGCTTGTGGGTTTTCCTTCTCTTTGTTTCCAGTTCTGGGATCACAAAAGTGGGCCACTAAACCTGGCTCTAAAGTTGTATTTTATGCCTGAGTATTTGTGTGGAGACACTCCCTCCCACCTTTGAAATTGGATTTTTTTACTGTGTACCTTAAGTTAGCTTTGAACTCTTAGCAATCCTGCCCAGCTGCCTGAGTGCTCACTGACACACTGACTTGTTTTGTGGGCTAAAGGTGACCCAATGTTGAGTGAATTTATGGCTTTAGACTTTGGTTTTTTCCTTTCTTTCTTTCCTTTTTTACTTATGTGTATGGGTGCCTGCCATGTGTCAATGGGTGTCTTAGGAGGCCGGAAGAGGATGTTAGATTCACTGGTACTAGAGGTTGTAAGATGCCCAGCTGTGGGATGTCCTGTATGTTGTGGATATATGTTACTATGATTGATTGATAAATAAAACACTGATTGGCCAGTAGCCAGGCAGGAAGTATATGATAGGCGGGACAAACAGAGAAGAGAGGCTGGGAGGTAGAAGCCTGGGGTGGGGGGTGGGTGGGACATGACAGACGGATGACACACACGGGGGACAGGGACACAACATGGGATGGGACAGACGGACACACGCTAGCCTACCATCCAGGGAGCAACATGTAAAGGCATCAGGTAAAGCCATGGAACACATGGCGACAATATAGATTAACAGAAATGGGCTGAGTTAAGTGTAAGAGCTAGTCAGTGGTAGGCCTGAGCTAATGGCCCAACAGTTTAAATAATATAAGTTTCTGAGTGATTATTTTATAAGTGGTTGTGGGGTCTGTGGTGCTGGGCAGGACTGGAGAAAAATCCAGCTACAAAAACTCAGGTCCTAGAAGAGCAGCAAGTAGCAAGTGCTCTTTGAGCTGTCTCTCCAGCCCTGTCAGTAATTAATAAATAAATAAATAAAATTTTTTCTGTTAGCTTTTTGTGATGCTGAAGATTATATCTAGATGTGTGGTAGGCAACAACTCTCCCACTGAACTAGACATTTCCAGCCCCCATTCCTTTTCTTCTCATATATATGAAGATCTTTAGGGTAGTGGTAATCACCTCTGTCATGTAGGTGGGAAAATAAACACATAAAGTGAGATGAGAGGTGGTCAGTACTACAGAGCAAGACTTGATCCTCAGCCTCCAAATGCCTTTACGCCACCTACAAATGGAGTTTGGAAGAGTCCTGGGATTAAAGGGCCAGGCATTTTAATTCAATTTATTTTATTTTATTTTTATTTTTTCGAGACAAGGTTTCTCTGTGTAGTTTTGATGCCTGTTGTGGATCTTGCTCTATAGACCAGGCTTGCCGCAAACTTACAGAGATCCGCCTGGATGGATCCTAAGTGCTGGGATTAAAGGCATGTGCTACCACCGCCTGGCCATTTTAATTTTATTTTTGTTATTGTTCCCTTGGGTAACATGGTCTTTCATGAAGACATTCATTAGCAGTATCTTACTTCAGATTTAATGGAAGTTGGGATTCTCTAGAGCTGTGGTTCTCAACTGTGAGTTGTGACCCGTCAGGGGATTGCATATCAGATAGCTGTTTATCAGATAGCTGCATATCAGATATTTACACCACTGTTCATAACAGTAGCAAGATTTAGTTATGCAGTAGCAGCAAAAAATAATTTTATGGTTGGAGGAACGGTGTCAAAGGGTGGCAGCATTGGGAAGGTTGAGAACTACTGCTCTGTAGACTAGAATTTGGCTTAAATGCCATTATACCAGAAGCACAACACTTGTGTTACTTTAACATTTGACTTGAAAATTTTGTTTATGGGCCAACAAGATGGCTCATCTGGTGAAAGTGCTTGCTGCCAAGCCTGACAACCTGAGTTCCTGGTGGAAGGAGAGAACCAACTCCACAAGTTGGCCTCTGACCTCCAAACAAGTGCCCAACAAATAAATCCAGAAATGTAATAAAAACTTCACAAATGGTTTATTTATGCACTGTGGTGCTCCCTTCTGGTCACAGGACTATCATAGCACACACGTAGCGTTGAGGCTTTAGTTTGTGGCTGGAGAATGCTGCAGGCTGCCAGGAACAAGTAGTTTTTCTCTTGCTCAACTCCAACCCCTGAGTAATGAGAACAAATCCGAGCGCCTTACTCCGGGGGGAGTGTCCCATGTGCAGGCAGCCCCCTCGTGGCTTTAGTTTATGTCTTCAAGGCTTTGCCTTGTTCTGTAACCTATCAAGAGGAAGCACACAGTTGAATTGAGGGGGTGGTTTCATTAGTGTACATTTTCTGTTTTAGTAGGGAAGTGACTGCATTTTGCTCCACATGCTGTTTGTTTACAGGGAGGTTGTAAGGGGTGGTTTTCACAAGATGGTTGCGCTGGTGTAAGGGTGTTGACTGGATGGAGCACATTCTTTTGATGGGACTCAGGTAGCTCTGATCGCCCACTTGTTTTGGTTATAATTAGAGGTGTTACTTGGAATAGTCTCAAAGGTAGCTTGTATCGTCTTGAATATCTTAAAAGTATCTATTCTTCCTTTCCTTCCAATTGTATTTGGGGAGGCTGAAGGAATCGTCTTTTGCTGGGCTTGCCCCTGCCGAGTTGCATGCTGGTGAGGTTGGTCACCATAGGCAGAGGGAGAAGTGAGCTCACTGTTTGGTTTGCTTTTGGAATTGTTGGGGTCCTTCTAGGACATTATCCCAGGTAACATTTCCTGTGAAGTCAGTTACTCTTACTTAGGTGAGAAGATCGCTCTGCTTGTGAGTATGGGATTACATTGTCATTCTGGCTTGGTCTGATTGTGGGTTCACAGCCCAACCCAACAGCTGTACTTTCCCAGACAGGCCAGCAGAAAACACACCATGACAGTAATTTAGTTCTGTTTCCAATTGTAACCCCTCCCCCCCACAACAGTATGGAGGATGATGAGGCCCCTGCCTCTGAGGCACATGCGTGCTCTGCTGCGGAGCTCCAGCCCCTTCTGAAAGGCTGGGGGGACTTGCATAGTCTCAGTTGTTACACACCAGCTCAGCATGTACCCTGAAGGCATTTGTTCGGCACCAGTCCTGGCCTAGACAGTGGGGAGCTTATGCTGCTCACTGCGCTTTTCAGACCATATTCAGACAGTGGGACCCTGGTTCTTTTGTGTAAACACCACTACCACTACCCCACCCCCCACCCCCCACAGGGTTTCTCTGTGTTGTCCTGGAACTCGCTTTGTAGACCAGGCTGGCCTCAAACTCACAGAGAAAAGCCTGTCTCTGCCTCCCGAGTGCTGGGATTAAAGGCATGGCCCAGCTTCCATTTGTTGATTTTAATCAAATATTTTAGGACACTCAGGACCTCATGGATTCATCCACTGAACTGTACCCCTGGCTCTGTTGACTTGATGATATTATCCCAAATGTGAGTCTCTGAATAAGAGTATAAATAGGACCCAGGCTATTGCCTGGTGGTAGAGTACCAGAAGAGCAAGTACAGGGCCTGGGTCTGATTCTCAGTTACCCCTGGCCCCACCAAAAATCAGCTTAAACTTCAGTTTTTAAAATGGATTTTATGGGTATGGGTGTTTTGCCTGTATGCACCATGCACTTGCTCGTTGCCTGTGGAGGCCAGAACAGGGCATCAGAGACCCTGTAACTGGAGTTAGAGATGGCTGTGAGCTGCCATGTGGGTGCTGGGAATTGAACCCAGGTCCTCTGGAAGAGCAGCTATCTCCTTAGCCCCTTAAACTTGATTTAAACTGTGTACTGGTGAGAGGAGTCTAGGGTCTAGTTAGTGAGAATCACACTGTGTCAGAACTAAGCAGTTCTGTCTCTGTGTCTGGTTTCTGTCAGTTTTGAGTTTTATGGATCACGGACTTACCATTTAGCTCTGGCAGGCCTGGAACTTCCACCTGCCTTTGCCTCCCCAGCGCTGGGGTTAAAAGTTTGTACCACCAACCAGCTCTTCCTGCCATTTTGTATGTGACCTTTTCCCAAGCTGCTGTCGGGCCTCTTCTACTGGCCTGTCTGCTATATCATAAGAAATGGCTGCGTGTGGTGACCTCCACTTGTAATCTAGCACTGGGAGGTAGAGGCAGGAGGATCAGGAAGGAATTTAAGGCTAACCTTGGCTACGTTGCTAGTTTGAATACTGTCTGACACCTTGTTTGAAAACAAAGGAAACACAGAAAAAAAAAGAACATTTATTTTGTTAGTGTATGTGTCCTGCCTTCCTGTCTCCTCCCTGCCCTGGTTTGAGACTGAGTCTTAGTGTTTAGTCAAGAATGGCCCAGAAACTATGGGTAATATTCCTGCCTCCTCTGCCTCTAGAATATGTCACTATGTCTGGTTCCATATCTGCTGTTTGGTATTTTTCTCCTAGTCTTAGGCATTGATTGAATTAGGCCTAGATTGCGGGCTCTGAGGATTTAAATGGTTTTACGTCATCAGTACATGTTTGGGGTACCCAGCAGTGGACACAGTAGACATGGTGTGTGTGGTTGTAGAGGTAGTAGGAGAGAGCCTTCAATAAACAAATTAACATATAACTTAAAGTATAAATCCTAGAAGAAGAAGAGATTCTCTGATCAGGAAGGGGCATGAATTCAGGAACAGGATTTTGTCAGTTATGCTGGGCATGATAGTTTGGCTGGGGCAGGAGGATCATGAGATCTAGGTTAGCCTGGGCAACATAAAGAGGCTCTGTCTCTAAATGAAATGTTATGTAAAGGCTGGGGGCACAAATCCATTGTATACCACTTGCCTAGCACCCCCCCCCCCCAAAAAAAAGTTATAGTCAGTTGAGATATAAATGATGGACTGGGTCAGGTGACTCATTTGTCTGTTATCTTAGTGCTTGGTCGGTAGAGATGGTATCAGGAGTTTAAGTCATCCATGGCTACTTTTTGAGCTCTATGAGCCATCTTATCTTAGAAAAAAAAAAAACCACATGTCCCAAAATCTGATGGGTCATGCTTGTGATCCCAACATTCAAGAGGAAGCAAGAGAAACAGGAGTTCAAGGTCATCCTCAGCTACATAGCAAGTCTGAGGCTACCTTGGGCTATAAAAGGCCACGTCTCCAGAAACAATCTTTTTTTTTTTTTAATAATGAAACATCGTTTAGATTTCTAATTTTGTTATTTTAATTTCAGGAATATTGAGATAAATATCTCTATGGTTATGTAATTTTGGGAGATCAATACAAGTAAGGCTTTTGTTAGTTTTGCCAGATTGCATTCTTGTAAAGCCATGCCATTTATATTTCCCTACTCATTCATTAACTCATTCACTTAGCAAAGATTTATTGATTGTCCATTATACTCCAGACTGTGTTGAAGGTGCTGGGAAAACAAGACTGAGCAAAACACAGCCATTCTGTTTTTAGAATTTCTATTCTTGGTAGTTGGAAGATGAGGAAGAGGGTTAGTGAAGGTGTGTTCTGTGTTAGATGGTGGCCAGTGGATGGGCAGTGGTGCTGGCACATGCCTTCAGTGTCAGCACTAGGGAGTCAGAGACAGGTGGATCTCTGTCCAGGCCATCCTGGTGTGTAAAGTGAGTTCCAGGACAGCCATGGCTACACAGGGAAACCATGCCTAGATGGTGACCAGTGTGATGCTGGGTGGTGGTGTTCTTTAGCGGACTGTCTGACAGGCTCTCAGAGACTAGTGAGCAGAAGTGTAGAGCAGTGACCCAGGCGAGTATCTAAAGGAGGTGTGTTCAAAGTCAGTGCAAACACTTGGGAATAATAAAGAACAGTAAGGGGGTGGTCTTAGCTGGAGATTTGTGGCTACGAGAAGAATGGAGGAGGCCTTGAGCAGGGAGTGGTGGCATACACTTGTGACCCCACCCACCACTCCAGAGGCAGAGGCAGGTTAGTGAGTTCCAGGCTAGCCTGTGCTGTTGCCGGCAAAACCCTGTCTTCAGAAGGAGAGTGTTATACTCACATGGTTATAGTGGTTTAAGGCTTTCGTACCATTACAGGGACTTCTAAAAACCTGCATATAGAGCAAAGTTGAAACATTTTTATAGTGAAGACATGCCCGACACCTGGATTGGCGCACTAAAAGTTCACCAGACTGAGGCTCAAGAGACTGACTCAGTGGCTAAGAGTGCTTACTGTTCCTGAGGCTTGGTCCTCAGCATAGTAAAATTATAACTCCAGGGCTTATAACTCGTTCCAGAGTCTTGGAATCCTGCTTCTGGCCTCACCTGACACATGACATTATTCAAGGAATTCCCTGTCCCAAATTAACTTAGGTTTTACTCCATCTGCTCATTGTTTAGTGTTCTCATGGACACCCACTGTAGATTACGTTTGCCTGTTGTAGAGTTTCCTGTACCCTTCTGAATTATTTCCTGTGTGGCATTTATTTTTCTGCACAGTGTTTCTGAGAAACAATTCCATCAGTTTCTCATACTGCTTACTAAAAGAAGAGAAATGAGGTGTTGGGGATTGAACCTAGAATCACATGCATACCAAGCAGGTGCCCCACCACTGAACTGCACTCCCTGCTCCCTCCCTTCCTGGGCTTCAACTTTTGGTTGTTAGGAATGATGAGCTCTGAATAAGGCTTTTTGTAAACCTGTGCATCCACTTCTCTTAGATAGCTACCTGTGTGTGGGTTTGCTGAGTCATGGGTTGGAATGTGGTCTATTTAACAAACTTGTAAAGTCTTTTCCAGGGTGACTGTACCATTTTATATTGCTAGTAATTGTGTATGAATTGTTCTGCATTCTTGCCAATGTTTGATGTCATCCGTCTTCACAATTTTAGTATTCCGGTCGATGATAACTTGAGAATTTATTTAGCTTTAGTCTTTCCCTGGTGACTGAGCACTGTTTTGTCTGTCTTTCATTGTGTTTTTTAATAATGTTCTGCACAGAGTTTTTCTCCATCAAGAAATGTGTTTTTCACCGGGCAGTGGTGGCTCAGGCCTTAAATTCCAGCACTTGGGAGGCAGAGGCAGGCAGATCTCTATGAGTTGAGCTCAAGGCTAGGTCTGCAGAGTGAGTTCCAGGATGGCCAGGTCTACACAGAGAAACCCTGTCTCAACACCCCCCCCCCCACACACACACACAAAATGTGTTTTTCCTCTACTACTGAGCTGCATACCCAGGGTTGTCTACTCACACTGAGTCTTAGGGGACATTTCAGAATTTGAAAAGAGGTAGATAATTCTAGAAGTGAAAGCTGTGTGCAGAGCAGATTTCAGTGACAGGATAGTGAGTTTGATTTAAATGTGTGGACCATGGTCACAGACTTGTTTGGTCCCTCACAACAAAGTTAAATGCAGACAGCAGTACCTGATATCTGTTTGCCACTGTACTACAGCATCTAGTTGTGTTTGTGGTTTATAGCAGTGTCTGGTAGATAGGAGAGAAAGCATTCACATATTTGTGCTGTCATAAAAAGGGTGTGAAAAGCATTGTCAAGAGTTCCAGTTGGATGGAGCATACTTAGGACAGTGAATGTTGTAGGCATTTTGTAATATTTATAGTGATATTTATTATTACTGTTTGTGTACTTGACCCTTTTAAGATTTTCTTTTTTTATTGGAAACTTTTTTTAGACAGGACCTCATGTAGCTCAGGCTGGTTTTGTTTCTGCAGATGACCTTGGACTTCTGCCTCTACTCATGCTGAGATTGTAGGTCTCAGTGTTGGGAATGCCATTCAGGGCTTTGTGTAGTCTACCTACTGACTCCCATTGTGTTCTTGGGTTTGAACTCAGGACCTGGTGGATGCCTTCCATGTTGTATATAACTGAGAACATTCCTAGGCACTGTCTTACTTTGTATAACATAAAGAACTCCCTTGTGATTATTGAAACATATTTGCAGTTAAATGTTAATTGCGGGCACGAGAGTATGATGAATTTTCAGGTGGAAATGTGAATTTTGGGAGTCTTTAGTAACAGATTCTCATGGCTCTTGTGTTGGTTAGAATGAGAATAGCCTCCATAGGCTCATATGTTTGAATACTTGGTCCCCAGTTGGTGGAAGTATTTGGGAAGGATTAAGAGGTGTGGCCTGGAGGAGGTATGTCACTGAGGGTGGGCTTTGAGGTTCAAAAGTCCACACCATTCCCAGTTAGTTCTCTCTTCCTTGTGTTTATGGGTTAGATGTAAGTTCGCAGCTATTGTTCCAGCATCATATCTGCCTGCCTGCCTGCCTGCTGCCATGCTCCCTGCCATGGTTTTCAAGGGCTCACTGTGTGAACTGTAAGCCCCTAATTTTTAATGTTTTCTTTTTCTAAGTTGCCTTGGTCATGGTGTTTTGCCATAGCAATAGAAAAGTCACCAAGACATTGTTAATAGTAGAGTCTGATCTTGTACAGTCAAGGATAAACACTTAATTGTTAAAAGAGCTGAGTTCCGTATCTCTGAGATCTATTACCAGCATTTAGCAAGCCAAAGAAGAAGGGTTGCTCCAAGTTCAAGGCCAGTGTAGGTTACAGATGAGACTGTGTCTCAGTAAACCAGAACAGACTAACCCCCACCCCCCACACAAACCAACGCTTTCTTAGCCCGTCAACAGTCTTCATTTCTGAACATTAGATGTGAGGTTTGTCGTAAGAAGATCATGAAAAATCTGAGTGGTAAGAAGTCAGTTATCGTCAGTGTCTTGGCTAGGATTGGTGCTGTGTAATATGAGATGATGGCATGATAGTAATTTTAATAATAAGTGTGTGTGTTTTGTACATGTGTGTACATGTATCTGTATGTGTGCATGTGTGTCGTGTGTACATGTGTTTGTGTGTGTGAGTGTGCAGGCACTCATACCCGTGTCTGCATTCATTGGTGAGAGCAGGACTGGGGGCCTCCCAGGACATCTCACTAACTGAAGCTTGCCCTGGGGTAGGCTGGCCGGCCAGTGAGTCCTCAGGTCCTCCCATCTCTGCCCTACTGTGCCGTCACAGACTGGCTTTTTATGTGAGTGCTGGGGACTGGAACTCAGGTTCTCATGCTTGCAGAGCAAGTGCTCCCGTCCCGTCCGCTAGGCCACCTCTCTAGCCCTGGAATGGCGTCGCTCTTGAAGAAATACAATGTGAGTCCGTTTACACTCACATGTTAAAAGTTAAGGGAAATTCTATATGGTTTACTTACATAGACTGGGTGTATAGTTTGTTCCTGTAGTTCCAGCTGCCCAGGAGTATGGGGCTGGAGGATCCAGAGTTTTTTTGTTTTGTTTTCTCCTCTCCACCAATGTCTAAGACACAAGTAGAGTTTGTGTGTGGCTATGTACCTTCAATCCAACATACGGGTGGTGTGGCCTCCAACAGTCGATAAGAGCCTGTCTCAACACAAATAAGCAAACAAACAGAAAAGCAAAAGAACAGAAAATAAAACTTCCTGGGCTTGCTAGTCTAGGTCTGTTATCACAGTGCCTCTGGCAGTTCCAAAGCCAGCCCCAGCAGTTTTAACAAGCTATGTCTCAAAACAAAAACTGCTCAAGTATCTGGGGACATTGCTTAGTAGTAGGACACTAGCTTTGTACTCTCATATATGACTTACCATGGTCTCAATTTCCTGTACCCCCCCCCCCCCAAAAAAAAAAAACCTTTGTAAAACTCCAGAAATTTTTTCTGCACATTTTGTTGTTTAAATGACTACTAAGGTTTCTTAACACATTTACAATTATCTATTTTGATAGAATCGTGAAATAATATTCTGTATAGTACTTGGAAGATGCTGGTAATGAGAAAGTTATTTGCCATGTGCTCTGGAGCTTTGCATGTGCTTCTGATGTTGGACGCTAGGTGTCACTGGTACATCGATCTACAAAGAACAGAAACTGCCCTAAAGCTGTTAGCATTACATACCAAAATCCTGAAAGCAAACACGTGAGGGCATATTTGAGGTAAAAACCAATTAGTCCATTATTTATTAGAAGCTATATGCCAATAGACATCGCCACGTTGAGATTGTTAGCCAGGAAACATTTTTATAGGTTTCATTTGGGAATAATATTAAGTTGGTGATTTGAGTGCACTGGTAAGCAGAGAAGGTTTGGAGCTCATTCAGGACGCCGATGCCTTTGTTGAGAGCAGGCCTTACTTTGTTTGTTCTGTTCTTTTCTTGCTGGAAGGAGAAGTGATGGATGGGTCTTCACTGGGTGTCCTATTGAATAAAAAGCAGATACAAAGGGGCATGTTGAAATAATTTGTTGAATCCACCCATCTTACTTAACTGAAATACTTTATCTATATTGTCTTTTCTTTCTTATTTTATTTTTTGGGCCAGAGTTTTTCTCTAATCCCGACTGGCCTCGAACTTTGGGCAGTTGTCCAGCCCATACCTCCTGAGAGCCAGGGTTATAGGCATGTGTCACTGTTTCCCTAGGCAGTCTTTTAGAGAAGTCTGTCTGAAATATAACTTTACTGTTTGTTCTAATAGCATTATGCAGATTTGGCTGATTAGATATAGGCTGGTCGACATTCCATAAGTGAAATTTATCCTGAATTGGAATCTTTATTGAATAAGAGGTTTTTTCTCTCTCCAAGAATATGTGTGTATAATTGATTTTTACTTGTTTATTTGTATGTGGATGTGGTGTGTGTGTGTGTGTGTTTCCCTTCAAGTGCATGTAGAGGCATGAGGAGAACATGGGATATCTTTCTCAGTTGCTTCTCCACCTTATTGCCTGGAGGCAGGATCTCCCTTTGAACCAGAAACTTGATGTTTCAGCTCCACTGTCTGGCCAGGGAGGTCTCCAAAACTTCATGTGTCTGCTTTTCTGTGTTGGGAGTTACATGCATGCACAGTCACGTCTGGCTGTATTTATTTACTTTTTGAGAAAGTGGATTTGAGTCTAAGTGTGGAGTTGCTGTACGCTCTATGTATCCACATGATTGTCCTCTACCAACATCTACACCAGAGTAGATGCAGTTGTGGTCTCTGAACCTGAGTTACACTATACTGCCACCCATAGCCAGGGTTCACTTCTCATGCTGTACTTTGGGCATTGGTAAACATGCTGAGACATGTGTCAACTCTGTAGCATCAAATAGCATTGTGTCACTGCTCTAGAGACCTGAGCATTGCCCACTCAAGCTCCCACACCTTTTATAGAGGCCGTCACTGCATCTTGTGTTGGTAGTATACGACTGCCTTTAGCTAATGTCACATACTTGAAGGACCCATTTCAGATTGGTTTCTGTTATATTGTAATATGCATGTAAGCTTCCTCCATGGCTTTTAAAAAAGATTGATAGTTTGTAGATTTTGCTATTTAGAGTATCAGTTTATGATAGATATCAATGTAAATATAGTTTATATAGTATACATTCTACAAGATACACAAATATCAAGTTTATAGTTTTTCTTTTTCTTTTTTTCTTTTTTTTTTTCCTTTTTTGTTTGAGACAGGGTTTCTCTGTGTATCCCTGGCTATCCTGGAACTCACAACTCACTCTGTAGACGAGGCTGGCCATGAACTCACTGAGATCCACCTGCCTCTGCCTCCCCAGTGCTGGGATCAAAGGTGTGCACCACCATCATCTGTCTCAAGTTTATAGTTTGATGATTTTTTCCTTGTGTATGTGTGATTGTGCATGTAGCACACAGGCAAGTGAAGCTTAACTGAAAGATATTTTAGGCCTTTTTTCTCATGAAGTTCCGTATGAGTGTTCCGCCTCCCTGACGGGCAAGACAATCACTGTCCTGACCACAGATTAGTTTTGCAGTTTTTAAACTTAATTTAAATTGATGCAGTATGGAATCTCCCTTATCTGTTGTCTTCTGCTCAATGTATATTTTAGATTCATCCCAGTCAAGACGTAGTAAAAGAATGAATTAAAGGCGGCAATCGAGTGTGTGCCTGAGTGGTTGTGACGTGTTGTGATGTGTCTCTGACAGCTGCTAGCCGACACCCTCTGTAATGGTGTGGCATTGACTCCTGAGCACCTTCCAGTCTGCAGTCTGCCTCCAGGCGCGAGTGGCAGCTTGTCTGAGTGGTTTTGCATTAACATCTACCCCGAGGAAGATCTTTTGACTACAGAAGTGTTAGCTGCAAATGGAAGATACCATTAGAGCAGCTTCAAAGGACCGAGCGATACTTAGATTGGTGGGTGCTGAAGTCATAGCTGGGGCTGTGAAGTGCAGTGTCTAGTCAGCTGTGCATAGCCAGGGGTGCATCAGGCCGCTCTCCTTTCATCTTCCTTGCGGGAGGGAAAAGGTTAAAGTGGCCTCAGTGCTTTTCAATGTGTGTGAAAATTTGGAAATATGAAAATATGATTACAAGTTTCTTTCATTATTTATGTTCTGTGGCTTTCATACTGTTCCTGAGACTCACTTCCTTCTTGCTTCAAGTTTTGTGTTTTGTATTTAGTGTCATGACCAAAATACAGACTGACTTGCTGTCTCCTTCATGTGGTCAGCAAATATCTGTTCTTTAAGTTGTAAGTTCTCACAAATACACATTTTAGGTGGTTTTTGTGGTTTGTGTTTTCTTCCTTGCTGGCATACAGAGCCTGTTATGGAGACACTGACACTTTGCCCTCAGCTGAATCATTTGCGGTTGGATGGCAAAAATACGACAGAAAACTTCTTCCCTCTTCCCCCTAATTGTAGGAGCTTTCACAAGGACTGTCCATGACTAGGAATGCACTCCTCCAGCTGTTCTGTCTAAGGTCCATGCCGGTTAAAGCCAAAAGCCTCCCGAGTTACAGATGCTGGCCTGGAACTCAGGGCGGCTTCTCACTGTGATGCCCAGGCTCACCCAGCTATGGTGAGCCTCCTGCCTCAGCCTCCCTGCCTGAGTAGTATAGTTATGTATGTACCACTATGTCTGGCTGAGGACTGTGGGAGATGCCTGTGTCTTTGGAGGTGGGGCACTGTTGGGCAATCTTTCTCCTTTTTTCCTTAATCTTTAAAGTGAAAATATAATCCCACGATCTATGGGAGGATTAGTTCCAACAAACCACAGTCCTCCCCAGTATATATAAAACTTATAGATACTTCTGCCTCTCTTATAAAACTGTGTAGTATTTGCATATAACCCAACCGTACTAGTCTGAGTACTTTTAAGTTATTTTAGGTTATGATATCTAGTACAATATCAGCCCTATATTAATAGTTGTTAGGCGCAGTGTTATAGTAACAACAAAGAAGTTAAAAGCCTCTGTGATCAGTTCAGATGTGCCCACACCTGCTTTGAGATGGTGTTGGAATGCGGTGACCCTGTGGACACAAAGGACTGACTGTACAGCATCGAGGTGGCTTCAGAGTATTGCAGGTGGAAAGTGTGAGCTCCTACTATTTGCTTTGTGTTGCTCTGGTCACTTAATAGCTAATTAAAATGTTACCTTGAATGCCTTGTCCTCCTGCCTCACACTCCCTACAGTTGGCATTATAGTTATGTGCCAGCTTATGGCTGGACATTTTGGCTTTTTTACTGAGTTATTAAGTTCAGATGACAGATGATGCCTGCCATTGTCTTACCCATAGTGATATGCATCCATTTCTCCCTGATGAAAAGGATTTTTGTTACTTTTCAAGGTAAACTATAATGGTACAGTTTTCCTTTTAAGTAGTTTTATTCAGTTCAATTTGTATATGATTAATTGTTACCAATTTATAAATTGATAATAATGATGCAATTGTGTATTTATATGGAGTAGCTAAGTCTTTGTTGCTTTAGGAACTGAGTTAAAATATTTTTAGACTTACTCATTTTCTGTTTATGAATGTTTTACCTGCATGTTTGTGTGTGCACCATGTATATACGTGGTGCCCACATGGTTGAGGAGATGGCATCCAACCCCTTGGAACCAGAGTTGTGAGTCACCTTGTGGTTGCTGGCTGGGCACTGAAACTGTGTCCTCTGGAAGAGCAAGTGCCCTTAATGGCTGCAGCCCCAGAACTGAAGTTCTTCAAAATAAGTTTTCCTTTGCATTCCTTCCATTTCTCTCTGCTTTTGCTTTTCATCTCTCTTTTCCCCTTTGCTATTAGAGAAAAACATTAATTTTGGGAATTATAATGACTTTCCATATATTCTGTATACATTTAAATTAGAGTGTTTTTTTTTTTTTTCAAGTAGTTTTAGCTGTCCACAGGAATTAAGCTGAAGGTAGATTTTCCTCATTCCCCTTTCTGTTAGTAACACCTCCAGGGATTGTGCTGTGACTGTAAGAGTAGATGAGCCAGTGTTTACTTCATTTGCTTATTTTGTCTTAAAAATTTATACATTTTTATTTTATGTGCATGGCCATTTTGCCTGCATGTGTGTCTGTGCACTACTTGAGTGCCTGGTGCCAGTAGAGGCTAGAAAAGGGGGTTGGATCCCCTTGAACTGTTGTTTAGAAAATGCTTTGAGCCATCATGTGAGTGCTAGGAATTGAACCTGGGTCCTCTGGAAGAGTAGCCAGTGCTCTTAAGCACTGAGCCATCTCTCCAACAGCAGCCTTTTGTTGTGAAGCCCTGATCAGCTGAACTCTCTGTGTAGCCCAGGCTGGACTGGAACTGACAATCCTCCTGCCTCTGCCTCCCTAGTGCTGAGATCAGAGGAGTGTGCCACCACACCTGGCCTCATAGTGGTCTTTTTTTTTTTTTTAAACCATAGCTGTAAAGCATAGGTAATAACATTCTTGTAGCTCCATGAATCAAGTTGTTCCATGACGTGTTCGTTTATATATTTGAACACAGCTGTAGATAGTAAATATTCACAACGGGAGTTTAGGAACAGTGGGCTGAGGAACCCATTGAACACTAAACTAGATGTGCAGTCCTTTGTCATTTATTTCCCTCAACAAACATAGCCTAGGTTTAACTCTCATTTAGTATTAATTATGTACTACAAGCTTTTAAACATACAGTCTTAAGATAGTCACATTGCTATGTTATTTTTCTTATTTCAAAGGTAGCAGATTTAAATCTCATACAAACATGACATAGTCCAATTCATTTCTACTAAAGTCAACTGTTAGGGTGCCGATCTTTTAGGTATGTGTTGTAGATACTCTGCGTTGTGAGTTCCCACAGGGCAGTAAGAATACAAAGTTAAAGGAACACAGATGTTAGCTGCTTTGCTGTCCAAGCCTTCTCCAGGTGGAGTTGGAGCTGTTCACTGAACTAGATGACCTAGAGATGAATAGAGGTTTTGATTTAAAGGCAAAATGTGCTTGAGAGAAACCTGAGAAATTCTTGTTTTCCAAGTCTCACGGCTCACTTAAAAATTCAGATTTTTGGATGCCAAGGAAACAGCTCAGTGTGTTCCTTGCCAGCCTGAGTTCCCAATTTAAATTCCAGGCTCCCAGGTAACAAACTGGGTATACATTTGTAGTTCCTGTGCTGGGGAGGCAGAGACAGGCAGATCCTGGAGCTCACAGACAGCCTAGCACGCTGTCTCCCCCCCCCCCCCCCCAGTATACCAGGTCTGGGGCGCTAGCTCAGTTTAGGATTTACCCTTGTTTTGAGACAGAAGCTACATCCAGTTCACCTTGAGCTCACTATGTCTCTGTGTCTGGTTTGGGGTAGTGTCAGAATTCCTACCTCAGTTTCCAGAGTAGTGGGATTATAGCCATATGCCC
This sequence comes from Onychomys torridus, assembly GCF_903995425.1. NCBI lineage: Eukaryota > Metazoa > Chordata > Mammalia > Rodentia > Cricetidae > Onychomys > Onychomys torridus. The sequence goes on from NC_050450.1 coordinate 73,560,222, forward strand.
CATACCAGGAAGCCTTGGAGTTTTGAGGCTGGATCTCTTTCTGTTGCTCAGGATGTCCCTGAACTCCATAGCCTCCTCCATCTGCCTTTCAAGTGCTAGGTTCTAGGTTGTGACATGCCTGCCTCTCTTTCTAAAACTGGCTAGAACCTTAACAATTTTTATTGATCTTTTCTCAGGACCAGCTTTTGGTCTCATTGATTTTTTTTTTTTTTACCCCCATTGATTTCCTTTTTTCAATTTTAATTGGTTTCACCTATAATTGATGTTTATTTATGCCTGCTTGCTTTGATTTGGTTCTTTTTTTTATTTCATAGGTAGTTTTAGATTTCTCAGTTAGAGATTATTTTTTTTAACTCTATGCATTTAGGGGTGTAGATTTCACTCTGTGACTGCATACCACAGCTGCAATTAGGTTTTTATTTTCATTTAGTTATAAATGTTTTAAAGTTCAGCATGGTGATACATGCTTGTTATCCCAGCACTTGCGGAGGGTCAGGAGTTCAAGGACAGCATGGGCTACATGAGAGCCTGGCTCAAATAAAAACAGAAAACAAACCATAAACAAAATATTTTAAAAAAATTTTGAAACTTTCTTCTTTGAACTGTGTGTTGTTTACAACTTGGTTGCTTAATCTCACTAGTGTTTTGTCATTTTCCAGATGTGTGCTGGTGCTAATTCTACTCTAGTTCCACTGTGGTGAGAGGGCAGTCTGTGGTTTCTATTCCTTTAAGTGTGTTAAGGTGTGTTTATCATCTACAAAATGGATCCCTCGAGTTTACAGGGCGTCATGCACAGTGTGACTGTAAAGTAATTGCTGTATATCAGGGTGGGAGAATTGGTTATTACTGTATTTGGAATTAAGTTATGGATTTACCTTCTGTGGAGGTGCTGAGATGAGTCTGCGAGTCCCATTTGGATTCTGCAGTCATATCTGCCTCTGCACCGTGAGGCATCCTTCAGGATAACGGTTGGGAATCGTCTGGCTTCACAACTGCTCATCGTAGTGAATGCTGTTAATTTATGTATTTAGTTTGGGGCTGACTGGCATATAGAGAAATTGACTTACGCTTTTTATTCATGTAATACATAAGTCCGTTAATTTGGTTCTCTATCAGAATGGCTGACATTAATAGCTGTCTAGAGTGTGAACCCTCATACATTCTAGTGGAAGTGTGAATTGATATAAGGGCTTTGAAAAACAATTTTGTTAATGTATGAAAGCTGAATCTTTACCTACCTCTAATTATCTTTTAAAAATAAATCACTTTGTGTGTATGTGTGGCTTGCATGTATGTCTGTGCACCACTTGTACAACTGGTGCCCGCAGAGGGCATTGGATCTCCTGGAACTGAGGATACATACAGTTAGGAGCCACCATATAGGTACTGGGAATCAAACCCGGGTCCTCTGGAAGAGCAGCCAGTGGTCTTAACTAGCCTTGTCTCCTGTTTTTTAACCCTGGCTAGTCTGGAACTTAGTGATCCACCTATCTCTGCCTCTTGAGTGCTGAGATTAAAGACACATGCCACTACACTCAACATTATTTTTTTTAAATTTATTTAAGCATCTCTGTATTTATATGTGCATGCTGAATGCCCACAAAAGCCGGAAGAAGGCATCTGATACCCTGTTGCCAGAGCTATGACATGAGTGCTGGTATTGGAACTCTGGTTCTCTGGAAGAGAAGCAAGTGCTCTTTCTTAATACCCCAGTGGTCTCTACACCCTTAATTATCTTGACAATAGAAGCAACTATACTTAATAATAGGTCTCTGCAAAGAGCTTCATACATCTATTCACTGAAGCCATCTGCAGAAGTAGTCATAGTTGTATCATCTGTGATGCTAGATACAACTGTAAAGTGGACAGGTGACCTAGATCCTATTTAACTTTAAGGAACGAACAATGTGAAGAACAGCTGGAGGCAGTTAGGGAGGCTAGTGTGCACTCTAATAAATGCAAATCACATTAACATCCTCTTTGCACTAACAAGTGTTTGGGGTAGAAGGTAGCTCTGCTGTCCGGTGCCTGACCAGCAGGGGTAGTGGGTTTGCTTTCCTGCCCAGGTTCAATCTCCAGTGCCCTCCCTTCCCTTCAAAGGTTAAGAGCATACTATAAAGAATTGAGGAGAGTTTGCTTTTGTACTGTGTCTTCCTGTGTGCCCAGGGTGCTTTAGCTTGTGTGCATTGATTCTTTGCTCCAGCTTCCCAGTTGTTGGGACTACAGGTGTGGACACTGCCTCTGCCTTGGAATTATCTTTCTACAGAGTAGATTCAGTTGTCTTTTTACCAAATTGCATTTGCTTGTCTGTTCAGCAAGCAGGTGCAGGGCTAGAGATGTGGCTGCTGGTAGAGTCCTTCCTGATGTGTGCAAGGCCCTGGGTTAAATCAAACTGAAAAAAAAAAAAATCATTACTGTCAGTATCTAGAGAATCCCTGGAAGAATTAGTGAATTCTTTTCTTGACTTTATATTTGTGCAGTATATATATTTTTGGTGGAATTAGATATTGAACCTAGGGCCTCTGTCATGTTAGATAGCATTCCTACACTGAGCTACATCCTAGCATTGTTAAGTTGCCTCAGCTGGTCTTAAATGCCCTCTGTACAGCCCAGCAGGCAGAGCTTGGACCTGTGATCAAGAAACATAAGACCCGGGGCTTAGTCTCTTAATTTTGTGTTTGTTTGAGACAGGCTGGCCCAGGCTGGCCTTGAAATTGTAATTTTAAAGGTTTGGGCCTTGGAGTGTTGGGTTATAGCTGTGTGTTATCATATCCTGCTTTCTCTAACATTACAACAGTGGCCAGGAGTTCTGCTGGGTTCAAACTAGAAATGTGTTAGAGGCCTGTCAATAGTATGAGATGTAAAGTCATAGTGTTTTCATCCGATGGGAGTCTTTGTAGCAATAGAGAAAGAAGAAAACCCTTACAGTCACATGCATCAACATGAATTGATTCAGAGCCAGTAATGTGGAAGAGATTCTACAAGAGTATACTGGATGATTCCATTTGTAATGTGTTCAGCAATTAAACCTGTATACAGTCTTATAAGTTAAGATTGTGTTATGACGATGTGGCAAGCCTTCTAAATTTTCATAATTACTTGTTATTTATTTATTTGCTAATTTTTGTGGAGACAGTGTGTCACTTTGTAGCCCTAGCCAGGATGGAATTCCTCCAGGCTGGCCTCCTCCACCTTGTGCCTCACATCCTCCTGCCTCTGCCTTTGGAGCTCAGACTTCAAGCTGACTCTCATTTTTTGAGGTGGATGTCAGTAACATAGATGCTTTATGGAACAGTCACTAATCCCTACATGATCTGTACTAATGATCTGTATTTTAAATAGAGTGCTCTCTGTCAGTAAAGTTTGTCAAGAGAAGGTCCTTTGGAAGCCGTAGTTCTGTTTCTGCAGGGCAGGGCGGTGCCAGTGTGCACCAACTTCCCTGCAGTGTGGAGTCCCACCCTCACGGTCCTCTGTGTTGGATTGAGTTTTCCACTCTCTTTCAGAGCAGCCTGGCTACTCAGGGCTGGCTAGCTTTCATTTGATTTTAGAATTCTCTGAAAGTTTTCTCCTCCAGATCTTTCTGTCTCTGTGTATTGTTGTCTCGTGAGTTGTAATTTCTTTTTCCTTAGATTGAGTTGTGAGATTCTAAACTTGTATTCCCCCAACCCCTTCCAGTTTGGTATGTAATTTGCATATTTTCACCATGCGAAAGCTATTTTCTATGGTTGGAAAGATTTTTTTTTTCCTACAGTGTGAACAAATCATTCTTTGTTCTCCTTATTGTGCCTTCAAACTGGTACGTCCGGTTTATGCCCCAAACAACAAAAGTCTGTCATCAGAAATTAAAATGCCAGCAAGACCAAAGGCAGAAACCAGGAGGAGCTGGGGAGAGGTCTCCTCCAGTGGCCTCCTCCTGTCACCATTGCCAGTGGCCGGGAAGTTGGAGTTCTGCGTCTGCTCTGCCGGCTTCTGCCCTTGCCGCCCTTGGCTTCTCAGTGGGAAAGTGAGCTTGCAGCTCCTGTTCCAGCTTTGGGTCCTTACCTTGAGATTCCTTGTCATTTTCAGAGATATTTTTTCTGGAAACCCAAAAGTAGTTTTGACTGCTTTTCTTTCACACTGCTTTGGTATTTACTTGAAAGTAAAGTTACCCATGAACACACTGGATGAAAGTATTAGAGGCAGCTGGGAAGCATCCCTGTATGTCTGCGTCCTTTCTGACATGTGGAAGGCTCTGTATCTGGATATGCCTTGCTAACACCCTCTGCTCAGCGTTGTTCTAATTTAGGATTTTCATGTATCATTTGGAGGATTCTTTCCCGGGAGGCTAATCTTTGTGACTTACATTCTGCAGTTAGACTCTGATTTCAGCAGGATGTAATCTGGTATGTTCACAGTTCTCGCAGTTCTCTGTATATGAGACCCCGTACTTCCTCTGCCCCTTCTCCGTGCTCTGGTGAGGACTGGAGACCCGACTCAAGCAGGGAGGGACGTGAATGTGGTGGTACACTGCCAATCTTCCCTCGTGGTTTCTGTTCTCACCTGTTGCTCTACAGGTGAAAATGTCTTCAGGTTGGAACAGAGTGTTTGGTTCATTTTGAAAGCTGTTTTTGTTGTAAAGCTTCATGTGTTTGGATTTTGAAATGTTTTTCTATGTTTTCCGCTCTAGTGTATTAATTAATTCAGTGATGACAAATTTATTGTAATTATGGCAGGACAGATTTAAAACAGTATTTAGTATACCCGAGTACAGAGACTCAGGGAAATGAGGTTATACTTTTTAACATTCGAATTTTGTTTGGTAGAACTAAACACTAAAGGCCAGTTCTGGCACATGGAAACCATGGTACAACAGGAGATTCTGTGTCACACTGTAATTTGTTATGGGTGTAAATTTCACAAGTGGAATTTTTCATTACTTCTTATTATACAACTTTAAGTTTTACATTACTTTTAATTAATTTTTTTCTTAGTTGTATGACAGAGTAGACTCACTTATCTCTTGTCTAGCAGACACTGTATTTTCAAAATGTAATGACTTGGTCAACATTTCCTGCTTTGTCCAATTTTCAAGCGGTGGGGACTTGGAACTTGTCAATAACACATTTTTAATATAAGTAGACAGTGTCAGTACTCAACCTGTTAGCCTTTGTATGTTCGAAAAACAAAAGATGTAGTATGTTTTAGATTTTCGAAAAATGGGTAATTGCTGCATTAGATGGAAAGTTTTACAAAATAATCATCCAACTTTATTTCTATAAACTTTGAATTCTGTCCCATTATCATAAAATGGAGACTTGGGGAGCTTCAGCGTGTTTTTCTCAGGGGTTTCAATATTGAAATGAAAGCCAGGAAGGCTTGTGGCGCACAGAAGCCGAGGCCTTTGCTCTGCTGGCTCCTTTGAGCCTTTGGGTAGGTGGTGCTGTGGTGGTACCATCCCTGCTGGGGCTCCTCATGGGGCTCTGCACACTAAGTGGGGAGGACTTGTTGGTGCAGCCAGCTGATAGTTTAAATTACCACAAACTCAGTGGGTATTTCCTGGAAAGAAAAACTCAGAGCTCACAGCTCTAAAAGGTACGTGGGTGAGAGGCTGAAGACGTGAGTTCTCTCTCTAAAAGGCACCTCTGCATGCATATTGTTTACTTTGGAAGATTTGCCAGCTTTTCATGATGGATATATTTATTCTTGGTACTTTAAACCACTTGTTGGGCAGAGCCTATTAAAAGGTCAATAGTATGTGACTGCTGTGAGATTTTATCTTTGTTACGGCTATTAGAAATTCCTGAGTTTTTAGGGCCAGTTTTATAAAGTGTACCATTTTCTCAGATATTATATTATTTCATCAAATGCTTGCAGTTACTGCAGTTTGCGGAGGACCGTGTTAGTATCACCTCTCAACAGTCAGTCTAGAAAGCTGTTATTCTCTAAATCTACTTTAATTTGCTCATCACATGAACCAGCAGTTGAAAGGCATTTTTTAAAACTTGATATACACTAGCATACTCCCTTTTGCCTTTTTGAGAAACAGAATACTGTAATCTTTATATCCAAGCACAGAATCTGACTTTATTCAAGGTAGTGGACATTGTTACAGTGTTTGATCTTTGTTTGTAGTAAAAATGATGACTTCCAAAGTTGCTTGCTTACAACTTTGTTACTCACAGAATATTTCAGTTAGAGGTGTCTCGGAGGTCTTCTTTTAGCAGCCTTGTTCTGTAATTGTACAATAATGTAATTGATAGATTTGAATGATTCTAGGAAGAGAACTAATAACTGAGCTTGGATATTGCAGAACAGTCTCATAGCTGCTCTAACATGGAGGATGAGCACAGGAGCTACACAGACTTCTCGTGGGTTAATAGAACAGGCTCTTTCAAAGTTTATACCAATAATGAATTATGATGTTCTCTCAAAAGTACTTACATAATTTAAGATAGGGATGTATTTGATGTGCATGACCTCCCTAAAATCCTAATGTATTGTGTGGGTACATATACATGTATGTGTATTTCCAGCAACTCATGGTAAAATTTAGGTGCTGATTGCATCTAATAATAGCATTGTGCTACATATTTGAATATACTGAGCTATTTTCTTCCTTCTCTCATGCAGATCAGCGGGGAAGCCCAGGAGCTCTTCTCTGTTCGACATGGCCCAGTCCGAGCAGCTAGAATCTTGCCTGCTCCACAGTTGGGTGAGTGTAGACTTTAAGGAAAAGCAAATCACATAGTTTCTCTTTGTTGCTTTTGGACTACAGACAGCAAGAGTGATAACCCAGGTCTGTTTTCCTGCAAAGGTCCATTCTGCCTCCCTCCTCCTGCAAGACAGACCCTTAGTGCTCTCAGTCCCAATAGAAATAGGTAATCTTAACCATTTCAATATGGCTATTCACTGTCTGCTGTGGTTTGGATTTATCTCCATCTTCTTTGATCTCGATTTGGCCTCTGCCTTTGCTAGCTCTTTCTCCAAGCTGTCTTCTCTCTTGACTTTCTGGGCACCCTTCTGGGCTGCCTTTGTTCTGCTGCTGGCCTGCTTTCTTCTGTGGGTATTCCCCAGGTCTCCCCTCGCATGCCTTTCCCTTCTCAGTTAGATTTGCTGGCTCAAAGCGCTTGGTTTTCAGTATTGTCTTGTCTGTAGGTGACTCTGCTCTCAGAGACTTCGGCTATGCAGGCCGAAGGGAGTTGTGGGCTTTGAATTTTGACACTGCTTTCATGGCCACTGTTTTTTTAAGTGTTTATATTAGTGTGTATTCATTGTGGAGAACATTGAAACTTAACTGATATCTTCATGTATACAGTGTTCTTTGAACCTTTTGCTCTCCATTGCCTTCTAATTCATCCATTTCTTGCAAATACTTCTTAATATAATAATTTAAGTATTGTATGTTCTGTATGTATGTACAAAGGTCCAAATGTACACACACATTTGAAAAATTATATTTCCTGACTCCTTCATATTATGAAATCAGAAAAAGTATGTTTTCATTGTTCCCCATGTTCACTAAAATACATTTTTATATGTGCAGCAAACAATCATATTAATCACATGGGACACTTTCAGGTTTATTTAAATAGAATAAGGATATAAAATATTTTAATTCTATTATCATTTGAAAGATGATTCTCAGGTGAAAAATCTCATTAAGACTTCATGTAGCTGTTAATAAAATTGGTGAGAGGGATGCTTACTAAAACTTAGGACTTGATTGTGCATAAGTAATTTTAGAGGTTAATGTAATAATTGCATTTCTCTAATGAAATGGAAAGGATAGCTGGGCAACAATACCCTGTGGTCACATGATTTCCCCATGCCAGTCAGCCTTCATCTGTTTAGCTCCCTCCCTCTCGTATGTCACCCCTCCCCTCCCCCCCATTCCTCATGCCTCTCCATCCTGCCCTGGGTTGTCCCCTTGCTTACCCTCAAGTTTCCTGGTTGTTGTTGTTTTCTGTTTTATTTATACCCTTATGAACTGTTCTGACAAAGACAGTTCCAACAGACTGTCTTCCCTGCTTTGGAATAGTCAGGGTTGTCTACAAAGACTTGAACAGACTCTGTTCTTTCCTTCGTGTGTAGTTAACAGAAGCAGAGTTTTGCCTTTTTTGTTTTATTTGTAAAGTTCTCTTTTTTATTCAGTTGTTAACTAACATTTCTCAAGTTTTACAGTAGCTTTAAATTGCTTTGTTAGTCAATAAATCATTTCTTCCACTAATAGACACTCCTTTAGATTTAAAGTATAGTTTTACGGGATAAATGTTCTGACCGGAAAAATTCTTTATATGCCATCTTAATGTATTTGGTTAAATTTTAATATCTGTTTTTATTAAATGTAATACATGGGACAGAGCTCATAAAATTTGTATTAGAAAACAGAGTCCTCCCGGGGTTGCCCATATGCTTCACCTCTTCATTTTGGTGGCAGTCTGTCTGTAGCTTCCTGAAAGCACACACGTGGGAGAGCTCAGCCCCATCATGGGAAGTGTCTTTATCCTCCCTGGACTCTTGGCTGGCCAGCAACTGCTCGCTTACAGTCACATTATTTCCGAGTTTTATAGGCATTAGATTTGAGTCAGGGGAAGAGTCTGCCCCTGCCTTTGACATTTTTTTTTTTTTTTCCTTTTATGTATCCTGTTTCTCTGTTGGGAATGTTGGCTTGTTCTTTGTGTTCTTTTTGGTTTTTCAAGACAGGGTTTCTCTGTGTAACTTTGGAACCTGTCCTGGAACTCACTGTAGACCAGGCTGGCTTCGAATTCACAGAGATCCACCTGGCTCTGCCTCCCGAGTGCTGGGATTAAAGACGTGTGCCAACACTTCCCAGTTTCTCTTTGGATTTTGTTACAAGTTCTCACTATGTAGCTCTGGCTATAACTTGCTATGTAGACCAGATGGCCTCTAATTCAGAGATTTGCCTGCTTCTGCCTCCTAAGTGATGGGATTAAAGAAAGGCACGCTCAACCATGCCTAGCAAGGTTTAGTTTTTTTAAAAGCCAATCTTATTATTGTGTGTGTGTCGGATGTGTGGGTGTGCATGCCCTAGCATGTGTGTGGAGGTTAGAGGACAACTTTGTAGAGTCTGTCTTTGCCTCTGTCTCGGGGCTTGTCCTCATGTTGCCAGTCTTGAACCTTTACCAGCTGAGCCGTCTTGCTTGCCTCTCACTTGGTCTTCTGTGAGCTGATTCCTGGACTGTGTGTGTTCGTGCACCTGTCTTCCATTCTTACTCTGTCTGTCCTGCGAGTTGCTCCAACAGTGTTCCCTGTTGATGGCATGAGTTTCTGTAGTTTCCTGAAATGATCCGTTTTTCTGTTAGACTTTTACACTCTCCACCTCTCTTTCTTGTCTTCCTTTTTAAAATTTTATTTATTTATTTTTATTTTTATTTTTTTATTGGTTTTTCGAGACAGGGTTTCTCCATGTAGTTTTGGTTTCTGTCCTGGATCTTTTTCTGTAGACCAGGCTGGCGGTGTGAGGTCAGCATTGTGGTGGAGTCAGCATTGTGGTGGAGTGATGATGGAGTGGTATGGTGGGTAGGTACTTCTTCCCAGTAAAGCATGCTTCTCTGCATGCTTCTTTCTTTGGCCACTCTCAGGGATTAAGTATGTTCATTTAATGACTTATTATTTATTTATGTGCATGTGGGTATCCATGTTCATGTGAGTGTCTACAGATGCTAGAATATAATGTCAGATTCCCTGGAGCTGTGAGCAGTCTGATGTAGGTGCTTGGAACTGAACTCTGGTCCTTTGCAAGAGTAGCAAGCACTTTTAACCCTTGAGCATCTCTCCTGCCTCCAGTGATTCAATACATCCTTAGTGAATCTAAATCTTTAGAATTTTTTCAATTAAAATCACAGAAAGCATGATTGGGGATGTAGTTCTATTGATAGAGAGCTTGCCTAGTATGTGTGAGGCCCTGGGACCTGCAAAACCAGATGTGGTCTACATGATTGTAATTCCCAGTACTAGGGAAGTGTAGGCAGGACCATCATAAGTTCAGAGTCATCTTCAGTTGTATAGCAACTTGTATGCCAGCCTGGGCATATGAGATCATCTGTCCAAAAAACAAAACAAAACAAAACAAAAATGTAGAAGGCCTCAGCCAAGCAATTGGCATTCTTATATCAATAAAAACTTAAAGTAGGGGGAAATAAGGGGGAAGAAACATGATACTAAAACACATTTCATTTGAAAAAAGAAACCCTTCTCAGCCGGGTGGTGGTGGCACACACCTTTAATCCCAGCACTCGGGAGGCAGAGGCAGGTGGATCTCTGAGTTCAAGGCCAGTCTGGTCTACAGAGTGAGTTCCAGGACAGCCAGGGTTACAATGGAGAAACCTTGTCATAAAAAAAAAAAAAAAAAAAAAAAAAAAGAAAAAGGCTTTAATGATTTAAGATCTTAATTTAAGATGCTATTTAAAACATTAAAATTATCTAAAAGGCTTTTTAAGGTTCACATAAAGGTAAGTGAAAAAAAAAAAACCCTAGAAAATTAGTTTTGAAACCTTATTTCAAGTAAAGTTAAGTTTTCTCGTAATCTAAGCAAGTTTAGATTTGGAAACTCACTTATATATCCATGTGTATATTTTAACATATAAGTCAAGACTTTTATAAGGTTATTATGTTTGTGTTTGTGAAAATTATTTCTAGTGGAACTTGGTGGCTAACACCTGTTATCCCAGCACTCTGGATGCTGAGGCAGGAGAATTGCTAGTTTTATGGTGGTATTGGCTACAGATGTTGAAGTCAGCCTGGGTTGCATATTGAGCCCCTGTCTGAAAACGAAAGCAGCGGTTGGTGGTGTTTATGACTCCAGCAGTGCGGAGTTGGAGGCAGTGTCTCCAATAGTGACTTTTCTCATTGCTGGTAATTAAATCTCTGATAAAAGCCACGTGGGGAAGGAGAGATTCCTCTGGGCCCAGGGTTCAAGGGTATGATCCACAGAGTTAAGTGCCAGAGGCAGGAGCTTGAGGTGGCTGTCACACTGCGTCTGCAGAAGCAGACGATATGATGTTAGTGCTCAGCTGTCCTTCTCCTTTCTGGGCTGTCTGGAACCCCAAGAGGGGCTCTTCCTACCTTGGTTCACCTACTCTGTATATTCCTTAGAAGAAAGGTCTCCAGGCTAGTCCGGACAGTCCCTCACTGGCATACCCACAGGACTGTTTCCTAGCTAATTCTGACCTTCTCAGGTGACAATCGATACTAGCCATATGGAGGCTGTATAGTAGCTAGATGGGGAATATGTGACCATCTTGGTTGGGTTACTTGAGACTCTGTCTCAGAAGACAAATACCAGGGGCTGGAGAGATGGCTTAGTGATTGATGGCATCTGCTGCTCTTGCAGAGGACCTGAGTTTAGTTCCCAGTACCCCTTTTGAGTAGCTTATAATTGCTGTCTTTAGAAAGGAACAGAGGGAGAAAGAAAGTGATGGGAAGGAGAGATGGTTCAGTGGTTAAGAGCTTGTGCAGTTGTAGGATCATAGATGCCTGTAATTCCAGCTCTAGGGATCCAGTGCCTTCTTCTAGACTCTACACACACACACACACACACACACACACACACACACACACACACACACACACACGCTTGCACACATGCACTATCCTTGCAAAACAAAACAAAACCCCCAAACAGCCAACCAACTGCATCAATTTTGTCAACAGTGATACAGCTATTTCTGGGGAACAGAACGTGAGGACATAGGTGTTCAGAGCATGAGGAAATCATGTGTAAATTCCTCAATCAAGCTAACAACTGACGGTTAGGAAAATTCAACTTCCAAAATAGAGAAAATGAAGGTTCATGTAATTCTGTGTTTTAGGAAAACTTTTACTTTCTTTCCTCATTCATTCCTCAGATACTGAGTGCATCTACTTAACAGCTTAGAATGTGGATTGCTGGATTTTTTTTCTCCTTAAATACTCATACTTAAATACACATAAAACTAACCTCGGCACTTAACCCACAGACCTGCTTCAGGTTCTTTAAATATATTGACTGGTGTGTGTGTGTGTGTGTGTGTGTGTGTGTGTGTGTGTGTGTGTGTGTGTGTTTCAAAACACTTTGTATTGTGAACACTGTTCTCTTTCAAAACTCAGGATTTTTCATTGTTTCTAAATGCTCTTACATTTCATCCTTTGCACAACTTAACTGTTTATAACTTTTCCCTTACTATAGTTTTCTGATCTCACAAGCTTCCATATACAGCTGTATTAGTTCTGAGTTAAATCTGGTTTTTGTCATGTTCAAAGGAGAATCATTTGATTTGTTCAGCTGTATGAAGTCAGAATTTATGACTTAGTTCTTGAGAAATGTTGGTGTGATATTTTTGATGTAACATTTTGATGGCTGTGGTTAAACAAATGAACTCTGTTAAACACACACACACACACACACACACACCTCCAGACCAACTGACATTTGCTTACAGTTATCAGCAGTATGTTGCAAAGAAGAGGGAACAGGCTTATTGACATTTTAAATGGCTGAACTCTGATATTTGGGGCTTCCCTGATGTTTTCTGCTCTGATTACTTCTCAGCATCCATTAGCATTGTGTTTTTGTTCCTAACACTTCGTCCCTAGCATGGAAGCCGTGCTACTTTGGGTCGTTTAGGAATGATCTGTTTTTCAAGCCTATGCTTAAGGTGGTTCTGTTTATCCTGTTGAGAGAACAGTCTTCCTGAGGAGAAAATCAGCCTTTTGTGTTTTGGTGGGATGTGGTATGGACTTTGACATGAGGTGTAACCTTTCTGAACCCTGTGTTGATGCTCCTTCCTAGGAGAGATCTAGAGAGAGGATTGTAAGCCTGTGTGAACTCTACTCCCTGCTGGTGCTTTGAGATGACTTCCAGGCTGCGTGTGCACATCCCCATTGGAACTGTAGATCTCACCTTGCTCTCAGTAGCCTCTGGGTTATTCTCTTGTTACTGTCGGGAAATAGTTTTACCAAATCCAGGGGGTTCCAGGTTCTATATACTGCACCCTTCCCTAATAGTGTGATTTCACTTTGAGTCCAGATGTGGTATCTTTAATCTCAAAACTAGGGAGGCAGAGGCTGGTGGATCTCTGTCTACAGAACAAGTTTTAGTCCAGCTGGGGCTACATAATAGAGAACTCTGTCTTAAAAAAAAAAAAGGAGCTTAGTCTGTATTTATTTTCATTGTGAAGATGTAAAATGCCTTTAGTGTCTCTTTTACATTTGGTGAGGAGTGAATGTAATTAACCTGGGGACAGATACATAGAAAAGTCTTCCATGGTCATGAGGCTGTGATGACACACACCTTTAATTCAGCACTTAGGAGGCAGAGGCAGGCCGATCTCCCAAATTTTAGGCCAGCCTGGTCAGGGCTACACACAGAAACCCTGCCTGGAAAAGCTTCTCCCCAAAACATAATGTCACAAATGCAGTAGTGAATTTTGTTTGCTTTTTAATTAATAAGTTCAGAGAAACGTTGACTGCTTTTTTCCTGACTTGAGATACACTCACAACAGTACACTGGTTATGTCAGTCCAGGACAACAAGTGTAATGAACAGCTGAAAATCACTGTGGCTTTTAACAATAGTGACCCAAATAAACATGGCTGTCACTGCACGGGAAATGCTTTCACGGAGATTGGATCTTGGTGAATGGGTGAATCTTTGCTCTTAAAATCCATATTTGTTTATTGTGAAATAGGCATGAAACCTAAACCTCAGCATTTCCTAAGTAATAGCTAGTGTAAAATAAATAAAATCTACCTTCATTGACAACTTTTGTCTTGAAATGAATGAGTTTATGAACATTGTTGCGCAGTGTGTCATTGTCCTCCTCAGCAAGGCCTCTCCACGACTGTCACCTCTGAATGCCCCAGGACACTTACAATACACAGCAGGATAAAACAAGTGTGGGAAGGATGTGGAAACATTGCAGCCTTCAATCATGGTCCCCGGGACTGTGTCATTAGTGGAGTTATGTTGAAAACTAGTTTGAAGTTCCTTAAATGTTATATATAGAGTTACCAAATGAACCCATCAATTCTGTCCCTAGGTATACAACCAGGAAATGAAATATAATCTCCATATATGAATGAAAATATATTGAGCTTTATAGCAGTATTATATAATATTGAAATAACCCAAATATTTACCAACTGGTAGACTGTGGTATATCCATACCGCGAACTATCATTTGGTCATTAACAGGAGCAGGTTTCTACTTCTTAAAAGTTTTTTTACTTATTTCTTTTTAATAGTGTTGTGTATTGGATAGTAGTTAGCCAGAGTCTAGTTAAGCACTCTACCAGAGCCTCATTTCAGGAATAAAGTTCTGATTGTGTTACAACCTTGTGAGTATTTCTCCTGCTTCACTTTTCTCTGCCTTCCTCCTCTCTCTCCTCTACCTCCACTTCTTTCTTCTCATGCGCTGCCTCCTTTTCTTTTTCCTCTTCTCTTTGATCCTGCAGCCCCAGTTTTTCAAGTTCTAGGAGTGCAGGCATACATCATGCTTTAGAGATCACGTGTGCTGTGCCATTTCAAAACATTATTTTAATTTTAATGTGTGTGTGTGTGTGTAGAGTTCTTGTGCATTGGTATGCCGGTGTGTACTTCTATTGATGCACAGTGGCCAGAGAAGGTCACTGGGTGTCTTTCTCTGTCATGCTCCAGCTTGCTCCTTTAAGACAGGATTCCTTACTGGATCAGGAGCTGGATGTGTCTTTTGGGCAGGCTTGTTAGTAAGTTCCCAGGTTCACTTGTCTCGGCTGCTCTACCCACACTGCAAAAGCTGCTCTTATCAGCAGCCACAGCCACGACTTAGTTTTGATGTGGGGATTTGAACTCTGGTACTCCTGCTTGTATAAGCAAACACTCTCACTGGCTGAGCCATCTCCCCCTCTTCATATTAGTTTTTAATTGCCTTTTCATTTTCGAGTAGTATTCCATTGTTTGGACATGCTGTTCAAGGGTATTTTGTTTATTTCCAGTTTCGCTGTTATGTTTAAACCGCTATTATTGCTGTTAGTTGCATATATTGATTTCTCATGGGTCTTTATTTAGAAGTGGGATTGCTGTGACATATAAGTGTATGTTTAATTTTATTAGATATTGCCAAATATCTATATTACAAATATTGCTAATTCTTCTAGCAATGTTTCTTTCCCCGATGATGTTGAATTGTTTTTGGCCTTGTGAATCTAGGTAAATGCTCTACCTATGAGCTTTATTCCCAGGCCTTCCCTGGCCCTTTATCTTGTTGCTTTGAGACAGAGTCCCCAAAAGTTGTCCATTGAGCAGTTCAGCTGTCTGTAGACCTTGTGATACTTTTGTCCCAGGCTTGGCATCATGGGAGTTACATAGCATCCTCATTGTTGAGTCTCTTTTCTTACATATATGTAGGCTACGTTTGCACCAGTAAACACATACACTTAAATAAAAGTAAATCTGTAAACAATTCTAAGTACTTGACTAATTTTTTTTATCCCTGTTGATAGTTTTGCCCTTTTCTCACTGTCTCATGGTAGGACTCATTCAGTACATCGTATTTACACATTGGCTTCTTTTGTTGAATGATATATAGTTCACTTTGCCTCAAGTCTCCATTTCTTGATAGCCTTTCAGTCATGAATTATATTTCATCGCAGCCAAGGCTGGTTCTGTTCACCTACAGAGGTGTTCGCCTACAGGAGGACATGCTGGTTGCATCCATGTTTAGTACAGTCTGGTTGTTAGAAGTAAATAAAACCAGTGTAAGCATTCACATGTGTGGACATGTCTTTGTATCACTTAGGTAAATATCCAGGAAGCTGAGGCCATTTTATGGTGAGAGCATGTTTGGTTTTTAAGGAACTGTCACACTCTCTACCACAGGGGCGACACTGTGTTTTCAGTTGTCCCCGTAAGGAATGACAGTTCTGTTGTAGCACGTCCTGCCTACTTCCTGGTGTAAGTGTCCCACAATTGGCCACTGCAGTAGCAGTTCTGGGGCATCTTACTGTTGTAATTGGCAATTCCACAATGACCCATACCACAACCAGGGCCTTGCTATGTAGCCGTGGCCGGCCTGGAGTTTCCTCTTACCTCTGTCTGGTACATGCTGGGGTCAAAGGCGTGGACCTTCAAGGCCTTTTGCCAATTTTAAAATAGCTTGTTTTTTGTTGTCTGTTTAAAGTATTGATTCTAGGTGCTTAGCTTTGTCATGGAAGTGTGGGTAGTATGTTCAAGTATGCAGAGTGTAGTCTGCAGCAAACTTCCAAAATCCAGATAAAAACAAACAAAACACAAACCAGCCAACTAAACAATAAGCTTCAGACCCCAGTTCCTGCCTATTTTATTTTATTTTTTTGATACAAATGATAAATTATATTTATTTATTTAAAAATTTGTTCTAAAATTTAATTTAATTTTACTTATCAGCCACGGATTCCCCTGTCCTCCCTCCTCCACCCCATCCACCTGCCCTTCCCCCAGCCCACTCCCCATTCCCATCTCCTCCAGGGCAAGGACTCCCCTGGGGATTCAGCTCAGCCTGGTAGATTCAGTGGAGGCAGGTCCAGTCCCCTCCTCCCTTTGCCCAGAGATGAGCAAAGTGTCCCTGCATAGGCCCCAGGTTCCAAACAGCCAGCTCATGCACTAAGGACAGGTCCCGGTCCCACTGCCTGGGGGCCTCCCAAACAGTTCAAGCTAATCAACTGTCTCGCTTATCCAGAGGGCTTGATGCAGTTGGGGGCTCCTTACTTAGCTATTGATTCATAGTTCATGTGTTTCCACTAGTTTGGCTATTTGTCCCTGTGCTTTTTCAAATCATGGTCTCAACAATTCTCGCTCATACAATCCCTCCTATTTCTCACCGATTGGACTCCCGGAGCTCCACCTGGGGCCTGGCCGAGGATCTCTGCATCTGTTTCCATCAGTTATTGGATGAGAGTTCCAGCACGACAGTTAGGGTGTTTGGCCATCTGATCACCAGAGTAGATCAGTTCGGGCTTTCTCTCGACCATTACCAGTAGTCTATTGTGGAGGTATCTTTGTGGATTTTGGGGACCTCTCTAGCACTTTGCTTCTTCCTATTCCCTTGGGGTCTTTATTAATCATGGTCTCTTTTTCCTTGTTCTCCCTTTCTGTTATTGGTCCAGCTGGGATCTCCTTGCCCTTCATTAAATTACCACCCCTCACGTCCAGTTTGTTCATGTAGATTTCATCCATTTCTCTGTCGTTGGGCAATTCTTGTGTCTTTCTTAGGGTCCTCTTTTTTAAGTAGCCTCCGTGGAGTTGTGAGTAGCAATCTAGTCATCTTTGTTTTACACCTAGTATCCTCCTATGAGTGATATACCATGTTTGTCTTTCTGAGTCTGGGTTACCTTACTCAGGAGATAAATTATATTTATACAATAAATAAGTATCAACAGTCAACACAAATCCAAAACCAAACACCAGCCCTGGGACTGAGAAACAGCTGGATGACTTCCCTAGGGTGTTCATCAGGAAGGGCAACACACATGGCAGTGGCCAGTGCCTTCATGATCAGTGCAGTGGGTAACAGGGACAAGCGCTGGATGGACTTTGGGAGGAGGGGACTCAGTGGCTATTGGGGTGCGACCTCAGTCAGAAGGGCTCTCATCTTCTGCAGCAGAATCACTGGCCCTCCTGCCTATTTTAAACAGTGGTTCTCTCTAAACTATGTGTTCTGCATGTATTTTCTCGCAGTATGGTGCTTTTAATAAATAGTGTCCTTTACATAGCATGTTAAATCATGTTTTTTCCCTCACCTACATGTGACTGTGCTCATGTTTCGTGACTCACTAATGCTCTGTCTACTTCATGATCAGCCTGTGCTTCTATTTTTCTTGTGAGGGCTTCAGGCTTTTAGATTTTGTTCTTACATGTCTGTTGTTACTAGTCTCTCACCCCTGTGCCAGCCCCCCAGTCAACTGCTGTTGGTATCCCAGTTTCTACCCTGAATGCTGATGGTATTTCTTCCTAATTTGTAGCATGCAAATGCAGAGCTTTGTGTGTGGTAGTTTGAAGCTTATATTCAAGCTCTTCGGATGGTCTTGACATGTTTTTTATTTTAAAAATTATTTAATTTTTATTTTATGTACATTGGTGTTTTGTCTGTGTGAGGGTGTTGATCACCTGGAACTGTAGTTATGGATAGTTGTGAGCTGCCATGTGGGTGCTGGGAATTGAATCTGGGTCCTCTGCAAGAGCAGCCAGTGCTCTTAACCACCGAGCCATCTCTCCAGCCCCTGCCTGTGGTTTTGAGCTGTGAATATAGCGATTGTGATCATTGATGTACAGGTCTTAGTGTCAAGGAGTTAAGAGGTGGGTGTGCTGAACTTATAATTACATCAGCAATGTAATGTGTGCGACATGAGGCCCAGATAGGTGCTGTGAAGAAATAAACCTGGGTATGGGATAGATTGTGGAGAAGGATGGTGGACAGAGAGGCCTTTCTGACTCAGAGGTGTTTGGCCAACAGGTAAAAGACATAGGAGAGTATTCAGCAGAGAGTAGAAAGTATTGTGTTATGAAGCTGGAAAGTGGGTGTGGTGCAGACTGAGCATCGTGGAGAGGGGGACAAAGGCGTGGTGGCATTTTGGTGAGAGCAGGAGAGGACTGGCATCACACATGAGCAGATGTTAGTGTTGTGACGCCCTTTGCATGTGTCCCCTTCAACACTCGTAACTACCCTCTTTGACATGGGTTCTGGCCTCTCTCGACAATTGCAATAAATAAGTAACTAATTAGCCTCCGGCAGTCACTCTGCAGAGTAGTTGGATGTACATTTTTCTCTCCATCCCTGCCCATTTTTCTCACAGTAGCCTTTTCTCACAGTGTGTGGCTTTTAGTTGTACCGCAGTGGGGGAGAAGCTGTGTGACCTCTGCCCTGATCAGGTAAGTCCTGAAGGACAATGGCAGAGTTTGGTGTTTTTGACCATCTAACAAGTCTAGTCTGTGAAAGAAGTTCTGGTTGTCAGAGTGAATATCTCATGCTAAGTGCTCAAGAAGATGTCTAGGGCTAGAGTGAGGTAGGGACTGATAGAGGGCACCCTGACTTCAGCCCCTGGACTTAGAAGAAAGAAATCTGAGTTCCCTTGGCGGCTACAGCGTATGCTTGTATTTTGAATACTGAGGGCAAATGCCAAGTTGTGTTTGTGACCATCATCTTCAGGTTCAGGATTTTAGGGCAGTGAGATTTGTCCTGACTCTCATGCTTGGTCCAGATTCATGAAACTGGGGTCTGGCTTCCTCCAGGTTTCACCCTGGTCTTCTCTGTTAAAAAAAAAAAAAAGGCGCTTGCACACATTCTCCTGTTTAGATAAGAAGAAGACATAAGAAGACTATCCAATTTATGATGGGGATTATTTATGAATAATCAGGTAAGAAAATAGAAATTATACTGTGCAAAAATCCTGACAGTTTAAAAAACTGCTACAAAAAATGTATTGACAATACAATCATCTGAAGTTTCACATTTTGCCAGTATCTCACATTGTGCTCACATTGAGGTCATCTATAAGTAAAACACCTCAAGGACAACTTGGTGACATCTGTTTTAAAGATAATGATTTCATTAAAAAAGAAAAAGTACCATCAGCTTGTGGGAGGTCGGGCCAGAGGATCAGTAATTCCAACAGCACAGTCAGCTGGCTCTGTAGTGAGGTGGAGGACAGCCTGGGCAACATGAGACTTTTGTCCAAGAGAGGAGGCAGGGAGGTTCTAGGAGAGTTTAGCTGAATGGTTTAAATGAATCGAGTTGTTCAAAGAAATCCTTCTGGAAGAGATTTTCTCAGTAAAAATTTATTAGCGAGGACATACTGTTGTGTAAAATCTTTATATGCAGGACATCATCTTCAACATCAAAAGGGAGAGGCGTAATATTTCATCACCAGTGGGGATTTTATTTGCCTCTGGATCTGCTTTTGGACTCAGGTAGAAGCTGTTTCTAGTTGATGTCTTGAAATCTCAAGGCTGATTTATGAGCTTAAGCTCTTTGGTTTAAATGAGTTTACAATGGTGTGTGTGATGGGGGATATTAGTTAACATTTTCTGACAAGCAAACTGTTTGGAATTTTGTTGAGTGGTGGAGGAGTTGGTGACTTGGTGTGCAGGCCCATTTTCATTACTTTAATTGTGTGATTTATTAGGATTTTAAGCTTTTTAGAAATGTTTTAGTGTTATAGAACAGAATTAAAAGGATTTAGAATAAAAGGAGTTTAACAAAGGACTTTGCAGCAGTTTTTGTATTTGATGGATTTGGTGAGCTGCATTCCATTTCAATCATTGTGGTGCATTCTGTCAAGTGCTGTGGGGCAGGTGTGTGTAACGTCATTCTCTCTATTGTACATGCAAATACACACACAATTTATATATCAAAAGTTAATCCGCTCCAATTTGGAGGATTACATTACCAGAGGGCGATGACTCCATTAGGCCCCAGGAAGAGTACAGGCTGCTATTTATATGCATAAAACACCAAGTGAATATTGCACTGTTTATGAGTGTGTAGAATGTAGACATTTTCACTTTAACAATTGTATTTATTCAGGCCATCCAGAATAAAAATATTAAATGAGAATTAAAATTACTGACATTATTTTAAACTCTGAAATTCCATTTCTTTTTTCTAGTTTGTAGAGAGGGGTTTGCCTCATTCATTTAGAGACTTTGGGGATCCTTGTTTCTTGTGGTCCCGTCATTACAATTACCTTTTGTAGTAGGTACCTTGTGGGAGGCACTGCGCTCAAGTTAGGGCTTCTCTCTTACATTTTTTTTTTTAAAGATTTATTTATTAATGTATACAGTGTTCTGTCTGCCTGTATGTCTGCAGGCCAGAAGATGGCACCAGATCTCATTGCAGATGGTTGTGAGCAGTTGCTGGGAATTGAACTGAGGACCTCTGGAAGAGCAGTCAGTGCTCTTAACCTCTGAGCCATCTCTCCAGCCCATTCTCTTTTACATCTTACAAACTTGGGTTGTGGCCAAGTCTGCTTCCTGGTAGTTTCTAGGAGGCCAGTGGGAACCAGTAGAGTTCTTTAGTTGAATTTTGAGAAGTGTGAAATAGTCAAGCCGGTCTCAACAGGATTGCACTTTGAAAACTTGATGATTCTTCCATCGAATTAACAGATTGGTCTGCACAGAGCAGGTGCATATGTAAAGACCAGGAAGCAGACTGTGCGTTGAAGGGGTCAAGGATTGGCTCTGTGTACATGCAGTCCAATTGTAATTAATTTTGTACAGAAATAGTGTAGGCTTTGGATCAGTTAAATTTTAACTCATGCTTGGATTTGAAAGTCAGATTATTAATTGTTAAATCGGATTTGTAGCAGAAGCAGAAATAATCCATTGTAAACTATGTTTGAACAATCAAGTTATTTTTACTTTATTTAAAATTTTATGTAATAAGATAAAACACAAATTTATGTATTTTTGGAATACAGTGTAATATTTTGATTTTGATCTTGAACAGATATTCTTTTGTGTTTGTTCATTTTTTATATGGAGATGGAGTCAGGCCTCTAAGTTGCTGCCATCCTCCTGCCTCTGCATGCCTGGCTTTTATTTTTTCTCTCTCTCTCCTTTTTTTTTTTTTTTTTTTTTTTTGCTGAGGACCGAACCCAGCTCTACCACTGAGCTAAATCTCCAACCCCTTGTTTTTTCTTTTTGGTTCTTCTTCCACAGTGAATCTTTAAATGCAGACTTTGAACATTTCTTGTGCATATTTTATAGTGTTCTGGTGTTTGTTCAAGTTTAAAATAACATCTACCATTTGAAAATTGTCAGGTTTTTTTCTCTTCCTTTCTTCCCACTCCCCCCAATTCACTTCTTCCCCACCCTTCTCTCTTTCTCTGTTTTCATTCTGTAGCTGAGGACGACCTTGAACTTCCTCTGGCCTCCATTCCTAAGTGCTAGGACTACAGCTTCAAGCTACCAAGCCTGGTTTGGTTTACTCAGTACGAGGAATGGACCCCAGGACCTTGAGCGTTCTGGACAAGCATTCTGCTCTCTTGAGCTCCATCCCAGCCTTCCAGACTTTCCTTAATTAAACCTTCAGCATCCATTTCGCCCGGTGTTCTTGTGTTCTGTGTCTTCAGCATCTTCACATTTGGAAATTAGTAACAGTGATGTTGTAATTCTCGATGTTTTCTTCCTGTGGAAACACTTTTCTAAATGACTGTGGATCCTTGGCTGTCCGTGTACAGCTGTCTGAACTCACAAGCAGACTCGCAGCTTAGGGGCTTCCCTTGCGGGGTTGGTCTGCTGAATGGAGTCTTCTGATGGCCAGCTCTCCAGTCCTCCCCCCCCCCCCCGGGGGGGGGCTGTTGTGTTCCCCAGAGGAGCCAGGATGATAAGGATCTGACACTGGTCTTTGGGAGACTCTGAGAGTGAGATGTCCTGGGCATGGGAAAGGCCCTCCTGCTGTCATTTCATCCTCCCTTCACCCGGCGGGGGGGTGGGGTGGGGTGCTGTCCCAGGCTCTTGGGAGCTGCCCGCCTTTGCAGCGGTTAGGACTGGGAGTGTGAGTTGAGTTGTCTGCAAGTACAGGTTTTGCCTCTGGAAGTTTCTCAAGTAGCCAGTGTCCAGCCAGTCCCTTTATTTCAGCGGGTTCTTTCACATCCAGTCCCAAGTGTACCTGCTGTAATCACTCACTGTCTGAACAGTAATCCTTTATATAAAGTCCCCTTAATCTCTGTGTGTTTTTCTACCACTGAAGCCTCTAGCTTTTACTTAGAGCTGTTAAATTGATCAATACTCATCTCTTAGTGAATTTGGTTGGGGTTATTACATATTTTAAAGCTTTAATAATTGGTGTCATAGAATTTTTAGAGAGAATAAAATTAAATGCATATTTTCATCCTCCCAGCTTGTGTTCAAATTTAAAATAAGCACTGACTTGTCTCTTGGCATTTGGCTTCTTGTTTAAAGTGAACACAGACATTTGACAGTGAATTTATGTATCACACGGGCTGAAAACCAGAAGACAGAAACTGGTTCAGCATTGAAGTTTCTTTCCACTTCCCGACTCTTCTAATCTTCCCAGGCCTCTGCTGTCAACAACGATTATGACTTGCATGTGTCCTTGGGGAGGGTGGACAGCAGAAGAGACGCTGTGTAGGTCTGGCTTCCCACTGCTGGTGTCTCGCCTTCCTCTGTTACATCTGCTGCCTCCGTGGTGTTTACATTCAGCACTTCTCGGTGGCAGCTGTGGGGAATGGATGTTCCATCACACACTTGGCTCGCTCTTCCTTCACTATTATAAACAGTGCTGGAGTGAGTAATCATGTATGTAAATGATTTCTCATCCCTGAATGTATGCATGGATTCAGGGGCTTTAAATTTATAACTTTAGCTAGGTGGTGGCGGCGGCGGCGCACGTTTTCAATCCCAGCACTCGGGAGGCAGAGCCAGGCGGATCTCTGTGAGTTCGAGGCCAGCCTGGTCTACCAAGTGAATTCCAGGAAAGACGCAAAGTTACACAGAGAAACCCTGTCTCGAAAAAACAAAACAAAAAAACAAAACAAGAACTAAAACAAATTTATAATTTTAGTAATTTGGTGGAAGTTTTGTCAAAATTTGGATCTTGTGTTTGATAAATGTTAATTTATGTGAATATAATTTTTAATAAATTAAAAAAAACTTTCATCATCATTTATTTATTTATTTATTTTAAGATTTATTTATTTATTATGTATACAGAAGAAGGTTGCTAGATCTTATTACCGATGGTTTTGAGCCACCTTGTGGTTGCTGGAAATTGAACTCGGGACCTCTGGAAGAACAGCCAGTGCTCTTAACCTCTGAGCCATCTCTCCAGCCCAATTTTTAATAAATTTTAAGTGGAATGTTTTAAGGTATTTTATATATTATTGTTTGTATGATTGTGTGTGTGTGAGAGAGAGAGGGGGGGGGAGCTGAGAGAGCGCTCGAGCGCACATGCTTGTCCCATGGGGTTATATGGAGGTTAGAGGACAAATATTGGGAATTTGTTCTCTCCTCTGTGGGTCCTGGGGCTCTAACTCAGGTTATCAGGCTTGCCTAGCAAGCACATTTATCTGATAAGTCATCTCATCCATTCTTAGATGGAAAATTTCTGATTTATCCATAGTAGTAAGAATAATATGTGAGATACTGCTCATCATTTGATTTTTTTTTTTGGTTTGTTTTTTATTCAATCTGTTTGTCTCCTACTAGACCATCCTAGATAAGGTATTAGGTTTGTTAATTTGTTTTTGATATGAAGAATCTTGACCAAGTGTGGTGGCTCTCAGGAGACAAAGGCAGACAGTTCAAGTTCAGCCACGCTGGTCTACAAAGCCATTTCGAGGCCAGCCAGAGCTATACAGCGAGAGACCTTGTGTCAAGAAGAAAACCACAAGCCATCAAGCAAGAGCCAACCTTAAAATACAGCAAGTGTGTTGTGGAGGAGTAATGGCTTCTCCTCTAGCATCCCAACCTCCTGTAAGCTGGTGACGGGTCCTAAGCTTTAGGATGGCAGGAGAGGCAGGCATAGTAGAGTCATGCACATGCTGGGTAGTGGAGTTGTCTCCACAGGAAAGGAGGGATGGAAAGAAATGACTAGGATGACCCTCATGTGAGGTTGGCATTTGTGGAAAACTAGAGCGAGCCAAGGCTAGACCTCAGTGTGTTTGCTCAGGTTTGCTCATCTCTCATTCTCATCTCCCATGTTCAGTGGTTTCTATGGTCTGGTAAAGGAAGTCTGTTATGTGGGAGTTTCTTCATCTCTCTCAGGAAGTGTGCAGAGGGTCAGACTGTCCTCTGCTCCTCCGGTGCTTTAGGTACTCTCAACACTAGACCAGGAGCAGCACAATTACCATCAATGTGGTTTGTAGGACTTTCTCGGAATTATGTGGTTTAACATCTTCTTATGTCATTTGGACCCAAAATGTATTTATTATTTTAATTTTATTTTTAAAAAGGTGTCTTTTTTAGTTTCATGTATGTGAGTCACATGCATGTCTTCTGAGGAGGCTAGAGGGGCAATCACATCTCTTGGAACTGGAAGTTCAGAAGTTGTGAGCTGCTCTTGGGTGCTGGGAACCAATGCCAGGTCCTCTACAAGAGCAACACATGCTCTTAACCCATGAGCCATCAGTACAGCCCCAAATACTACTGTTTTTAACATGGGTTCTGGGGATCAAAAACAGCTTTGTGCATTTAAGGCCCACACTTGACTTACTGAAGTGTCTCTCCAACCCTGCACTTGGTTTATATTAATGAATATTGCTAAGTTCATTTATTATTATGTTGACTAGTATTTTGACATAGATTTGAATGAGAACATTGATGTTGAGTATTCTTGTGTTATTACTGACTTGAATGGGAATACTCTGAACCGTTAATTGTTAATCTCTACCTTCTGTAAATAGTCATTATTGTGTTAAGGACTCAAGGTAGAGGCAGGAGGATAAAAAGTTTAAAGACAGCCTTGGCTACATGGTAAGTTAAAGGCCAACCTTGGCTACATGAGACCTTCTCAAAGGGAGAAGGAAAAATGTTAAAAAAAAAATTTGGGTCTGGGAAGATGGGTCAGGGGTTAAGAGTACTGGCTGCTTTTCCAGAGGACTCATGTCCCAGAATCCACATGGTGTCTTATAATGAACCATCTGTAACTCCATTCCAGGGGAGCTGGCACCCTTTTCTGTCTGGTCTTGGAGCACTGCAGGCACATTGTGCACAGACATAGGCAGGAAGAAGATCCATATACAAAAAAGTAAAATAATGAGTAGAAAAACAAAACAAAAAAACATTGGAAGCTAGTGTTGCGGTAGTACTTGCTGAGATTGTAGGGTCTGGAGTTCAAGGCCAGCCTAGGCCACAGAGGAGATGCTATCTTCAAGGTAAAACAAAATAAAACAAGTTAATTTTGTTATTTTCTTTTGTTGTTACTATGAGCAGGTATAGAGTGTAGTCAAATTCTTATTCTGTATATGCCGAATTGGCAGAATTTGTGACATGAAGCTGTTAGTAGTTAGTCTAGTTTCCATTATTTGTATACCCTAATACCTAGAAAGGGTTGGTCTCATTTCTTAAGTGACTTTATTCTTCCTTTAATATTACCATTTAAATCACTGTATCATTAAACATTTCATTCATGTATAAATAAAAAAGATATTTTCTGCCCTAATAGATATTATGAACATTCTAGTCTTTTTTTTTTTCCTTTGATTTTTTTTTTTTTTTTTAAGATAGGGTTTCTCTGTGTAACCATGGCCATCCTGAAACTTACTCTGTAGACCAGGCTGGCCTTGAACTCAGAGATTCATCTGCCTCTGCTGGGATTAAAGGTGTCCGCCATCACAGGCTGGTGAACATGCTAGCTCGGTTTTTGGGTTTTGATCTCACAGAGACTGTTGGTAAGGTTGAAACAGGTGCCAGTTAACCAGAAATCTTTAATAAGATGTCGGTCAGTATCTTTAATGTTTAGAATATTTTTCTCCAGTTTTCTTTGTTTTATTCAGTTAAATGTGTGGATTGAATACATTATACTGAATAAATTTTTGTTGTGTGTGTATGTGAATATGTATATAAACACACATGTATACAAATATGTATGGACACACATATGCCCGTTCTGTACATGGCAGACAAGTGATCTACCACCCACCTACCCCATCCTCTATTATAAACATTTTGAAATAATGGGAAATATACAAGAGTTTCTCAAAGCATACTTTTTGTTTTATGTTCTCTGACAGGTGCTCAAAAGTGTGATAACTTTGCTGAGAAAAGACCTCTTCTTGGTGTTTGTAAGAGCATTGGATCCTCAGGGTAAGGATGTTCCAAGTGAAGCCTTGAAACATTTAGCATTTGTGGTGATGTATTTATCTCTTTCCCTATACAGTGATGCTGAGCATCAGATGAAGGCAGTGTAGTAGATCACAGTGCGGTCTGGAAAGAAAGATTGTCAGCACTGAGCAAAGTGTTCTTGAGTTCATGCATTAGCTGTGTAGTATTAAATTCTTCTACTGCAGAAGTCGCTACCCAGTGGTAATATAATAATGTTACTTTCATCATATATTAATGTTTGGCAATGTATTGATGCTGTGGCTTGTGCCCGATGCAACTCTAAAGGTATTCCTTGGTTTTCTCTCTTACTCTTTATAATACTACGAAAAAGTACCATTTCCTTTTTGATTTACACAGTCAAAGAATAGATTTGCTAGCCGGGTGGTGGTGGTGCACACCTTTAATTCCAGCACTGGGGAGGCAGAACCAGGTGGATCTCTGTGAGTTTGAGGCCAGCCTGGTCTACAGAGCAAGATCCAGGACAGACACCAAAACTATACAGAGAAACCATGTCTCAGAAAAACAAAAACAAAAAACAAACTGACCTCACACAGGGAACAATTGAGTCAGGGATACCCAACTGCTGTCATGTTCATACTAGCTACTATGAATGGGGAGGGGGGAGTTTCTAGTGTTTTATCTGCTTCCTCCTTGTGTTAAATGTTAATCATACTCTTCCTGGTGACTTAATAATTTACTAGTTATCCGTTGTGTTCCCTGTATTTTAACTGTCTGCATAATTTCAGTTAGGGATATGTTTAGTAAAGCTGCAGTGGTGTATGTACACAGTCATGTCCCTCTAGATAGGCAGTCCAGGGCTAGTGCAGCTCTAGTGACCTGTGTTCTTTCTAGTTTTGACATTCTTTCAAAGCATCTTCTTTCATAGTGATTGCAGATGGCCACTATGTTCATTTGAACTGGTACTTTGTTGGTATGGAAGATGATATTATGGATGTTAGGCAGGCAGCTGGTAGCTGTTGCGAAGTGCTTTCAATCATGGTGTACACTTTAGATTATGGGGCTTTGGAAAAGGAAGATCTTTTAATGACATACATTTTTATGTTACGAATTATATCCACCTAAAATAAAAAAATGTACATGTATGAGGGTTTTGCTTGCATGTACTTCTGTGGACCACTGGTGTGCCTGGTGTCTGAGGAGGCCAGAAGAAGGTGTCAGATCTCCTGGAACTGGAGCTACAGTCACAGATGATTGTGAGCTTCCATATGGGCACTGGGGACTTGAACCTGGGTCCTCTACAAGAGCAGCCAGTGCTTTTCATTTTATGAGACAGGGTTTCTCTGTGTATCCTTGGCTGTCCTGGAACTCAATCTGTAGACTAGAGATCTATCTGCCTCTACCTCCTGAGTGCTGGGAGTAAAGGTGTGTGCCTCGCCCAGCTCCACAGCCAGTACTTTTAAAGAACCACAGAGCCATCTTTCTAGCCCCTATTACTCCCTTTTGAAACATGTTTTCACTTTTTAGTTTAGGCTGGCCATGAACTCAGGGAGCCCATAAAGGCTTCCTGCTATAACCTCCTATGCATTGGGATTACAGATTTGAACCATCATATTCATCCAAATCATGTAGTCTTTATTATTACTACTTACGAATATAGTTTGACTGCATGCAATGTGTGTTAGTTATGGTTCTCGAGAGGAACAGTAATGATAATAAATAACGAAGTGCATATCAAGGGTACATTTGTTAGACTGGCTTGCACAGTACAGACTGGGCAGTGTGGATCTCGCACTGGAAAGGCCGAGAACCCAGTAGGTGGGCCCACCAGCAGTCTCAGTTTGGTGCTGAGGGCCTCGAGGATTCCTGGAGAGTAAGGGTCTTCAGTCCAGGTGGAGGCCCAAAGAAGCTGGCATCTTGTGTCAGCTTATGGTAGCTGCCGCAATAGCAGAAACAGGTCTGCCAGTGAAAAACAAAGCTGCCTTCCTTCTTTGCCCGTGCCCTCACTGGGCTGCCCCCGGAAGGCACTGCACACAGTTGGTAGGCCTCCTGTTTACAGATAACCTGCTTGAGAAAACTCTTCACAGGTGTGCTTGGTGGCTTGCCTTTAGTTGATTCCAGATCCAGTCAAGTTGCTAACTATGATCAACCGTTAAACATACCCCTTGTCAGTTTGACAAACACTGGCATCATGCTTCATTTCCAGCTGACAACGATAAAACTATCATAACTTTCTAATGTGATATAACCATTCCGGGTACAATGCAAATGTATTATTTTCCCTCACAGTAGACATGGTACCACCTTGAAGAATTCTTAGTCTTTTTGTATTGAAGGCTCAATATATTTGTAGGTATAGATTTAGAATACTTTACCACTGATACTGTCTCAATCAATGCTAAATGATAAAGAGATAGAGGAAACAAAACACATCTGTTTAACATATTCGTAACAAACCAGGACAGAATTATTCTTGGAAATTACAATCCTCATTTCTCTAACTGGACCCATGGCCTTACCTGGTATTTGTATCTGATATCCTCCACTACCCATTCTGTATTTCCTCTACATCCAGGAAGCACCTCTCAGGGCCCGATTCTCTATCTGTAGGGACACTCCTGAAGTGTCCGGACCCTTTATCTTGCCAAAGGCTATGGTCACACCAAGAGATGATCTAAAGGATCCCCTAGGCTCTAGACATATTCTCCCTTATCTCCAATGTGGAGAAGCAGTCCATTTCCCCTCCCACAACCCCCTAGTCTGAATCTATCACCCCTCCAAACATTCCTTTGACTGAAGAGCATCAGGAGCAATGTGGTGGGGGTTGGGGGTGGGGGATCAGCTTTCTTTTGAGTGGAATGTTTTCTGTGTCTCCTGGCAGGAGCACTCCCCCATAACCAAAGCTTGTATTCCAGCAGAGCATAAAGTAGAGGGACAGGAAGTAAACATTTTCCTTCTGGGTGGTACCATTTCCCTTATCCCTTGTGCTAGGTCTGTGACTCCTGGCTATGGGGGAAACAGTGCCGTGTACTACATATTGATTCAAAGTGTATAGAGACTTCTGGAGAACCCTCGCTTGGTTCTCTAGCCAATTGCTACCCATTTTAATAATTTTTATTTTTATTTTTTTAAAGATATTATCTCTCTGTGTAGTTCTGGCTGGCCTGGAACTTGGTATGTATTACCAGGCTGGCCTCACAGAGATCTGCCTGCCTCAGCCCCCCCCCCAAGTGCTGAGCTGAAAGTCATGTGCCATCATATCCAGTCCCTAATAAGTTTTATAACTGTGTCTTCAAAAGGTCATTCTGTGGTTCAAGCTAGCTACTTTGGGGTGGTGGGGACCATGGTAAGACCAATGAATTCCATGACTGTAGGCACATTGTTGTACTTGTTTGCGTTGGCTGTGAAATAGTGCTGTGTAGAATTCTGTGATGGTGGATAAGGCATTCTGTAAGTACATGGAGGACAATTTTGGAGGAAGCAATATGTACAGATATTGGTAAAATTCTTTCTCTGGGGAATACATGAAGCATCATCTTCCTTCCTTCCAGGGTCCCAATGACAAATTGAGGCATAATTCTACCAAAATTTATCCCTGGGAGACTTCCTTCAGAGCCTTAGAGGCAGGGGTTGCTTACAGGGTGTGGGTACCAATCCCTCAACCAGCCTAACCTTGGAAGCCTTACTCAACAGAGATGAGGTCTTCCCCCATTACCCCTTAGGTGGAGCCCAGCTCTGCTCTTTCCTGCCCTCATTACAGCTCATCCTCCAGGACAAGTGCACTGTTGCCGGGTGGTAGGGAGCAGCTGGCTACTAAGATGGGCATCTCATGCCCTACCCTGCACCTTCTATTCAGGAGAGGTTGTAATGGTTCTTTCTGTGTCCTAGCCACTCCCAAATAATGACACAGGAGACTTAGTAATTGTGAAAGCTTATCCTTAGCTTAGGCCTGTTTTTTAACTAGCTCTTATAACTTAAATTCACCCATTTCTATTAATCTACATTCTGTCAGGTACTGCCCATCCTGCTTCTTCCATCCTGTTTCCTCAAATCTCTCTCAAGCGCCTAGACTCCCCCTCCCCTCCTTCCTCTCTGCCTAGCTATTGGCTGTTCAGCTTTTTAGTGCAGCACTCACAGCAATACACCTTCACACTGGACACATATCCCATAACATGATGTAAAGTGGGAGCCCAGCTGCGGTGATTGTTTTGCAAGGGGGAACAGATGAACTCCCCAAGAAGGAGGATGCTTCTCTTGGAGGACAGTCACTCATGACAGTTCAAAAGACAGATCCATAACTGGTAGACATATCTATTCCAGTAAGGAAATTGCTGCCTTTTTCCTGGTGGATGAGGTCCAGTGTAGTCAGCCTGCTACCAGATTGCTGGCTGGCCATTCCAGGAATGGTGTGGGTCAGGCTCACTGTTGGTCTCTGCTGCTGAAGGATTTGACACTGAGCAGCAGCCGTAGTTGGGTCAGCCTAGGTTAGTGGATATCCATGTTGTTGATATCCTAACCTTCAACCCTATCCATACCTGTAATTCACTTTGTTCATGGGCCTGTTAGGCTGTGGCAAGGATGGCTGGGGAAGGAGTCTAACTGATCTCTGAAAGGGCTGTGCTGTCTTCTTGATTGTTGAACTCCTCCTCTGCTAACTTATGTTTTGATGAGAATTTATGTGGAACACAAACATCTTTCCACCTTTTGCCTATTTGTAGAGATCTATGTACACACCTCTTCCCCAAACATTGTTCTCACCAGTTTTCATGCATGGGTCTTCCAAACTAAGCAAAATGTACCAACATGTTCACTGCCCAGAGTTCTCCCAGTGAAGATTGCCTTTCCCCAGGGAGCCTTGCAGGGTTGTCCCAGAAAGTGGCCGTAAATGTTCCCGCTGTCCACTTCTGGGTGATGCCTGCATAGTGTTTAGGGTGGTCTGTAAACTAGGTCCTGGTCTTCTTCATCCTCAGTCATCCACCCATAGGGCA
The DNA here is from genome assembly GCF_903995425.1 of Onychomys torridus. Classification (NCBI taxonomy): domain Eukaryota; kingdom Metazoa; phylum Chordata; class Mammalia; order Rodentia; family Cricetidae; genus Onychomys; species Onychomys torridus. Next base: position 73,591,943 of record NC_050450.1, read on the forward strand.
CATCCCATGAGGTCATAGGTGAATGCTTGGAGACAGTCTGACAGGAATCAGAACCACAGGCAGCAGCTACAGCAGCTGGTGGGGAGCTACGCAGGCTCGGGAGATGATCGGCGGGCAGCCAGCAGCAAAGTGCTGGCTCTTTCTTTGACCACTTTAATTTGGGCTGGGGCTGGAAGGTTCCACCCACATTTTGGGTGGGTCTTCCCACTTCAAATAACCTGATTAATTAAATCTCTCCCAGGTGGGCCCAGCAGCTTGCCTTTTAGTCGATTCCAGATCAGTCACGTTGAGAAACCATTACGTTTCTTGAAGTATGAACTTCTTTTTGTTGTTGTCATTAGAGAACTTTGGGGGAGTTTCGTCAGGTTCAGGAGGTGGTTAATGACAGAGGCCTGGGAAAGGAGCAGCAGAGGCTGGCAGATGCAGAATACTTCCGCAGAGGGTCACGGCACTGCAGGTAAAAAGGAACCGGAGTAAATGGATTAAAACTGACTAGCGTGTTTTAGAACACAGCCATCTGCAGAGCAGGTGGAAACAGCTGTTGCCGGGAAGTCAACAGAGACATCAAACAGTCTGAGCTGTGTTTAGGCTGGAGTAGCTGCCACACCCTGTACAGCAATGGGATTGTGAGGCATCCATCCATGCCTGCAGCGTCTCCTATCCCAGCCTTTCCCCATTGGTCAGTGAAGAGGTTTTTCCAGGTACCTTCTCCTTTGTGGCCGAAAACACTCAGCTTGAAGTGTCAGATCTTGCCCAAGCCCTGAAACATTGTGCATGGGAGTTCCTGATGTAAGGGCCTGTGCATATCCAGAGCCCACGGCTTGTGCCATTTAAGGCTGTCATTAGTGGGGGCTTCATGAATGCATAGAGGTATACAGAGTGAGGGTTAAGAAAAGGTAGGAGAGCAGAAAAAGCATGAATGTGCAGATGCTTTGGCAAAGTGTAATCTCGACTGACTCATTAGTCCATTGACTCTTTAGTTACCTAGATACAGAGGCAATTCCCTGAAAGCCAGGCCTGAAAGCAAGGATAACATGGCTGAGTGTTCCAATATGTTAAATCTTGCAAAGATTTTTAAAGTAAACTAATCTAAATTTATTCTAAAAATTAAATGAATTGCATTAAACATTTAAAGAAAAACATCAGTAACTCAACAAATCTTAAAAAGAAGTTATACATTATAAAATAAACTCATGAGAATATCCCAGCACCATATTCAAAGTAGCTCAAAAAAAGCTGAGGGGCTTGATAGCTTACAAGGGAGTAGAAAGTGAAAGCAAACTCCAGGGGACCCAGGGAGTGTACTGTAATGAATTCAGAGTTGGAAGCTTTTGCTTTACAGATGTTTAAAGGCGTGCATGTGCGTGTGTGCGCGCGTGCGTTCGTGTGTGTGTGTGTGTGTGTGTGTGTGTGTGTGTGTGTGTGTGTGTGTGTAATTCAGCATCCAAGAAGCTTTGTCTTCCTTTTCAATTTTAAGAATTTATTTTAATTTGTGTGCATTGGTGTTTTGCCAGCGTGTATGTCTGTGTGAGGGGGTCAAATCTCTTGGAACTAGAGTTACAGGCAGTTATGAGCTGCCACGTGGGTGCTGGGAATTGAACCTGGGCCCTCTGACAGAGCAGCCAGTGATCTTACCACCAAGCCATCTCTCTTGCCCCTTCCTTTCCAATTTAAAAATAATTTTCCTTTTCTTATGAACCCTGCCAACTCTGTGAATAAAGGATTTGTTTTTACGGAATTCATCTATGTAAGTATCATGATAGGGTGTGATGGTTGTCTTTCTTTGGGTAAACTTGCAGGGGCGCATCCCTGTGTGGGTCACTATAGGGTGTGATGGTTGTCTTTTTTTGGATCAACTTGCAGGGGTTCATCTCTGTGTGGGTCACTATAGGGTGTGATGGTTGTCTTTTTTTGGATCAACTTGCAGGGGTTCATCTCTGTGTGGGTCACTATAGGGTGTGATGGTTGTCTTTCTTTTAAAGTTTATGTATGTGTTTCTGTTTGTAGGTCAGGGAGAGGTATTGGACTCTTAGTAATTAAAAGTAACAGGTGATTGGGAGCTGCCTCATATCCATGCTGGGAACTGAACTCAGGTCCCCTGGAAGAACACCAAGTACTTTAATGGCTGACTCATCTTTCCAGCCTCAGATTAGCATTGTTCTGAGTCAAGATCTGTAGCTCATGCTGGCCTTGAATTCATGGTGACCCTCCTGCTTTATCCTCCCAAGGTCCTTAATAAAGGTCATGTTCATTAGAAGTTGGAGGAGGTTCCTTGGGATAATAGGAATGTGACTTTCTTTTTGTCATGAAATGCCCTGTACAAACAATTCCTGCCACTTGTAATTCTCGAATTGTGTTTGTGAGGTCTGATGGAAATACAGATTAGGTTGTATTACTTCTGTGTGGCCAACAAAACAGGACATCCCCACCAGTTTTTGCAGTTTATAGATAAAACCTGTAGTGCAGGGCCTCAGGCCTTCCACTTGCCTTTCCCTCTGGAATCATTCAAGCCTCTGTGGGTACTCTGACTTTTCTCTTACCTCTTTACCTCTGGGTTTTTAGCTCACTTAACCCATCAAAGAACAGGCTTACATATTTTTGGTGTAGCATAGATGCCAAGCACTAGCATGGAAGGTATGAGTGGGACTGGTCAGCAGATTCACATGGGTGGTTTGAGACCTTCTAGATTATAGGGCTGAGGAGTTAGGGGTTTAGCTCAGTGGAAGATAGCTCGCTCAAGTGCAAGGCTCTGGGTTCTGTCCTTAGGATTGGTGAGGAGGTGTGTGAGGTAAGGAGCAGGAGAAGAAGTCACAACATGACAAAACAGGAGTCCTTCAAACAAACCTCAAGGAAACTAGACTGTAATATAAATGAAACAATATTAAATTTTTGGGATTTTGTTTTGGGCTTGGAGCTATGCTGTGGAATGTCTGTTTATTATGTACAAAGCACATCGATCCCCAGCATCAAACAACAAACAAACAAGACTTCTGTATTAGTAAATTAGTGAACAATTAAATAAATCAATTTCTGATTTTAAAGATGATTCAATAGTAAAGTCTTTGTCAATATTAAACAGTTTCATGCATACTGAATGTAAAGCACTTCTAGGGTGGAGTAACTTTGATGCTCAAGTCATCTTGAAAGAGATTTGACCCTGTTAATCTAACAGTGGATATCAGGAGATCTTAAGAAAATAAGGTGACACTGTTATTTCTTTTTCCCGGGTGGCTACGGATTGTCTTCCTATATCTTGTATTTAATAAATAAGAGGCATTAGCATAAATGTATATATACAACATTCATCATGACCATAGTTCTCTTAATCACTTAGGAAAATTTCTAGTTTTCATGTGTAGAAATCTAGGACCTTATACACTTGACTTATACTTAATGTATACAGTGTGAGGTATGAATGGTGTGTTAGTGTAAACTTATAATGCATTGTTATGCTACCTTGCCACAAGAAATGTTAATGCATTTATTTGTTTAAAATTAAAAATTTAAATTACAAGCACTCCTAAGTACTTTGCTCAAATGTCCTACCAAAACATTTGCTAGTGATCAAACAATAGAAATATTTGTGTTGTTATTTATCTTTAAAAATTTTAAGATTCATTTATTTTATTTTGATGTGTAAGTGTTTTGCCTATGTATATTATGTGTACCACATATATGTCTGGTAACTGTGGAGGTCAGAAGAGGGCATTGGATCCCCTGGAACTGTATTGGGAGCCACCATGTGGGTGCTGGGAACTGAAGCAGGTCCTCTGGAAGAGCAGCCAGTGCTCTACCTGCTGAGCTGTCTCTACAGCGTTGACTTTATTTTTTAAAGGTCTGTTTCACTTGCTATCATATGATGACATACATTACTGAGAGTCTGTGCTTTCTGAGATTTGGCTGGATCAGATAGTGCACTCACAGTGGGCAATTTCAGGGGAGTTTAACTCAAATCAAATGTATAGAGCTGAACTCTGTCATTTTCTCAGTGAAGGAGAACCATTACCAGAATGTGCCAGGAGAGCTGGATGAGAAATGCCCTGTAGCCTCACTCAGGAGGACTCAGCTTATCTGCAGTCATCCAATGGCATGGCTGTGTGGGTGTTCCACCCATTCCTGTTCCTCCTCCAATCACAAGCCAGGCCTGCGTTGCGAAGTCTGAGAAGTTGAGATACCATTGGTGCAGTGAACATGATGATCTCCCAGAGAGCAAGATGAATAAATAAAAGTAGTGAGACCTTGTATCAAAACAAAGAATGAAAAGTGAGCAGGACAGAGGTAGTGGTTTCCCAGGAGTGGAAGGACAATTCATCACAGGGTTTCACAATTACATCCTGCATAACTTCACAGTGAAACCGTGAAGCTTTAATAAAAGTGCATGTGACCTTGTTCTTAGAACAGTGTGTGTGTGTGTGTGTGTGTGTGTGTGTGTGTGTGTGTGTGTTCGTTCTCTTGTCCTTGTGTTCCACCGTATTTGAGACAGGGTCTCTTGTTGCTGCTGTGCATTCCGGGCTACCAGCTTTCAGGGGTTGTCCTGTCTCTGCCTCCCAGCTTGACCCACGTGGCGTCGGTGAATCAGTCTCAGTTCCTTGTGCCTGTGTGGCAGATACTTACTGAGCCATCATCTCCCTAGACACAATTATAGGTGTTCTAATCAAAATGTTAGTTTCTTGTTAGAGAACAGCTTGCCATGGATTTTGAAATGTGTTCTGTTTCACTTACCTGCCGGCAATCCTGTTCCTCAGCCTAAGAGTTTTCTAGGGAGGTTTGCTTGATAAATTTTAGTAAACACATCATAAATGGATTCTTGATTCATGTCCCCCACCCTGTCCATGTATGTATATGCATGTCAGTGTAGGTATGTGGGAGGGGACAGGGACATTCCCTTCTTTGTGTGTTTACTGGTCAAAATTGATGTTGGGTCTCTTCCTTTGGCCTGAATCTGGAGCTCATTGATAGGGCTAACCAGTGAGCTCCTAGCATCTGCCTGTTTCCATACTCCAGTGCTAGGTTTTTTGTTTGTTTGTTTTTCCAATTTTTATTTTTAAATTGTCTGCACACGTGTTTGTGTGAGTGCAGATACTTGGGAAGTCCAGAAGAGGGTATTGGATCCCTTCACCTGGAGTTATAGGCAGTTATGAGCTATAGATGTGGGTACTGGGAACCCAACTCTTGTATTAACCTCTGAGTCCTTTCCCGAGCAATGTGCTTAGACTTGAACTCAGGTCCTCACAGTTTTGAAGCACGCCCTTTAGTGAGCCATCTCCCCAGCGCTTTGACCAGCGTTTTAAAAAAAAATTGATTCTTTTAAGATTTATTTTTTTATTATGTATACAGAAGAGGGCACCGGATCTCATTACAGATGGTTGTGAGCCACCATGTGGTTGCTGGGAATTGAACTCAGGACCTCTGGAACAGTAGTCAGTGCTCTTAACCTGTGAGCCATCTCTCCAGTCCCAAAATTCTTTTTGTCTTTCACATCATGCCTTCTGTTCCCACCAAGCTCCCTCCCCACCCCAAAATTTAACAGAACAAAATTTAACAAAGCAAAATTTAAGAGAAAAGTAAATTAAAAAAAAAAAAAGAGAGAGAGAAGGGGAAAATCTAGTCTCGGAAGCTGCAGTGTGTCACAGTGAGTCTCACAGTAAACTCCTTTATCCATACATCTTTACATGCAGGCAGTTATTGAAAAGATCAGTGGTCTGATTCTAGGCCCCTGGTCTCTGGTGCACCATCGGTGCTGGGCCCTCACTGGGACTCTTTGTTGCTGCCCTGTGTGGTGGAGATCCTGCAGCCCTGGGTCAGCAGGATTAACATCCCCTCCCCTCCCCTCCCCTCCCTCCCCTCCCCTCCCCTCCCCTCCCCTCCCCTCCCCTCCCCTCCCCTCCACTGTGCGCCCGGCAGATCATAGACAATGTTGGGGTGGGCCAACACATAACCCTGGTTCTGGGCCTGGGTACTTGCAGGGTTGGTCCCCAATATTCCTAAACTGAAGCTTGCTCTGTTAAACCACCTCTGTGATAGTCATGTAAGGGTGAGAGCCTTACTTACCAACCCAGACATGGAGTATAGATGTTTAAATGTGCTCAGAAAGGATGCTTGCAAGAATGACCCATCCTGTCCATCAGACAAGAAGTGTCAAGTGGCTGTTCTGAGCCGTTACGATATCTAGTGGGTTTTCATTCAGCAGCACACCCACTCATGTTGTAACTCAGTTTTTATCGAAACTGAAAACACCAGTGCTGCTTCCATCCGCCCAGAAAGAGTAGATGTGGTGCCGTGATGGCCCTTGCAATCACTGATTGCATGGGGTAGAGTCCTCTTGATTTTAGCTTTAATTTTGTCCAAGCTGTTCTGTAGTTTGCGAGGGAGGGAGTCATGAGTCCCAGAAAGAATGGTGTATATAAAAAGGAATGAAGGAAAGAAGGCCTTAATCATCGAGCAAAAGTGACCCTTTATGCAGAATTGAAAGTGGACGTAGAATAGGAAGCAAATTAACTGTAGAGTTGAGTGACTTTGTGTGGTCTAGAAAATTGTCTTGAGGTAGTCATGGTATTTGAGAAACACAGAATATTTGCATTACACTAAATGAATAATGAAACCATTGGCACTTTGGCATTATGGTGTGAGAGACTTTTCATTTCTATTTTATTTTATTTGGTTTTTCGAGACAGGGTTTCTCTGTGTAGCTTTGTGCATTTCCTGGAACTCGCTTTGGAGACCAGGCTGGCTCTGCCTGCCAAGTGCTGGGATTATAGGTGTGCGCCACCACCGCCTGGCATGACTTTTTATTTTTATATTGTTATGATTTCATGGGGAAATTATTTGTTTCATGGCTTTGCAGTGTTTGCACCTTTGTGCATTTATGTGCACTACTGTGTGTGTGTGTGTGTGTGTGTGTGTGTGTGTGTGTGTGTTAAAATTTTGGAATCAGAGGACTATCAAAATCTTACAAATGGGCTGGAGAGATGGCTCAGAGGTTAAGAGCACTGACTGCTCTTCCAGAGGTCCTGAGTTCAATTCCCAGCAACCACATGGTGGCTTACAACCGTCTGTGTGCCCTCTTCTGACCTGTAGTCATACATGCTGTATACAAAATAAACAAATAAATCTTTTAAAAAAATCTTACAACTCCTGTGATGCTGATATTGAATGTCTACTTAACAGTGGGTCACATGACTTACATATATCACGAAATGATTCCAGGACACTCTTTTTTTCAGCTAACAATAATCTGACTGTGCATTACAAGTTGGAAGAACTGATAAACACACACACACTCTCTCTGACTCTCTCTCTGAGACAGGCTTCTGAGACTGTGTATCTCTAGCTGGCCTGACTTTCTATGTAGACCAGGCTGGACTCATACTCATACAGCCCTACCTGCCTCTTCCTCCCAAGTGCTCAGATTGAGAGTGTGAAGTAGAGCCAATCTTTACTATTTTTTTGCCAGCCTGAAGCTGGTTTTGAAGCCTAGGCTGGCTTTGAACTCATCACAGCCCTCTTGTCTTAGCTTCCTGAATTTTCTGTGATTACAAGTGTGTGTTATGATGCCTGACTTGAAGTATAGTTTATATTTCATTTTTTATTTACATTTAGCATAAAAACTCATTTTTGGAGTGCAATTAATATATTTTTCTTTGAGAAAATGTAAGTTGGAATACAATTAAATTAAAATTCTCATGGAAAGCGATTTGATTTTCTATTTAATGTGTCTTCATTTAGAGACCTTTTAAAGGAAAGGATTCTGTCTCTGGAGATGTCCATGTCATTATGTCATTGCTGGTTTGTTTCAGTTTTTCTTTTTTCCTTCCTTTGTTCCTTAGTCGTGTGTCCCGTGTTGTGTCCTGCTTTTCAAGACATGAGGTTTTCTTCCTTCCTTCCTTCCTTCCTTCCTTCCTTCCTTCCTTCCTTCCTCCCTCCCTCCCTCCCTCCCTCCCTCCCTCCCTCCCTCCCTCCCTCCTTCCTTCCTTCCTTCCTTCCTAGGTTTGGTTGTCCTGGAACTCACTTGAACAGGCTGGCCTTGAACTCACAGAGATCATCCTGCCTCTGCCTTCCCAGTGCTGGGATCAAAGGCGTGCACCACCACCACCACCACCACCACCACCACCACCCCCCAGCTTGTAGTTCAGTTTTTTCTTTTGTGGTATTTAAGGGGAATGTTTTTCTTCTTCTTCTCCTTCATTCTTTAAAAACAGGGTCTCATATGTAGACGTGCTTGACCTGGAACTTGCTATGTAGATCAGGATGCCTTTGAAGTTAGAGATTTTCCTGCCTCTGCCTCCTGAACACTGGGATCAAAGGCATGCCCCTTTACACAATGAATCAATTATTGTTAGTGTATGTAGGTGCATGTACACTTGGGTACATGGCAAAATGCGTGTGTGGAGGTCAGATGGCACCTTACCCCCTTGAGACACGGTCTTTGTTGTTCTGCCTGTTGTGTCCTGTGTGATTGCTGGTCAGCAAGCTTCCTGACCATTGTGTCTCCTGGCCTCACTCTACCCATACTGGCATTACATATTTCGTTATTTATTGTGAGTAGGCTCTAGGGATTGAACTCAGATTGAAGGTATCTTTGAAGGAAACCTGGGTGTAATGGCACAGCAGATGCTGACCTAGGTAGGGGTCTTGTTTCCACTTCCTCTTGCTTCCGGTTCTACAGTTTTCTTCATCCACAGGTTTAACCTGAAGTTGGGCCTTTTTAATCCTCATTCTCTTGACCTTCGTGGCAGGATTCATAGGAACAATGATGGCTCTAGAGAAAAGTTGTAGATGGGAATTTGTAGATGAAGAACCAATTTATTTGACAGTTCTTGGCCTCAGGATCCTTAACTAAAAAGTGAATGCTTCGGAGGTTAAGAGAGTTCTATTCCCACACCCACATGGTCTCATAACTGTCTGTAACTCCAAATCCAGTGGATCCAACCCCCTTATATAGACATCCATACAGGCAAAATACCAACGCACATGAATTAAATACATACATACATACATACATACATACATACATACATAACAAAGGTGGTACTGATCCAGGGATGTCATGCTGATCTCCTGTGGAGATTAAATGAGGCAATGTTTTCAAGTTTTCACTACAGTTTGGTACATACTGGGTGCGGATTACAGTAGTTGATTTGAACTGGAGGTAGAGGAAGAGCAAACACTGGCGGGGACTTCTCTTCCTGTGTACTGATGCAGTTATCTGACTGTGGGGTTGGGAGCACAGCTTGCTCGCCTAATCTGCTGTTTCTCTTCTAGTTTTGCCAGTTCTCATGGACTAACCTAGGACTGCATTTAGGGGTCTTTACTTCCACTGAAAAATTGTAGTTTGTTTATATTCCCTACAGAAGCTTATTATAAAATGCCATATATATCTATATATCTTTATTGAGACATAATTGAAACATGATTAACTGCACGGACTAAATGTGTGCAGTTTGATACATGTTGACATGGGTATATACCCGTGAAACCATCACTCCAATCAAGAGAGTAAGCATAGCCACCCCACAATAGATTTCTCATGCCCAGCTGTAATGTATCCTTGACCTCCCTCAGCAGAAGAGGCTCCTTCGAGGTAGTAAGACTCAGAATAGCACTGGAATCTTGACTAGTAATAAACTTTTTAAAAAAGATACTTTGCTGTTGTCTAGTTTAAGGTAACTTCAATTGGGAGTTAAAAATAAGCATCCTGAGTTCAATGTTCCCTTCTTCTCCATAACCTAAAGGCCTTTTAAAAGCAAAGCTTTCCTTTGAGAAGCAGTTCATAAAACTACTAAAGGGCTTGCAGTTCCACTGTGTAATCATTTCAAAACAACAGTTTTTTCAGCCACCAAAAAGGATGCAGTCTTGACATTTAAATAGGAAACAGATTGAGTTTTTGGCTGATACTGCTGTGCTGGTTTAAATGTTGGTTCAGTCAACTTCAGGCTTAGATTACAAGATTTGCAAATTAAAGGAAACCAAAAGGGAAGGGACATCTGCATAGATTCTGACTTTGTGGAATTCCACCCAGGCACGCTTACTCTCCTGGCAGAACCGAGCATGTGTGCAGCGAATAACCACGCAGAGATCACTGCTGTGCTTCGATTCTCTTAAAGATGCCGTGGGCAGAGACCTGCAGTTAGCAGGACGACCGTGGGGTTTTCTTTTCACATGACTGTTTTTAAGCCATAGTCTAGGAAGATTAGGGTGTGTGTGTGTGTGTGTGTGTGTGTGTGTGTGTGTGTGTGTGTTGAGGTGAAGTCCCTGGTGGTGTGGTGGTTCTCTTGCCTCAACCTCTTGAGTATCTGGAACAACAGGAGCACCCGCAGCATCATATGCAGCAAGATCTTGTGTTGATATAGTGAATGGTATTTAACCAGAATAAAAGCTTTCCAAATGTCACTAATTGTGTTACTTGATGATTTTATTGTATTAGAGAACTTGTGTTTTGAGGAAGGTAATTTGCTTTAACTAAGGTTGAAATCTGTTATAATCAAAGACTATATGGATGTAATTTACTGAGTAAATTATAACACAGACACAGTAAAATTTAAGGAATCTTTGTCTGCTACTGGGTTAATCATACATTATGTATATGATTTTAAGATGTTTGTTATAGGTCATCTAGCATGCCATTTAGACAGCAGTCTCAAAGAGCTGCCTGATTCAAACGATCCCCACTTTTAGTCTATGAAGGGCTTTTTACTGTTCTTTCAGGTCGCTCTGGGTACTCTGTCATCTACTCCTCCATTAGTATGGCAAGGCATTGTTTCCAGATGGGAAGGAGAAAAGGCTGGCCCACAGCTCAGTTTCTTTGGACAGTTGTGTGGTAGGGTAGGGGAGCCGTGTGACTTCTGTAATGGATAGAGTTAAGGGTGCTGATAAACACCCTGTAAAGTGCAGAGCAGCCCTTGATAGCAGATCATTGTAAGTGTCATTAGGGTTAAAGTGGAGACATTCTCAATTTGTAGGCAACAAGTTTGGCAGAGATAAAAACTAGTAGGGATGTAAACTAATAAAAACTAATGGTGGCATGAGCCCTCTTCCTAGTTCTCAGGTTCCGGTTTTTAGTTTGTTTCCTCCAGTGGCTGAGTACGGCATGCTAAGTAAGTGCAAGTGTTCTTTCTACCAGTGAGCTGCGTCCCCAGCCTCGGTTGTGCATGCATGTTCACGTGCACACACAGACACACACAGACACACACACACAGACACACACACAGACACACACACACATGGTGTTCATTTCTCTTTGGCATTGATAACTAGGAGTGGAATTTCTGGGTGATGCCTCTTTAGATATATGCAAGTCATTTTCTGTATTCTTGAACCTCTGTTGACGAGTGTGGGATTCTAATAGGCAGTGCAGTGCAGTGAGTGTGTCCCGTCCTCTGTTCCAGGAGGTATTTGAAAACACGGAACACCATTTTCCCATTGCAGTCACTTAGAATCTCCATACCTTTGCTGGCTCCCCTCTGCCAGCTACTGAACGATGTCAGTAGTTAGTGTTAGTGTCTCCTTTAGTTTGAGACTGATATAGCACAACAGGAGATTGGCGGCAGCCGTTCTTGATGTCCTTTAGCTCACGAGTGGGGAAAGGTCAGATGGGAAGGCCCTGAGAAGTCACTTGTCGGAAAGGTCATCTGGTGTGAAGTGGAGGGACATGGTTTACGGTGCCCCTAGAGCTGTGCTCTGCCTTGAGTGCTACAGGGAGCCATGCTTGCCTTTTATGTCTGTTAGCTATACCCCAGGGGACTGTGGACCAGTACTGCAGCTTTAAAAAAGAATTCTTTTGTATTCTGTGTTTACTTTCTTGGAAAAGAGTAACAACAGTCATAATCCCATTTGAGGTATTGTTCTGTGTTCATAAATAAATGGCTTTTTTTACATATGTATACATACATACATACATACATACATACATATATATACACATACATATATTGGATTCAAAGGTTGTCACTGCTACTATATCATCATTAAGGCAAATTTTAGATTTTTTTCCCTTAAATTCTTTGTTTAGAAAGGAATTGGGTTAAGTTCTTGTCACTGATTTTTATACTGTCACAAAAATATGGCAATGAGGGCTTCTGATTCGATTCTGTTAGCATCTTGTTTTCCAAACATCAAGTACAGCGGGGGTCAAAGCGGTGAGCTGACTGTCCTGTCCAGAGGTCCTAGTGTGGGCGCAGGAGGAACACTTGTGGAAAGGGGCTGTGATTGCCCTGTAGGCGTTGAAATGACTGGAACTCAAACGTCTAGTATATTCCATTTATCACTCACTTGAATATAACAGTTCACATTTCTCTCTGTGGAAAACGTGAAGCATTGTACCAACCTGGTGGTTTAAAATACTCTACTCTTTGACTGTAAACTCAAATAACCCTGGATCTTTTTCACTTTTCCTGAGAATTTGGAAGGACACCTTCTGCATACGTTTGTTAACTTTTTTTCCCTCCAACAAGAGAATAATAAAACTTTGGTTTTGAGGCCCGAGCAGAGAGCGGGATGAACAGCTGCAGGGCAGGTCTGTGAGTCACTCGTCAAACAGCGATTTCGGAAAAAAACGATAACACACCCATCCACCATGAAAGATAAAACTGCTGCGATGGCAGCCATTTTAAATTATTAAATGCTGTAAACGCCATAAAGTTAATTAGAAGAGGAACAAACTCTACAAAGATAAATGTGTTTTCAATATGGTCTGGAGGGAGGGGTACAGTGAACAGAGAGGAAATTTATTTCTGGCAGGACTCTAGCCATGGAACTGTGGCTGAACTTTTTACCCTAATTACCTCCTGCTAATGCCTGCAGCGGTCTGGAATCAAAGTGGCGCTTCAGGCCCTGGAAATTCTCTGATGTGGCGAACGTTTGTTGTGTGAGGAGGCTTTCTGAAGAAAAAGCAGAATATTGTGACAGAATTAAAAAAAAATTTCTCAGTTACCACCCACCTCACTTGTTGCCTACAAAAATAGAGTAATTGTTTGCATCTGTGTCTTCCTTCCCCCTAAGAAATAACTGTTATAAATCAATGTGACAGAGCCAGTGAGCTGAGGCTTGCCCGAGGTAGGTTTTAGTTTTTAAATTTTTTTCTTTTCAAAGTTTCTCCTTTAATTTAAAATTTAGGTTCAAAAATATAAAGAAACTTTGTGTGTGTGTGTGTGTGTGTGTGTGTGTGTGTGTGTGTGTGTGTGTGTGTATCAGTTAAAAAGAAACATTCTGTCACCTCTAAAAGGAGAATTTGGGTCTTAAACCGTGCTTTACCTAAAGAATTCTGAGGACACTTTTAGTGTCAGATTGATAACAGTTCAATTGCTTAGTCCTGGAAACAGAAATGGGAGTTTGAACACTCTGTGTTTAGTCCTCTGGTGACAGAGAAGACGTGGAGGAGTAGCTCCCCAGAGCCTCTCCTGAGCTGGAGAGTGTTCGTTTATCTTGCACAGGATTTCTGGCCTCCTGTCTACTGTGTGGAATAAATGTCTCTTCAAGTCTTTGTTTTTCATCCTCGGCTGAGAGCATTTCTGTGCTGTGTACCACACGAAAAGGCCTCTCTTCTTACGTTTGTGAGGCGTCAAGATTTCACATGTCTGCCCTGGTGTGGGTGTCTCTGTGAAGTAGGATCTCCAGTTTGAGCCCTTACATACTGTGTTGAAGGACTTTTTAGGTAATTTGTCAAGAAGACCAAAGGCGTTGTAGCTTATTTATGCCCAATAGTCATTGCACAGGCCTGGAAACTTGTTTTGGTGGCCTTTTTTAATTTAGGCATCCTGAAAGGATAGCTTTAATTTTTATAGTTGGGATGCTGTGACTTGTTTTTTGATCCTGGTCAATAAAGTGAATTTTCATTCCTTATAACAGAATATTAAATTTCGTTCAAGGCCGTGCTGAGATCACATCCTTCTCTGATTAGGTTATGGTCACTAATTGCTCCCGTGAAATGGTGATCTTTTGCCTTTTGTATACTTACACATTTGGGTAGCACCTGTGACCATGCATCTGTATCGTTTTATTTGTGAATGAAGGCTATTTCTTTGAACTGCCAACTTTCAAATCATGTTATAAATAATTATTGTTTTGTTCCATACCTATGCTAATAAAAACATGTCTTCGTGTTTCAAGACAGTGATACATGTTCATTTCTAATGAATGACTTCAGAGTAGACTGCTCACGTTAAAGGCGAAATGCAGTTCGCGTTTCCCTGGATGTTTTCCTCCCTCGCTTTGTTCTGTTCTATCTCTCCTTACAGGAGAGAATGACTCAAACTGTGTCTGATACTGTAAAAACACTACCAGTGCTTTTTAATTTCTATAAAAATCTAAATAATTATAAACTTACCCCTCCCCTTTTGAGACGATCTTACTACATAACCCAGGTTGCTCTGGAACTCACTATGTAGACCATGCTGCCTCACAGAGGTCTGCCAGCCTCTGTCTAGAGTGCTTGGATTAACTGTGTGCACCACTGTGCCAGCTGCCAAATAATTTCAAGTTCATAGAGAATTGGAACATAAAATGAGTTCCTCCTTATCCTGCAGCTGGGTTTCCCTGTTTTAAAATTATGTAAGTGGAGTATTCCTCGACAGCAAACAGCTGATGTTTGTGTGTTCAATACTGTTCAGTAACACTGGTTCAAATTCCAGAAACATTAAAAAATCTTCATCATGGCATTGTGGCATAGATGCCAAGAATAATCTCAGCATTCAGAAGGATGGGGCTGGAAAATTGGGAGATTACAGCCCCATATGAGACTGGGAAGAAGCGTGAGTCAGCGAGTCAGCCAGTCCACCCGCCGGGTGTGTTTCTGTATGGATAGTGAGAGATTCTGAATCACATCCAGAATAGAAATAAGACATCAGAGTGAGAGTGTATGAATGTTTTGCCTGCATGTATGTCTGTGCACCACTTGGGTGTCTGGTGCTTGAGGAGGCCAGAAGAAGGTGTTGGATCCCCTGGCACTGGAATACAGACACCGGTGAGCCACCATGTGAGTGCTGGGAGTAGAAACTGGGGCTGCCCCAATTTGTGTGTTAATGTCATTTATATTCAAATGTCACACCCATCAGTAGATTCTGGAGGTGGCTGTGACAGAGGAATAAGGAAAGCAGACCGATTGTTCTGTTGTGGGTTGTGTTTGTGGTCTCTGAGCTGGCTTCGCAGAAGTTGGTGTAATTGATGGCCTTTGTTAGTTGAGCCAGACATGAATATTCTCATTTTCACTTCACCATGTTTTTCATTTAGCTATGGAAGTACAAGTCTGTTAATGAGCAAAATGATGTCTAATTTTTATCTATAATAATAGAGAAGCACTTATAAATCATCTTGTTTTTAGGGAAATAAATCTGAGCAAGATTCTGTGTATCTGTGTATGAGATTTCCTTCACGATAACCCAATGATGTAGTTTCCTGGTTGTAGCCCCTTAGTTTTCAGTGTTTCTTTATAATCTTGACTTCAAGTTAGCATACTGGTACCCTAGCTGGGGGTGGTGGTACACAACTGCCATTTCAGCAGTCGGAAGGGAGCTGCAGCAGACCTCAACCTCCCAAACCTTAAACTGAGAGGCAGTCATCATGTCTGAGTACAGTGGTTCTCAACCTGTGGGTTGCAGTCCTTTTGGGGGTCAAATACCAGACATCCTGCACATCAGATATTTACATTAGGATTCATAACAGTAGCAAAATTACAGTTATGAAATAGCAATGAGATAAGATTATGGGGGCGGTCACCACAACATGATGAACTCTATTAAAGTGTCACAGCATTAGGAAGGTTAAGAACCACTGACTTAGTGCATGCTAGACAATTGCTGCTGCCTACTGGCTTACATTCTTGGCTCTATAATTCATTTCTTAGTTGTAAAGATGTCTGGAGGTGGGTTCTCACATTCCACCTGTACATTCTGGGGATCGAACCTAGTCAGTCTGTCTTTGTGGCCGACTGAGATATCTTACAGTAGCCCAGGCAACCTCAAACTCACCATGATTCTTCTGCTTTGCCCTCCTAAGTTTTGGGGTTCCAGGTCCAGATTATTTTTACTTTATGTTATCTGTGACACTGTGCCTGCCTGTATGTCTGTGGACCACATGTATGCCTCGTGCTCCCTGAGGCCAGAAGAAGGTTGTGTGCCTCCAGGTGAGTGCGGGAATTGAACTACTTACTATCCCATGCATGCTCTTCGTTGCTGAGCCAACGCCAACCTTTGCTTTCTTATTATATCTCCCCGCTACTGGTTTTCCATATTTTGTTGTCCACCAGAATTTACTAGTAAAATGTGAAAATGGAATAGAGTTTTCTATGTTTTTCTACCTTTTTAAAAAGTATATGTGGAAAAAACCAAAAGTAAACAAAGAAAAAATGTGTGTGCTGCTGAAGTGAGCATTCTAATAGAAATGCATTCTAATTGATGCATTGTATTGGTTCATTTTATTTAGGAAGAAGGAGTCTCAAATGAAGAATTTTCTTGATCAGTTTTCACTGTGGGCATGTCTGTAGAACAGTTTACTAATTAATAATTCTATTACTCGTGTAAATTTTACTTTGTTTAATGAAGGAATTTAGCCAAGTGAGATCTGAACATCCCACATTTAAACTATAATATAGTATTAACTGTTGTTCATTGTCATATATTGCTACCTGACTCTCCCGCACCGGTGTGAGTTTCCTCTAGTTATTCGGAAGCTTGATACTAAGGAAGTCAGAGTTACAGTTTCCTTCTTCTGTGTAGCTGTGGCTGTCTAGTACTTGTTATGTAGCCCAGGGTAGCCCCAAACCTTTTGACTCAGCCTATCAAGTTCTAGGATTATAGGCATTCACCCTCATGCATGATCTACAACTTCAGGTTTTTTTCTTTTTGGCTTTTCAAGACAGGGTTTTCTCTTTGTATCCTTTGTTGCCCTGGAACTCACTCTGTAGACAAGGTTGGCCTCGAACTCACAGATCTGCCTGCCTCTGTCTCCAGTGCTGGGATTAAAAGTGAGTGCCGTCAGTGTGCACCAATTTCATTCTTTTTATGAATGAGTTCTCTGCTCTGTCTGTCTCCGGTAAATGGGCGTCAGCAATTTAAAAAACAATCCATGTTGAGGAACTGAAATCTTTGCTTTTTATCAGAAGTAGATTCCTTGATATTTGATATGGAGTATTATTGATCACAGTCCTTTATGATGAAGATTGAACTGGATATTTAAAAAGAAGCTTTCTTCTATAAATTTTTTACTATATTTTAAATTTTGGTAAGGATTAAATAAGATAATTCATGTAAGTACTTTATAGTGATATCTGGGGCCATTCAGATGAATGTTTTTCATGATTAACTCAAAGGAGTAGAGAGTGTCAAAAGACTTTATGGATCCAGGGTCACTAAGAAGGGATTTGAAACATCAGATGTATGTTTTAGAAATGGAAATTTACAGAGTAGCTGTCCCAGTTTCCTGTGTTTATCAGTTCTTCCTAAGGTAAACCATAAATAGACCTTTAAAGGACATTTTGTTTTTACTGTTGCTTTGAGAGAGTGTCTGATGGTTAGCTCAGGATGGCCTGTCCTGGGATTGCTCAGCCTCAGCTTCATTGCTGCTCTTTCAGGCAGGTCCTACCATGCCTAGCAAAAAGAGAGATTTAGTTGAAAGGCAGTTTCAGAATCTCAGAAAAAAGTGACTAAATATTGTGCTGGTCAGCTTTGTCAGCTTGGCATAAGCTAGGGCCATGTGGGAAGAGGGACCCTAATGGAGAAGACGCCTCCACCTGACCAGTCTATAGGCAAGCCTGTCTGGCATTTTCTTGATTGATGATTGATGTAGTAGGATCCACACCCCTGGGGGCCATCTCCCAAGCCTCTGTTGGAATATCTTCTGTATTCACAGCAGGACAACTTCTTGCTGGTGCACATTCTGAGTTAGGGTGGAGTGGAGTGGCATGTCCCCCCCCCCCCCCCCCCGAAATATGTCAGATGCAGCATCTTGTCTTCTAGGAAATACTTAACATTAATCCTTCCAACTTACAAAAACATTCTTCAACCTTTTAGTGAGCAATGCCATGTCCAACAAAGAACACTGAACCCCTGCCTTCTGGAAGCTTGTCATTTAGTGTAGAAGGCCCTATTTATCTAATAAATGTATAAATGTTTGATTACATTCTGTCACTAAGACAGAATTAATAACTTCTGCATGAGAGAAAGCCTGTCGACTTGGTAGCAGTTATTTGGTGGAACAGCTTGGTCTGTCCTCGGCTGTTGGGATGTTGGGGACTTTTCATCAGTAGGCATCTTCACCACTATTCACGGGTATCCTCCTTGATACAGAATTGTGGTTTATTATGTGATGCTTTTAGATGGACTCATGGATTTGGGAATGCTTTAAACTGAACAGAAAAACTAAGTGTTGGTGTTGTAGTTATAATGGCATCGTCTTAATTTCTATACTCTTAAAACTTATTATTTATTCATGTGTATGTCTGTGTATGTATGAGTGCAGCATTTGAGAAAGCCAGAAGAAGGTGTTGAAATGCCCTTGAACAGGAGTTACAAGTGGTTGTGAGCCATCATGTGGTTGCTAGGAACTGAACTCAGGTCCCCTAGATGTGGAACAAGCTCTTTTCCAATGAGCCATCTGTGGCCCCAAATTTTTATACTTTTAAAAATTATATATGTTTGTTGGTAACCTGTTGTGATGTGGCATTTTCCATCTTAGGCACCAAGTTGGTTCAAGGATCAAAGTATCAGAATCCAGGTGTGGTGGTCCAGGCCTTTAATCCCAGCACTCAGTGAACTTTCTCAAAACAAAATCAAACAAGAATATCTTGACTCTGGCTTCATTTCTAACAC
The DNA here is from genome assembly GCF_903995425.1 of Onychomys torridus. Lineage (NCBI taxonomy): Eukaryota > Metazoa > Chordata > Mammalia > Rodentia > Cricetidae > Onychomys > Onychomys torridus. The sequence goes on from NC_050450.1 coordinate 73,610,740, forward strand.
CCCTCCTGTTTGTATGTGAAAGATTGTATTGTGTGTGGAGAACATCACTCCATGTCTGGACCCCTCCTTGTGACAGCATCCTTGTTAGCATGTTTTCAAGATGAAGAAATGGTAGAAAGTTTAGTCACCAGGGTTTATTCAGAGAGAATAAAGAGTTACTAAGTAGGCTAATCTCAGCGTTAGCTTTTAATATGGCTAAGTTTCCATTTTCTTTCTTTTTAAAATACTAGTTAATAAAGAAGTAGACCAACAGGCTTTTGTTCTTCAAGCTCTGAATAAGAATACAATACTATAATTCTATCAAAATTTTCCTCTTATATTTAAGGGCTTAGATTTAGCAACACATGTTGAAGATTGTGCAGCTTTTTCCTATTTAAAAATAAATGTTTCCATGCTTCTGACAGCTCTTGGTAGATTTTAAATATCTTTGCTTTTTTTTTTTTTGTATTTTTCTTAAGCATTGCACATTCTTGGAAAATGTCACTTTCTCAGATACTTTGTTGCACTTTTCCCAACTTTGTTTCAATCTGTTAAATATCATGAATGGAAACAATAATGGTCTTAGTAAAGGAAATGGCATTAATGTTTAGAATTTTGAAATCATAAAAGCCATATTTCACTTGACATTAACATGACAGTCATTGTATTCCATTTTTTAAAAGAAGCTGTTTTGAAAACTTGTCCAGGATACGATTGTGACTCTTGTGATTCCTGAATGCAAGTGTCACGGTGTTCAGTAATTAAAAAGTAGGCATTACGTTTACTATCCAATGAGTTGTAATTCCAATTTCCCATCAAGTTTTAAATTATCTGGTTTTTTAAAAATCTCTTTGCCCATTAATTGTATGTGCACACATGTGGGTACAGATGTGCCTTAGGACATAAGTAGGGGCAGAAAACAACTTTTGGGAGTTGGTTCTACCTTCTACCATGTGGGTCACAGGCATGTTGTCAGGCTTGGTGGCAAGTACTATTGCTTCCTGAGCTGTCTTACCTGCACTCTGTCAGGTTTTAAACATGGTTTACATCTGTCTACTGCTCCCTCTTTGGGTGGTATTTAAATTCAGAAGATACTGTATTAGTTACCGTGGCTAACCTCATTACGATAAAAAACGCTGAGGTCCTCAGCACCATATATAATGTCTACAGAGGCCTAATGATTCCTTGCTCTGTGGATTCTCAAAGCCTAGTTCATGGCCTAGAAAATAGACTGTCAAGCCTTCCAGAGAAAATTATACAAGAATGGTCGGTATACAGTGCGTATAACTTAAACTCCTGTTTACTTCCCTGCCTTGGATCTTTTCCCATTTTGACTTCTTTGTCTTAAGTCTCACTACAATCGGATTTTTTTTAAACTGAAGATAGTCAGTATATAATAGTGTATAATAAAACTTACCTAAATGTTATCTTCTTATATGTTTGTTAAAATCATTGAACCTTTTAACTCCAATTCACACAAAATAGATTACTGGTGAGACTTTCAAAAAGTAAGATAACTTTGAACTAAAATTGTTTACTGTGGGGTGAGTCTGACTTAGCTGTAGAGCTCTTGCCCAGTACGTTCTAAGTTCCAGGTTCAGTTTCTGGCACCGCAGGATAAATAACAAATAAGGAGAAATTGCTTAGTGCTCAGTAACATGCTTCTTTTACTTTGCAAATTGTCCTTTATTGTCACAGTAAATGTGAACATAAGAAAAAAATGCCTTCAATGATTGATGCAAGACAGCTCAGGTACATTTGTTTTTAGTGTGTTAAGAAAGTCTTGGACGATTCTGACTGAGTAACGGTAGTGTAGTATAGGCAAGTTATTACCAACATTTAAACAGAGATCTTTCATTATAGCCTTTCAAAGTAGGAGACTATAACTATAGTCTGAGATGGCCCAGCCTCATGGATTACTCCAGCTGGGACTTCATTATTATCCCAGTTTTTTCAAGGGTTCCCCCAAAGATAACAACACCCACAAATAGCAGGAAGTAATCTAGAGAGCGATGTCCACATTCCTAAATGATTGTTACTGAGTCACAGTCTAAACATAGCTAAACAAACGAGTTAAATTCAAAGACCTCTTTTTAAAGGAAAATGATGAGATAAAAGGGTAGATTAGTGAATCTACTTTAATCTAAAAAAAAGCTATTAATCTAAAAATATTTAACATTGGTATGGATTTTAGTTTATTGATATAAATTTAAAGTTATTTCTGTTTACTGTATGTATGTTTTTACTTTTGTTTTAGGTTATTGTGCTTATGCAGCTCATTTAAAATGTAATGTATAATTAAAAATACAGCTTAATAGTCATCTATAATAGTCAAACTTATAGTTATGTTAGATATGTTTTCAAGGTCATAAACAGATCTATTTAGATAGATAGATGGTCTTCAAACACTTCAGAGATCTATAGAATATGTCATTTAAAGTAACATAAGGCTGTTCATGACAACATGACATGTCTGCTCCTGGCAGCACCAATCTACTTCAGAGAAAATGATGGGCATCAAGGAAACTCTATATGGAGTTTGCTTTCTTTGTGGCAAAAGTTAGCAACTGGGCAAGAAACTGCCCTTGCCTTGACTGCTGACAGTGTGCTGTCCAAATTGGTCAAGCAGGAAAAGAAAGTGAGTACTGAACTTCTCCAAGACAAGGTGGGACAGTTCTTCAAAAATCCTGCTTCACAGAAAAGTCTGTCAGATGTTGAGGCCTGCAGGCTGATGATGGACGCCGCAGCATTACAGAGCAGCCTTGGATGACTATCCTGGCAGCCAACTGTCTCTGTCTGTCATTTTAGTTTTAGATTTACTCAGGTAATAGTTTATCCTTCTCAGGTCTCTGATGGCGTTGATGAGTAGATAGTCACAGTTAAAGTCTTCCTTAGTTATGATAAAAGGTAAATTAGATATAAAACTTTAGAATTGCAAAGATAAGATAGATAATAAAATACTTTCTTCAATTTAGTCAAATACAAATGGACTGGATATTGTAATTGTAATTTTTTTTTTCCTTCGAGACAGGGTTTTTCTGTGTAGCTTTGTGCCTTTCCTAGATCTCGCTCTGTAGACCTGGCTGGGATTAAAGGCGTGCGCCACCAATGCCCGGCTGTAATTGTAATTCTTAAAAACTGTTTTTGTTGAATGTAACCTTACTATGTTAAAGTTAAAACTTTCCATTTTAATTAGACAAAAAGGGGGAAAATCTGTGGAATAATCCTTTTGTACACTGTGAAGATTTGTCACTCCATTTGGTTTAAGAAAAAGCTAATTGGTCTGTAGCCAGGCATGAAGTATAGGCAGGACAACCAAACTAGGAGAATTCTGGGAAAAAAAGATGGAGTCAGAGGAGAATCCAGGATATTCAGAGGAAATATGAAGTGTAGAAAATGAGATACAAACTATGAGCCATATGGTAGAACTCAAATAAGAAATATGGGTTAATTTAAGTTGTAAGAGTTAGTAAGTAATAATCCTAAGATATTGGCCAAGCATTTACAATTAATGTTAAGTCTCTGAGTGGTTATTCAAGAGTATCTGTGGCACAGGAAAACTCCACCTACAGGTGTCATTGGTAATAAGGTCACTTACCATTGATTTGTGGTGGGTAACCAAGAGCAATGGCAGTAGCCTCTTGTTCCTTCTTGACCAGTAATGCATGGGGAGGTTTCCATGACTGGTCCTGTGTAGAGACCCACAGAAGTTTCCTAGTGGGAATTTACTCAGGGTCTGAGACTCTGAGCTTGCTTTACCCAGCAGGGCTGCATAAGGGGATGATTTGACCACAAGTGTGATTACCAGGTGATTGGAAGGGTCTTCACTTGGCTGTGCAGTATGCTTTGATATAGCAAAGGGGGGGGGTCTTTTGCCCTGCCCCTTGGCGTTGTTATACAAAAGCCCATTTGAAGAGAGAGAAGGGGCCAGTGGAGTTTGATCCAGGTCCTCCCGAAGATATCCTGTGTTTCTGTCTTCTCCTCTCCGCTATCTTTCTATCTAAAAGTTTCTTATCTCTTTCTAGTCATAGGAACTTTTAAAAAGTGGGAGCTGGCTTCCCACAGTCCTTTGATATCCATTCAATAATTATGGGAGCAACATTGTCCACTCATGCAGGCAGGGTTCCACTTCTGGATCACTCTGCTCACCTCTGGCCCATCCCTGCTTAAACCTTTAAGCAGACGTTTATCCCTGCTCCCTTTTATGTCATGTATGTTCTAACCCTTCTCATTTATTATGTTGTATTAGATGTATTATATTGCTCTGGTCTTACACAGACTCCTAGAGCTCTTGGCTGCCTGACTCCTGAGTGCTTGGATTAAAGGAGTATGCGACTATGTCCCACTCATGTATTTAAGTTTTAAGGAGGCAGAGGCAGAGGCAGAGGCAGGTGGATCTCAGTGAGTTCGAGGCCAGCCTGGTCTACAGAGCAAGTTCCAGGAAAGGCTCCAAAACTACACAGAAAAACCCTGTGTTGAAAAACCAAATTAAAAAAAAAAGGTTTAAAGTTTCCATATGGCCTTTCATGAACCCTCCTGCTGCCTCCTCCATACTCCGTGTCTCCTTTTCTGTCTCTTTTGACTGGCATGTGGCAATCCCAAATATTAACATCACTCTCACTTTCCAGCTTTTGCCTCACTTGTCCTGCAGCTCGGTTGTTTGGTCCATTTGCAGTTAGGTTGTCTGTGTCTTCCATAGCATTGAACCACTTGCCATTAGTCCCCACCCCCAGTCTCTGCTGCTTTGATTAGTTCTGTGGCTTATTTACTTTTTATTAATCTGTTTGGCATGCATGCTGACTGCCTTCCTTTGTTAAAATTGAAGTGAATTCATAAAACAAAACATACCCTGCTAAATTGTAGTTCATTGGAAATGTTGCAGAACAGTTACCTGTTATCTGGTTCCAACCCATTTTCCACACATTGAAGGAAAACACACCCATTAGGCTGTCAATCCCCATTTCCTCCTCCCTCTAACCCAGGCAGCCAGAAATCTGTGTTTTGTCTCCATGGATTTACCTATTCAGGATATCTTAGACAAATGGATTTCTACACGATGAGACTATTTGTGTCTCTGCTTCTTTTACTTAGCATAATGTTTTTGAGGTCCATCCACGTGGCAGATCATGTCAGTACTTTACAGCAGAATAGTCCTTTTCTGTGCTTATCCCGCTGCTGATCTGTGTGTTGTGGGCATACGTATGCTTCCACTTGAGTTAGTACAAAAATGCTGTTGTGAGCTTTGATGGATCAGCTTTTGCACAGACATATGCTTTCACTTCTCTTGGGTGTTTGCCTAAGAGTGGAGTCCTTGCATCACAGGTAATCTTTTACTTTTTCCGGATCAGCCGACCTGTTTTCCCAGAGGCAGTACAGCATTTCCATTTCCCACCTGTGCTAGCTACTTTTGCACAACACCTGTTGGCAGCTGCTTAAAGGCTTATGTCATCAGAGGGATTCCAGTCCCCCTGGTAGGGAGTGCATGGTGTAGTGGCACGTCTGTGCTGCCAGGACTGTCTGTGATGGGAGCATGTGGGTCTTCACATGGCAGCTGACCACCAGGAAGCCGAGACTACAGGCCAGAATCAGGGCGAGGAATAATCTTCAAAGGCACACCTACTAGTGACTCGATTCCAATGCAGGCCCCACAGCTTTCATACCACAGGCTTGTGGAGATGGCTGAGTAGGTAAACTGTATGTTTGTGTTAATGTGAAGACCTGAGTTTGGACCCACAGCACCCATGTAAAAGGTGGGTGAAGTGCTGGGGGTGAGATGCAGAGGCAGGCATATCCTTGGTGCTTACTATGTAAGTTGGCCAATTTGGTGAGCTGTAGGTTTACTGAAAGGCCCGTTCCAAAAAAATAATGGGGAGGATGATTAAGGTAGACATCCAACATTGACCTTTTGTTTCCATATGCAAGTGCACACACGTGTACACACACATAGGTGGTACATGTGGAATCAGGCACTCATGTGGAGGATCATGTGGAGAATCATTTCACCACCACTCATAGACCAAAGTTCCAGTTTCTTATCTCTCTTTTCTTTCATTTTTTTCCTTTTTTAAATAATTTACTAATTTTTATTTTATGTGCATTGTTGTTTGCCTGAATATATGTCTGTGTGAGGGTGTGGGAACCTCTGAAACTGGAGTTACAGTTTTGAGCTGCCATGTGGATGCTGGGATTTGAACCTAGGTCCTCTGGAAGAGCAGCCAGTGCTCTTAACCACTGAGCCATCTCTCCAGCCCTCATTTTTCTTTATTAAGAAATTTTCTACTCACTCCACATACTATCCAGAGATCCCCCCGTCCTCCTCCCTCCCCCACCAGCCCTCTTTCCCAAGCCACCCCGCATCCCCACATCCCCCATGGAGAGTTAGCAGAGCCCAGCACATTGAGCCTAGGCAGGTCCAAGCCTATTCCCACTGCACCAAGGCTGTGCAAGGTGTCACACCACAGGCACCTGATTCTCAGAAGCCTGCCCATAGACCAGGGACAGATCCCGATCCCCCTTCCTGGGTGCCCCCCCAAACAGTTTGAGCTAAACAACTGTCTTCCGTATTTAGAGGGCCTAGTCCACAGCCACCAGTCCACAGTTCATGGGCTTCCACTAGTGTGGCCAGTCATCTCTGCACATCCTCCCACCATGATCTTGACGTCCCTCACCTGCAGAATCTCTCCTCTCTCTCACCAATTGGATCCTGGAGCTCAGCCTGGTGCCTGGCCGTGGATCTCTGTATCTGCTTCCATCAGTCACTGGACAAAGGCTCTAGGATGACAGCTAGGTTATTTGCTAGGCTGGTCACCAGAGTAGACCAGTCCAGGCACCTTCTGGACCACTGCCAGCAGACCAAGGTGGAGTCATCCTTGTGGATTCCTGAGAGCCTCCCTAGCACCCTGCCTCTTCCTATTCCCATGATGTCCTCATCCATCATGGTATCTTCCTCCCTGCCCTACCCAGGTTCTTTTCTTGAGAGTTTTTTAACTTTAAAATTTTGCCCAATCTAGTGAGAGTGACATTGTATCTGGCTTATTCTTTTGAGACAGGATCTTTGGCTAGTTCATTAAAAAAATATTATTTTTCTTTATCCATTCATACATAGTTGTTTTGAGGCAGGATCTCAGTTAAGCCCAACCTGATCTGCAGCTCACTCTGTTGCCCCGGCTGACTCCCAGGTTGTCTTCCAAGCTTAACCTCCCAAGTTCTGGAAATACACACAGTCCCACATGCTGGGCTTCTGGGCTAGTTACCATGCCTTTCCAGAGATTGTCTTTTTTTTTTTTTTTTCCCTCTTTTTTTGTCAGAGCTGAGGATCGAACCCAGGGCCTTGCACTTGCTAGGCAAGCGCTCTACCACTGAGCTAAATCCCGAACCCTGAGATCGCCTTTTATAACAAATGCTGCTAGTTAATGATTGGTAACAGTGTCTCAGTTAGGGTTTCTTTTTTATTCTTTGATTGCTTTGTTTTTATTGTATTAAAATGTACTTAACAAGATGAGTTTACAACACAGTGACTTTAAATTGTTCACAATAGCATGTAACTGTCACTGCTATCTATATCCCAGTTTTTAATATCCTTTTTATTTATTTTTTGTGTCTTTCATATTATGCATCTCCATCCCATTCATTTCCCCATCCCTTCATATCTGCCCTCTGCCCTTGTATCCTCTCCTGCAAAAAAAAAGAGAGAAAAAAGAGAGAGAGAGAGAAAAAAAAAACCAACCAAAATTAGTCTCGTCATGGAAGCTGTAGTGTGACACAGTCAGTCACTTAATAAACCCTTTTATCCATATATGTTTACTTGCAACTGTTCATTGCAAAGAGTCATGGGGTCTGGTTCTAGGCCTCTGGCTCCTGCTTCACTGTTGGACCCTCACTGGACTCTTCTTGATTATCCTGTTGTTGCCCTGTGTGGTGAAGATCCTGCAGCTGCAGGACTGGTCCCTTCTGCAATCACAGATAGGATAGATGTTTGGGTGGGCCAGCTCATAACTCTTGTTCTGGGCCTAGGTAGTTAGTTGCAGATTGGTCAAACACCAGCTGTCCCTTGTCCTCACCACCAGGGTGAGCTCTCCAGCACTGCCCTGGCTAGTTCAGGGGTGGGGCCATCTTGCTTTGATGTCCTCAGGGTAGGTTCTTTCACACCCACACCTTAAGGCATGGTGTAGGGGACACTCTTTGAGTGCTGCAGCTGATGAAGGGCAGGAACAACTCTCCTGCTCTTAGGACCTCAGGGCCAGCTCTCCCAACTGCCTCATGCAATGATTGTAGGGCAGAGAAAGGCATCTCTGCTCTGCCCATGCTGTCACAAGGAGGCAGCTCACCCACGCTCACAGCTTTGGGGCCACCTCATCTGCACCTCTGCCAACAGGACTGGCTCTATCATGCTGCCCAGGTGAGGTGCAGGGCCTGCTCTCCCCAGTGTTGGGTCTTTAGGGGACCGGTGCAGCCTTCCCTCTCTAATTCTATTAGAGTTCTATTGCTGTGATGAAAACACCACAATTGAAACTGGGTGGTGGTTGCACACAACTTTTAATCCCAGCACTCAGGAGGCAGAGTTAGATCTCTGTGAGCTTGAGGTCAGCCTGGTCTACAGATAGAGTTTCAGGACAGCCAGGTTTACACAGAGAAACCTTGTTTCGTTAAATGCAAGGGGGGATAAAAACAGACAAGACTACAGTTGATACCTTGTCAACTTGAAACACAACACTTTTAAAGATACAGCCTTTTCTTTTAGAGATCTCAAATTAATATCAAAATATGAAATATTACAAACTTAAAAGTCCCATTGTCTTTACCAGTTCAAACACCTTACAAGTTCAGTCCGTGTGAAAATCCCAAGTCTCTTTTAAAAATTCAAAGTCTCTCAACTGTGGACTCCTATAAAATAACAAATAACCCAAAAATTTCTTACTTTAAGAGGGAGGAACTTGGGCACAGTCACAATCTGAACAAAGCAAAGCCAAAATTGAACTGTGTAAATCACTCAATGTCCAATATCTAGAATTTACTTAGGATCTTATGGACTCCTCCAGAAGGGCTTGGGCAGTTTCTCTGGATCTGGGCAGGCTCATCTGCTGCTGCTGCTCGTCTTGGTGGTCATCCCACAGCATTGGCATCTCCAAAATGCTGGGGGCTCTTGCTGTAACCCCAATTTACTTTCACCAGTTGCCTCTCCTGGGCTTTTTTCAGGGACTCCAGCCCTCCCACACAGTGCCAAGCCTCAGCTGCTCTCAGTGTGCTGACTCTAAGGAAATACTTCCCAGAACATTTCACTTCAGTAATGCTGCTCTCTTCTTAATCACCACAGATGATTTTTTCACCCACCACCATCAATTGTCCCAGTAAAGCAATGGTTTTACTTCAGTGGCTCTGGTCTCTTATTAATCACAGCTGTTTATTTAGCTTGAGTTGACCAGAACCACAGATTCTGCACACTAATGGTCCAGTAGAGTCTTTGCTTCCCTCTGAACCTTCCCAAGGTTGTCCCAAGACGATGGAGGCCATCATCTGCTCTGTTCTCAACACTCTCATCTTCCAAGCTTCTCCAGAGTGGCCTACTGAGCTCTCAACACTCAATGGCTATTTTAGCACAAAGTTCCAAAGGCCTTCCTTCCACAGTGCTCCCCAAAACAACATGGTCATGTCTGTCATAGCAACACCCCACTATCTTGGCATCAATTCTGCCTTATTTAGGGTTTCTCAACTTGGGGAGGAAATAGTAGGCTACTCTTTTACATGGTAGTCTGTCATCAGAGGCAATCAGGACAGGAACTCAAAACATGGGGAACCTGGAGATAGGAGCTGATGTAGAGGCCATGGAGGAGTCCTGCTTGCTGGCTTGATCTTCATGGCTTCCTCTGCACCAGGCCCAGGAATGACCCCACCCACAATGGCCTGGACCCTCCTCCATCAATCACTAATTAAGAATATGCCCTACATTCTTGTGTAGAGCCCAGTCTTTGGGAGGCATTTTCTGAATTGGGCTCCCTCTTTTCAGATGACTCTAGTCTGAGTCAAGTTGACATAAAACCATCCAGCACACAGAAGTTATAGTGGTAATGCCCAGTTATTAAGGAGTATGTGAAAGAAAGTCTATGGAGGAATGAGCTGTAATTAGTTCTGGATTTGAGAATTTAGGCCTGAGTTTGTTTATGATATTTGATTATTCAGAGTTGAAAAAGATTTGGATAAGTACAGCTCTTTTTGTTTGACTTCTGTAATTTCTAACTATAGATTCATCTAGATGATAATGTTGGTGGTTTCTTGGTGATTCTTATCTTCTGTATTCATTGTATTTTCAACATTCTCTCATCCTGGAGTCCATGTTGTTTTGTGGTTTACAATTGCTTTTAAAGAAAGCTTTTTCATTAAAAAAAAAAAAAAAAAAAAGCCTTGATCTTTAAATAGTTGTAATCAACCTTTCTCACCGAATGAGTTGACTATATAAATTCCATTCCTTTGGCTATTGTAATACATGAAAATTAGGAATTTTCTCATAAAATATTAATAACTTCCTTTATGAATATGAGTCAGGTGTATAGCAGCTAACAGATTATTTATATAAAAGTTTTGTTATACACACTTGTTTTATAACTTACTATAAAACACCTCACTTATATAAGGACTAGGTCAATTGAGCTAAATTACACCCATTTCTGTATTGATGACAGAAATTACAAACTACATTTATTGTTTATTTTGATATGTGTGTTAAAAAGACACCATTGCTTTGGCCCGATTCAGAGGTTTTTACACACTCTTTTACTAATTCAATTGTACCTTTTTCTTTTTCCTGTAGACTCAGCCATTCACTCGAAATGAACTCAGTTCAATTCTTGGGTTTCTAAATTTGTAGTAGGAGTCTTCTGTTTTAAAGAATCAATTCATCTTGAGGTGCAGTCACAGCTGTTTTGGTGGCTAACACACAGATAGGCACGCCTGTCTATCTGGGCTGTGTAGAACCCAGACAGCTGTATAACTTGACTGTGGCATTGTGTTCTGTGGTGCATGTGTGCGTGTCACAGTACAAAGCAGAGCTTGTCTTGCAGTATGGTAAGTTGTGGGACATGCAGACCCCGTGGTTTATGGGAAGCTTTCTCTAAAGAGAAAGCCTCTCTTGCTGTGTTCCATGCAGATGGGCAAGACTTTTCAAAAGAGAGAATGGGCCGGGTGGTGGTGGCACACACCTTTAACCCCAGCACTCGGGAGGCAGAGCCAGGTGGATCTCTGTGAGTTCAAGGCCAATCTGGGCTACAGCGTGAATTCCAGGACAGGCACCAAAACACCACAGAGAAACCCTGTCTCAAAACCAAACCAAACCAAACCAAACCAAACCAAACCAAACCAAACCAAACCCCAAAAACCATAAACCAAAAATCAAAAACCAAAATGAGAGATAGAGAGATAGATAGATAGATAGAGATATGAATATGAATGAGAATGTGAATGCTGGGCATGTTTGCTAGCACAAGATGTTGGCTGCCTCATGGATGTATGAATCAGTAAAAACTCTTAAAGGAGCACTTTGTCCCTAATGGTTAGGTGTCTGCCCCAGCGTGAACATTGCTGTAGTACTGTCACTGTAGCACTAGTCCAGGTCGCATTGAAGGGAGGCTTCATGGTGTCTTCCACCTATGTGAGGGTCTTGGGAAACGAACTCTGTGCATGGGCCTGTGAAGTGGTTGGTTATCTAGTGCTTCCGCTGTCAGAGCACCTCACTGGAAATGAGTTCCCCTCCTGTTACGTTTCATTGTTTGCCAACTTGTCCTCCTGGCAGCAGTAGATCTGATTAATTTGCAGTTTGTTAATTTTATAATTAAATTTCAAGATTTAGGGGTTGGGGATTTAGCTCAGTGGTAGAGCGCTTGCCTAGCAAGCACAAGGCCCTGGGTTCGATCCTCAGCTCAAAAAAAAAAAAAAAAAATCAAGATTGAAGAACGTTTTCTCCCTTCTTCAGTTACTCTGTATATGTGGAAGGTAATGCCTTCCACTCTCATGGTAGAGCAGCATTTCCGCCAGTACCTGGGGTGGCTCGGCTACTTTGTCCTCGGTGTTCCTGTGTTGCTGTCCCTGACCGTCACTGAATTCTTTATTTTTACACAGAGAGGAGGCCATTACAGTGTGAGACATTTTCTGATTTATTTTTGTGCTATAAAAATTAGTATATTGGTTTTTAATTTTTTTGTGTGTGTATTTGTGTGTACATAAGTAATGTTTGGACTTGCTTGTGGCCTAGGGTGTCCGTGGGTGGAAGTCAGAGACAATTTGGGGGTAGTTCTCTTCCATTCTCTGAACCCTGGGGATGGAGCCCAGGTTGGTAAACCTTCTGGCAAGTGCCTTTACTTGCTGGGCCTGTATTTTTAGATTGCTTGTGGAGGTCTGAGGACAACTTTAGATGCAGGTATTTTCATAGTTTTTCCCACTTAAGACTAGGCTGCAGACACTGGAGACAGAATAGTTGGCTGTTACCTTTTTAGACCTATGGCACTTTCCCAGTGAATTTTAAAATACAGTAAAGACCATCGAAATTTAATGGCATTATGCTTTCGATAAAAATTACTAACTGGCCAGAAAAGTGTACAGATCCTTAGCTGTTCGTGTGTGTTAAGGGATCTTTTAATTTCTGAGAGGGCTGGCTTAGAACTCCTCACGTATTACTTTTATTTTGTATGATAATCTTTTAATTTCTGTTTGTTTTTGTTTTTCGAGACAGGGTTTCTCTGTGTAGCCCTGGCTGTTCTGGAACTCCCTCTGTAGACCAGGCTGGCCTCAAACTCACAGAGTTCTGCTGGCCTCTCTCTTTCAAGTGCTGGGATGAAGGGGTGCGCCACCACTGCCCGGCTTAAAGGAATTTCTTTTTTCTTTTTTTAAGATTTGTTTATTTATTATGTACACAATATTCTGCCTGCATGTGTCCCTGCAGGCCAGAAGAGGGCACCAGATCTCATTACAGATGGTTGTGAGCCACCATGTGGTTGATGGGAATTGAACTCAGGACTTCTAGGAGAGCAGTTGGTGCTCTTATCCACTGAGCCATCTCTCCAGCCCTTGAATGAATTTCTTAATGCCATGTGCTAAGGACATGTGTGGTGTGCTGTCTTCTCCTTTCTTAAAGTTTTGTTTGTTTTTTAGGACAACACCACCGTACTGCTGTGTGGATCTGTATTCACTGCGTACTGGGGAAATGGTGAAGTCTATTCAGTTTAAAACACCTATTTATGATCTTCATTGCAATAAGCGGTAAGTACTTTTCATACATTTATTTTCAAAATGTAATGTGCCTCCTTGACCTGTGGAACACTACCGATTTTGTGACTTCAAGTCATTGGGGAAAGTTTGAATCTCTTTCCAGTGAAACAGTCCAGCCCCCAACCTAACCATGAGTTGTGATTCAGTGTAGTGAGGTAGGGATAGAATTTACGTGACAAAATGGAAGAGCACAGGCAGTATCTGTGAGAATACAGGAAGCCAGGTATTAGAATGGTACGCATTTCTTCCTTTTCAGTGCTGAGGGTCAAGCCTGGCTTGTTGCATAAGTTGCTAGGTAAGCAGCTGACCATTAAACTTCAGTCTAAGACCTTGAGTATTATTTTGGAATAATATTTAGTTGGAGGGCTTATTGGGCTGTCCCCAGCCTCTCATTTTTACACTTTTTTTGATGCAAAGTCTCAACAAGTTTCCCAGGCTTGCTTTGATCTTGTTATTCTCCTGGCTCAGCCTCCCCAGTGTTGGGATTTTAGGCATGTACACCATATTTGGCCTCCAGTGTTTTAGTATTTTTGTTCCTTCACATTTCACAACAGAGTTATAAACAGGGATTAGATCTATTTTCCTTCTTTCAATTTGTATGAAGATATTCAAATATAGACGAAGCTACCTGAATTCCAGTGATAAGGACATGTTAACTCCAGGCTCTTAGAGAAGGAAGATGTGGGAATTTAGTCTGTGCACCACTTTGCTTGCATAGGAGAGGAAGCTGAATTTGTAGGATGATAAATATCTTGATTGAGTCTTGGGTACAAGGTGTAAATCTTCTGCCCCTAAGAGCAAACACATGAGGCAGGGAAGGGGGCTCTGTGAGCAGAGATTCCTGCTGGACAACAAGCATCAGGACTTAATTTTGATTTCCAGAACCCAGGGAATAACTGGAGGTGGCTGTCACGCTGGGACTCCTAAGGCAAGCTTGGAGGTAGAACCAGATCCCAGAAACTCAGGGGCCAGCTAGCCTGGAATACATGGTGCCTCTAATGTGGTAGAATATGAGCAAGAACATCTGAGGTTGTCCTCTGATCTTCACGTGCATCCATATACATGTCATGATATGTGCATGCCAACCCACAGTCATACAAATGAAAACAAATAAATAAACACACACACACACACACACACACACACACACACACACACACACTCACACACGAAATCTAAAAGGGCAATGCATGAGACATTAGAAATTATTCTTTTGTATGTTAGAGGCCCTAAATTCAATTCTCAGCACTGAAAACATAGAGGAAAATTATGTGTGGACTTGGTACCAGTGGGTAAATTCAAATTCAAGGACAATACACTGCAAGTTGTAAGAAGCAGAAGAAACACTTAATGAACCAGTGCCAGTATAATGAGTCCCCCCACTTCATAGAAAACTGCATGTGGAATGGTTTGCATCCAGTAGATAATATAGTTTACCCAGAAAACCACCCATCCTGTCTCTTAAAAAGCAACATTAGCACATTCTAAATAGAAGACTTTCAGATTACACTTTCTTTATATTACAAACCCACAAAAATCCACCCAAAGTAGCAACGAAATATTTTTGTTTAAATAGTTTTCGGAGCTTAAGTTAGAGAGGACATCAAAGTTAGTAATTGTGTATCATTTAAAAATTAATACCAAATTGCACATGGTTGGCTGTATCTGAGCCTGCCTTTCTTCAGAAAACACACAGATCTATAAAGGCAGTGCACAAAATCACCGTAGCTGTAGCACATGATGGTTCAGGAGCGAATCCTGTAACTGCATAATGGCAAACTTGATATCAGCAACAAGTGTTGAAGAGCCCTCCTAAGAAGTGATTGGCAGTTGTATGACAGGAAAATGGACATGGTGCAGAGGATGGGGTATGTGCAGGAACAGATTTTTGTGCGAACCCCTCTGAAGTGCAGCTGACAGTTTTCTGAGCACAAGTGAGTGTACAAAGGGTGATGGTAGTGACTCAGAGACCCTCCTGCTCCTCTCAGGTAACAGCATCGAGGTTGTGGTCATTCTGGGCAGGCTTCACCGAGGGCTCCTGACCTGTTGAGGGTGGTCTTCAAACTTGGGGTAGGGAGTTGCTGTGCACAAGGGGTTTATTCAGGGAGTTCTGTGAATGTCCTGTTATCTCCACTTGATTTTGCTGATGAGTCCCCAGTGTGGTTTTTCTGGGATGTTATTTCAGTAATTGGATAATTTACACTAAGTAGCTCTTGTGACTGGAAAACATTCTTAGATGCTTTTATACATTGCTCTCTGTCCTCACAGTTGGATCCTCCCTTGAGTGTAAGGCTAACAATGCACATCAATGACTAGAGCAGCATGAGGGTGGCAGTCCGCAGGTCATAGACCAGACCTCCATGTTGGCCACCTTACTTGGGTTAGCTTGTGGATCTGAGAAAGGCGATGTAAGGATCCAATGCTGGGTGCGGCCGACACAAAATCAAAGTCAGAACTTGAGGTGGCTGAGATAATAGGAGATGCACCTAGCAGCAACAGGAGGCAGGAATGACGCCATCTTCTGTTCTAAAACATCACTCAGTGTGAAAGGGAGCAGAGGCCAGGCATACCAGTTCTGTTAATGAATACAAGTAAGCCTAAACCACCTATAGTAAAATTTTCAAATGTGCTCAGGGGTTTACCTTCTTTATGTTGATAATGGGAAACACCAAACACATCTTAATGGCTGTACTAAGTAAAGTCTCAATGGAGGAATAAAGTCTTTTTGGTTTTATGAGACAGGATTTCTCTGTGTAGTTTTTGGTTCCTGTCCTGGATCTCACTCTATATAGCCCAGGCTGGCCTCGAACTCACAGAGATGTGCCTGCCTCTGCCTCCTGAGTGCTGGGATTAATGGCGTGTGCCACCACCTGGCAGAATAAAGTCTTTAATATTGGTCAGCAGAAATTATGTAGTTTGCTGTACATGGCGGCACATCCTTGAAATTCCAGAACTTGAGGTGTGGAAGAAGGATTAGGAGCTCGAGGACAGCTTCAGCTAAGTAGTGGCTTGACACTAGTCTGTGATACGAGACAGTCTCATAAAACCAAGAGAGAGAAAGAATTATGCAGTTTGAAAAAGAGATTTTTTAAAAAGTACTGGAGGGTTGTGGATTTAGCTCAGTGGTAGAGTGCTTGCCCAGCAAGTGCAAGGCCCTGGGTTCAATTCTCAGCTCAAAAAGAAAAAAAAAGTTACTGGAGCCCCTATATAAATGAAAGAGTATCATAAATTTTAACGGGAGGCCAGATCTATCTACAGACTTCATTAGGAGCATACAGAGCTCATGAAGAAAAGTATTTTCAGGCATGTCCCTAAAAGGGTAAAAATGAGGAAAACTAGATGAAGGCATCTGCAGGAGCAGCGTGTTCTAGGTAGTGGACAGCTGTGAACTGAAGCTGTTTGCCTCTCTGCCTCCCCTTGCCCCTTGCTGTCTAATTCACTTCTGACTCATTCTTTCCTTTTTTGAGATGATGTTTTACTTTGTAGCCCAGGCTAACCTTGAACTTGTGCCAGATTCCAGTTTTTGCTCCCATGCTTAACTTCCCCCTCCCTGGAGAATGAACTGTTTTCATCTCTCATTGTTTCTGTACTTGTACATGTCTGGCAGATTCCTTGGGTTCCATAAGATCTCATCATGTTCATCAATAACCTTCTTACTCATTTTTGCTGCTTGGGATCAAACACATGGCCTCCATATGCTAGGCCAACAGGGTCTAGGTCAAACCTCAAGTTGCCCCCATTGACCCTGAGCTCAATGTGCAGCTTAGGCAAGGCTTGAACACTCCTATGTCTGCCTCCTGAATAAGCCTGGACCATGGGCCTAGCTGTCATCCATATCTTTTCATTCTGATTGTATACCTATGTCCTTACCTTAAAATTTGAAAGTAGGAGCTCTCCTTTGTCCTCCTTTGAACATTCTGTCCCCTTTTGCAGTTAACATTAGCTCCCATGATTCCATGCCTCATGGGTCAGGTTTCACATCCCATCTCACTGAGTTAGTCTTTAGGAATCATTTGCCAAACACCTCTTCTGTCATACTGCATGTAGAATTTGATTATTTCTCACCGTTCCTGCCTCCACGGTGTTCCAACCCTTGTCTCATCTGCACTGTTTCCCTCCTGCTTCCCACGGGGGTGGGGGGTACTTTATTAAACCACCGTCTGCTCTAAACCTCCAGTGGCTTCCTGCCTGAGACCGAAGGTAACCGGTAGCGCATACCCTTTTCATTCCCGACTCCTAAGTTTTCTTCCTTGCCACCTGGTGTACTGTTTCTTGGAGATGTAAAACTTTTCTAGCTCCGAGCTGTACACACACTGGAGATTTAGTTTACGATGAGATGCTTTTCTTGAACTGTAGGAAGAAAAATGATTCTCACTGATTTGTGAGCACTGAGACTCAACGTAGATCCATCCTTTGTCACGGTATAGCCACAGGTCCTTACCCCTTAGGGACTCCAAGAGGATGGGCTGCATTACATTCTGCACATTAGTAGTTTAGCAGTGTTTTTCTTGAAATCATTAACATTTACATATGTAAATATTAGAAATAAAATGGAAAAAGATTTCACAATATACTAGTTAATATCAGAACCGATTAGAATATTAGGAAAGGTGTGTTGGAACTGTACTCACTGAATGTTCTAGGGACGTGGGGACCCAGCACTTGCGAGGCTGAGACAGGGTTCTGCATGTTTATAATAGAGTGTCAAGTGTCATGATTTTGATGTTATTATTTAGTCACTATGTGCTGAAAATCCACTGTGTATGCAGTAATTTCTTTTTTATTATTATTAAGAGATTTTCTAATTATTTTACATACCGACCACAAATTCCCCTCTCCTCCCCTCCTCCTGCCCCCCAGCCTTTCCCTCCAAACCCCCCCCCCCCTTTTTTTTGTTTTTTTGAGACAGGGTTTCTCTGTGTAGTTTTGGTGTCTGTCCCGGATCTTGCTCCATAGAGCAGCCTGGTCTCGAACTTACAGAGATCCGCCTGGCTCTCCCGAGTGCTGGGATTAAGGCGTGTGCCACTGCTGCCCGGCTCTCTGCAGTAATTTCTAATGTCCTACAGGCAAGTGGAGCAGTGGGACGGAGCCAAGTCTGGACCAGATACCCAAGCTATTTAGTACTTTAAAAAACAACAATTTATTTAGCATTATATCCAGGATATCTTATTTTACTGGCATGAGTTTGGATCACCCATGTCTTTGTTGACCCTTGCCCATCGGGGTATTTTATTTGTTGCAGTAGCTGCTGTAGCATTGTGTTTGGTCTGTGTGATACGTTGGGCGTCTAGGGACAGACAAGCTGGGAAAATCATTCTAGCCCGTTTCATTTTTAACTATGGATTTCTTTTTTTGGAGTTTTTGTTGGTAGAATGCATGACACAAGTTATTTCATTTTTGTTCTTAGACAGGGTCTTAACTGTGTAAGGCAGGCTGTGCTCCAACTCCTGGCACTCTTCCAGCTGTTGGGGTCACAGGCGGCCCCCCCCCATCCCTTTTCATATGTGTGGATGTATGTATGCATTTGTGTGTGTGTGTTCAGGTGCCCATGAACATATGTACTCAAGGAGGTGGAGGCCTAAAGTTGATGTCCGGACTCATCCACCAACATCTTTGCACGTTATTAATTGAGGCAGGATCAAACCTAGGCTTGGTTCTGGCTAGTCTCAGTAGTCAGCTCCCTCTGGGGATCTCATCTTCCCCTATGAAGCTGGAATTACAGAAAGGCTTAGATAGTCACGTGAGTTTTGGGGATCCAAACTCAGGCCCTTATGCTTCTGCAGCACGTGCTCTAAGTGCCAAGCAAAAAGCATCTGACCCCCCGCCTACTTTTTTTTTTCAGTGCACTTTGGCTTATTTTGAGTTTCTGTTACTGGTATCACATACATGTGTGGTTGTGTTTATGTTTTCTTACTCTGAGGCTATTTTATGCAGTGTCTTTTGTGACTAGTATTGTAGTCACTAGTATGCTGGTAGTGTTTATTTTTATTTTGGTACTGTTTGTATTTTATAGTCCGTCCCCCCTCCCTGGAGCTGAGGACTGAACCCAGGGCCTTGTGCTTGCTAGGCAAGCGCTCTACCACTGAGCTAAATCACCAACCCCTTTTTATAGTTTTAAGGTACTTTTTAAAAAAGGATACTTTGGAATTATTTGTCTTTTTATATATGTTGATTTCCATGTAATTTAACTTGATTTCTTTTGATTTTATAGTTTTTATTATGAATGGCCATTGTACGGATCAACAGTAGTGTATCTGTTAGATATGGGCAGTTTTTTTTCCATCGCAGAAAGAAATTTTAGAAGTTAATTTAAGCAAAGGAAAGTGAAGACCTAAGCCCTGAAAATCCTCACACGAAATTCATAACTCTTTATTTGGTTCTGTTTATCATGTATGTGATCTGTCTGTCTGTCTGTCTTTGTGTGCATAATCTTGCTGATTTTCTTCAGATAGGATCTTCCTCTATGTATAGTTTGGGATTGTCTCAAGCTGTTCCTGCTGCCTCTGTCTCCTGCGTGGCTGGGATCACAGACATGCTTCACGATACCCTGGGAAGCTTCTACTGACCTTCAACAATAGGCCATACTTTCTTTTTCACATGTTCCGCTGTTTGATTTTTTAATGACAGATATTACGTGTAAGGGAACAACAGAGACGGTGATATTTTCTGTAAAGGTGCTGGGACTGTGAAGATTGAAGGGCACACATTAGATTTGCTGTTGAGTGTAAAGTTTTGTTTTGTTTCCTTTAAGGGGAGACTGTCTCTGCCTCTGATATGCACAGTGCATATAGAGCATTCAACAGATTATTTGCTTAGCAACAGCAGAAAGTCTATCCAAGGATAGAGGTATTCTCAACAGGCAGTTGAATAATAGTAGCAATATTGTAATAGAAGTGATTATAGTATTTAGAATTCTTCTGCATCAGCAAATGGAAGTTTTCTACATTTCAAGACTCATTTGCTGCAGGATGTGTTTTACATAATAAATCTTACTATTTTCTCCACCAGTTTTTAGCATGTGTTAATTAGATATACCTGCTTAAACTTCTAAAAAAAATCTATGTGAATTATCTAGTAATAAGGATGATGTTTTATTGAAATAATCATTAAGTGTGGGATTGGTTACAAGAACTGGTCAAGTATAAGTCAATATTTGGGATTTATTGTAGGAATTTCACTTTAGAGTATTAAAATCATAGCTTAATTATACAGTCTATGTTCTAAATTATTTCCCTAATTATTTGTAATTTTTCTCTAAAATTACTGTTTATAGAAATTGTTACTAAATATTAATATATTGAGTCATTTAGAAATGGCATATGCTAAATGGCAAATGCTTCAGATTTTGTTGGGTGTGCTGAGAAATTCTGCAATCTTTTTAAGTGATAGATTACATAAAGCCATTTATATTTAATTTAATATCATTGAACATTTGGTCTAGTAAGTAGCCAACTGGTTAATATTATCCAGTCTTAATGTCCTCTGTTTAATTTCAGAATATGAAAATGAAACTGTTGGAGTCCATTTACAGCTTTAGAATTTGTTACTTTGTTTATATGGAAGATTTCACGGTTTTTATTCTCAGACTTTTGGAGTCAGATATTTCTACCCTATGTACTAGGAATGTTTTATTTTCAAAGTATGACTTTAAGTATTTATGATTCAGTTAATAGAACTTCTCACTCACTCATGTTTCCATTCTGGTTTTTCCCTCTAATTTTAGGATCCTCGTCGTAGTCTTGCAGGAGAAAATCGCTGCCTTTGATAGCTGTACTTTCACAAAAAAATTTTTTGTCACAAGTATGTACCAAATCATTTTATTTCCTGTCATGTGCATTTGTGTCTCTGTTGCTGACTGGATGCTGTCAGCAGTGGGTCTCGGCCACGGTCTCTGCCCGTGATTCTCGTGGGTGCCATTACTTAGTAGCTTCTAACCTTCGGAAGGGATTTGACCATGCCGGTGCACTTGCCTCTGACATTTGTGTACAGTGTGAGCTTTCCTTGTGTACCCAAACTGAGTGCCCCCCCCCTCCCTGTAGCTCTTTGGTGGAACTGTCGTCAAATGTGTTAGCATGTCATGGACTTCGAGGAGTGATTGCATTGTGCTCTAGGAAGGATTTTAAATGCAGAGGAGTGGTTCACCTGCTTCCCTTGCCATCCTCCGTGACTTCACTGTTGTCAGGAGCTCAGCACTTAGCCCAGAATCTAGTTCCAGCCGGTGTTGAAACACAAATTCAGTGCAAGGTTTGTAGAGATGGTGATCGGAAGGGAAATGAGGGGTGAGTTAATTAATTCTAAGGAGCTGGAATGTGCAGCCTTGGCATGCTGAGTTGTAAAGGACAGAGACAATCTGGAAATGCCAACAGGGGTCAGTTAGCTGTTCAAAAATGCTAGTCAATCTGGGACACACACAGAACTTTGGTGTACACGTATATATTATATGCATTGGTGTTTTGCCTGTGTGTATGCCACTGTAAGGCTGTCAAGTCCGCTGGAACTGTAGTTACAGACAGTGGTGAGGCACTATGTAGGTCCTCTGGAAGAGTAATCAGTGCTCTTAACTGCTGAGCTATCTTTCCAGCCCCGACACAGAAATCTTTTAATTTTATTTTCCTGCAGCCCAGTAAAATAATATTTTCCCCTACTTGTTCTCCTTTTCCCCCAAAAGAGTCTGATATGTATATTTTACAGAAATACCATAATGGGCCTCCATTTCGAAATGAACTAGAAATACAATATGGACTTAGATGTTTACTGAGTAGGTAGTAGTAGATATAGATATTGTTCCTTTCCTATAAGGGCAAGTTCTTTGTTACAACTGTGTTATATATTACAGATGATTGTGTGCACACACCATATTATATAATATGATAATTCAGTACAGTTCATGTTTCACATTTTGTGGATCATGAAGGTTGAAAGACTAGCCCATTCCCCATGCCTTTAATCCTTTTCTCTGAGTTGTCCACCCCTTATGTTTAGGCAGCAGGAGCATGTGTGTTTCTGTGTGGTGCAGATGAGTTAGTTAGAACACAGTAGGCTATCTCAGTCACATACAGGTGTCAGTTTCCCTGGGGATTTGCCATTCCATTTCAGCTGTTTGTTTGTTTGTGTATGTATGTATGTATGTATGTATGTATGTATGTATGTATGTATGTATGTTTCTCAATTGTCCTTGGTATTTCATACTGATTACAGATAAGGGTGTAAGGTCCTCTGCAGTGGTAAGTGTCTGTTGTGACCCCATTTAACTTTATTCTGGAGCATGTATTTCTTGATAGTTACTTCATCGGTTTAGGAGCTCAGAATGTGGAAGTGGAGACTAACATGGTTGGTTGTCTTTTAAAGATTTATTCTTCCTTGAAAATTTGTATGTACATGTCTAGGTGCACTCAGATGCAAGAAGAGGTCCCTGTGCCCTGGAACTGGAGTTACAGGCACTTATGAGCCACCTGGCATGGGTTGTGGGAACCAAGGCTGCTTCCTCGTAAGGAACAGTAAATGTTGAACCATCTCTCCAATCCCCCAATGTGGTGGTTTTTTTTTTTTTTTGTTGTTGTTTTGTTTTGTTTTCCGAGACAGGGTTTCTCAGCAGCCCAGGCTCTCCTGGAACTCACTTTGTCCAGGATGGCCTAAGTCACAGAGATCTGCCTGGCTCTGCTTCCCAAGTCCTGGGATTAAAAGTATATGTTACTGCTGCCTGGCTCCCCCCACCCCCCCATTGTTTTTTTAAATTTTTTTAAATTTCTGTTTGTATTGTGTGGATGCACAAGCTAGGGCACATGTCTGTTTGTCAGGGGACAGGTTCCATGAGTTTCTTCTCTTCTACCTTTCTGTGGGCTTTAGAGGTCCTAACTAGGATCTCAGGGTTGTGTGACATGCGTTTATTATGGAGCCATCTTAGTAGTCCCATTGTTTGTTGGCAGGAGTTTATTTAAATGCAAATTATGTTTTGAAATTTGAGTATTAAAGGAATTTCTTGTCAGTAATTATTTTTCTCATTATTAGTAAAGGGCAGAATAGGAAATATTAAAAGTGAATAACAAGCGGTTAACAACTGGGTTAATGTTTGAGATGTATCCTTCTGAGAATGTTATCTAATAGCTTAAATATCTATTTATGCCGGGCAGTGGTGGTGCACACCTTTAATCCCAGCACTTGGGAGGCAGAGGCAGGCGGATCTCTGTGAGTTCGAGGCCAGCCTGGGCTACCAAGTGAGTTCCAGGAAAGGCGCAAAGCTACACAGAGAAACCTTGTCTCAAAAACCAAAAATCAAACAAACAAACAAATATCTATTTATACTAGTCTAAAAATTTTTGTCTTTGAGAATTTTATACAACGTATTTTGAACATACTCACACTCCTTCCCAATTCCTCATAAGTCTATCCCCACCCCCCACCTATCAACCTCCCACCTCCCCACCCCCACCTATCCTACCCCCCTCCTATCCCTACCCCCCACCTCTCAACCCCCCTCCTATCCCTACCCCCCCACCTATACCCCCCTACCTGACTTTCTGTCCTCTTTTTTTTTTTTTAAGAATTTGTATCTGGGTGTGTTTTATTGATAGCTATAGCAACACATACAAAAATAAATTAATTAGATTGTGTGTTAACCTTAATGTTTAATTGTGGCTTGTTGGAATTGCATTGGCATTAAAATTACAATTTCACAATTCTCATTGTTATTAGCCTGAGTTAGTTAACAGTTTGGGTGCACTGATGAAGCTGGGTTAGTGACTTGCACTGTGGACTTCAGAGCAGTTTCTTTGTATTAATGTTCGTATTGTTAACTTCTCTCTCCCTGCCCCATCTCGTCCTCATCTCATTCCCTCCTGCCCCCCCCCTCCTGCTCCTCCTGCCCCTCCTGCCCCCTGCTGCCCCTCCTTCCCCCTCCTGCCCCTCCTGCCCCCTCCTGCTCCTTGCCTGTCCCCTCCTGCCCCTCCTTCCCCCTCCTTCCCCCTCCTGCCCCTTCCTGCCCCTTCTGCCCCCTCCTGCTCCTTGCCTGCCCCCTCCTACCCCTCCTGCCCCTCCTTCCCCCTCATGCCCCTCCTGCCCCCTCCTGCCCCCTCCTGCCCCTCCTGCCCCTCCTGGTCCTTGCTGCCTTTTCCCTTCTGTCTTGTCCTGGATGCTCCTTTTCAGCAGGGTCTTTCTCACCCCTGGCCCACGATGGTATTAAAATTGCTGTCCTTCTTCCTCAGCCTCTGAGTGCTAGAGTAACATTACAGGGGTCTCTCTGTCCACCCCTCCCCACTCCCGTGTGTCTGTCTCTGGGACATTGTTACTATGTGTTCCTCAATATTTACCCTGAAGCCAGTTGTCCTCCAGTATTAGTTTCTCTCCTACTGTGTGAATTGGTCATGAGAGCAGGGACAGATCGGAAGTGTGTGTGTGTGTGTGTGTGTGTGTGGGGAGGCGGGCGGGAGTCCTTCCTTTCTAAGTGGCACCCAACTCATAGCTAAGCTATTGTTGTGTGTTCTGTCACAAGGGCATTCTCACACACTCTCTCTTAAGTCTGGGGATGCCTCTGTTAGTAGAGATTGCAGAAGACCCCAAATCAAATGGTCTGTATTAATTCATACCTGACAGCTATGCAGAGGATGAGCCTGATGGATTGCAGCTTAGTGAGACACTCAAAACGACAAGTGAAGAGAAGGGCTGGTGACATATCAGGGCCCTTGTTGAGTGTGGCTCTGTGTGTTTAGTGAGGCTCTGGCTCAATACCCAATGTTGGAAACAAAGTAAAAAATCCAAACCAAACCAAACCAATCAGCCAACCAAACAAAAGACCCCATCAGGTGTTTAGAAAATAACAACAGAAACTGTGATTTCTTGCTTCTTACTGTGTTTAAGGATTTTTGTAGCTGCAGTGCTGTGGAACGCCCTTAATAAATACATCCTTGTCCTAGTGCTGGGTCTCATTTCATACTTCACTAGGAAGTGTCGTGTTCAGTACTGGTTACTTAATTCGTGAACCCTAGGATTGAGTTTGTGCCAATGATTTGAAGTTGGAAAGATCGATGACATACATCAAGAATCAGAATCCTTGAATCACAGCTTTACTCAAGTGACCTCAGTCATGATTCCAGGTCTAGTGGCTTCCACCTGCAATCCCAGCACTTTGGGTGCTGAAACAAGATGACTGCTGTGAATTTGAAGCCTGGACTACATAGTGTGTTCCAGGACAGCCTTAGCTGTAGAGTGAGACTATCTCAAACATAGCAAAGCTTAAAACACCACCACTACTAATAAAGAACATTTCAAACTAAATTCAGTATGATGCAAATACTGCTACTCCATGGTGTTAGTAAAGATGATTTGTCTCCATTTTCTGTGCCACCCTTCAGCTAATTCCCTTAACTATATTCAGAGTTGGTTCGGATCTCATGCGTTTTACTGTGTTTCGATTTTGACTGATACAGAGGTTGACTGAGGAGTAGGGAGACTGGCATACTACGATGTCTCTTGTGGCAGCTCCTTTGCCTGTAGCATGTGTCTTGTCTCTGTGTATTCACACCCATTGGGGTTGGTCGTTTGTTAGACAGAGTTTCATGTAGCTCAGGATGACATTGAATTCCGAATCCACATACTTCCAAATCTGGAGTTCTAAGATTGTAGCCCTGTCATGCTTGGTTTCTGCAGTGCTGACTGAGTCTATAGTTTGGCATGGGCTAAGCAAGCTCTTTACCAACTCAGCTGCATCCTCAGCCTGGTACCCAGTTCTGAAAGAAGTAGGATCATGCCCTGTGTAGAATCACAAGATCTCCACTTAATGAGGATGTCGTTTTGATCATGTAGACATTTAACTTCTGAAGGAGAATGGGAAGCTCTTGCATAATGCATTCTTAGCTGAAGGCCTTGTTATGTATGAATACAATGAAAGTATTGTAAAATGAGTAGAGTCTGCTGTGCCCATCAGAGCAGGCATCATAGGGATTTGTGCCAAAGAGTGGATGGAGCAGGTAAAGGGAGCTGATAGAGAACTGTTAACAGAGTGCATCCAATAGGACGAGAAAGGAGACACCTTTGTGTTCGGATGTACAGAAAAGTTGGTCTTGAGCAGCTGTCCGATGTGGAAATTCAAAACCCAGGTATGAGTAGGCAAACAAAAGACAAAGACTGATAGATGTCATTAGCAGTCATTTTAAGGATCCTTTGAAGTTGAAAGGAAGATATGGAGTCTCCAGAGAGACCTGGTGTCTGATAAACAGGCTGTGTGTGTGTGCATCTGCCTGTGTTTTAAGTTTGAGAAGGAAAGTTACTTGGTGCAGTCCTAATGTTATTAGTGTTAGAATGTCTGTTCTTTGTTTATGTTAATGATGAGCAACACATGGAACACATGGAAATGAGTTTAAAGTAGCTTCAAAATGCAAAGTTAAAATTCTGGGTAAGAACAGCTTTGCTCGGTTTTTTTTTTTTTTCCCTCTCTCATTTTGGGAAAGCAATGCCTTGGTGTTTATCCAGGCTGGCTTGGAACCACCACCCCACATGTTTGTAATATACAGCAGAGAGAGTTGGAGTTGTATCATTTCGGTCAGTTTGTATGTTAAATTACCTCCATGGCTTTGGGTTTGTATAAGGTAAAGAGGGATGTTCTGGTGTCTCCTGGCCCTGGGCAGAAAAGTCTGCAAGTATGTGCATGTGCAGTGAACTAAACTGTGACTTTTCTGCTTCCTGCACATGATTTTTTGTATAGCATTGTGCTGAAATTCATGTTTCATATCTATGCAAAGTGAATAAAAATAATGTGCAAATTTCTTCAAAGCTTGTCAAACCTTAAAAGGCTGTTAATCAGTTGCATGATGTTGAAGTAACCCCTCACATTGCTATTCAAAGTATGTGTGCACATTTCTGGGTTGTGTCAGATTTTCTTACCCTCATCTAACATGTGGTCTTTATGACTGGTGTCAGCAGAACAAGAGGTGGTGTTCAGCTGGTTTGTAGTCTTCACTGTCCCTCCAGCTCCCAACCCTCACATTGCCTTCCTGCCCAGTTCTCTCCCTCCTTCCCTCCCTCTGTCCATCTTTCCCTTTCCTCCTCTCCTCTTTTGTTTAGATTGGGTTTTGTATTTCTCAGACTGACTTTGAAATACTAATCCTCCTGCCTCCATGTCTGAAGAATGGATTATAGACATGCATCACCACACATAGTGTTCATGTTTTATTTCTTCATTATGTAATGATCCTAAATTTTATGGTTATTAGACATGTATCTCTTAATTGGTCAACAAATACTACTTTATGTATCCTTCTGGAGTCTATGGGTGATGCTTACATGAAACTGAGTACACATCTAGTTTTTATGTGGATGATTTATGGTCCTTTGGGTATGAACATTTGGTTGCAAGTTTTTGTAATTATATATGTTTTTTTGTTTTTGTTTTTGTTTGTTTGTTTGTTTGTTTGTTTGTTTTTAGACAAGGTTTCTTTGTGTAGCTTTGGAGCCTGTCCTGGAACTCAATCTGTAAACCAGGCTGGCTTCAAACTCACCGAGATCCACCTGCCTCTGGCTCCCAAGGGCCGGGATTAAAGGCATGCACCACCACTGCCCAGCTATACATATTTTCTTGTGGCTAGTGATACTGATTACTTTTCATGCCAGTGTATATCTTAGTTCATTTTTAAGTTAAAAATAACTCAATATTAAGTTGTCAAAATTTTCTAAAATAGGTCACTTGTCACTCATGGGTTACAAAAATATTCCTCCATTCTGCTGGTTGTCTTTTTACTTTTTAAAAACAGTGTGTCATGAGTGTTTTGCCTACACATATGTATCTTTCACATGTGTACCTCCTGCACACAGATGCCAGAGCTGGGCTTTGGATCTCTGGAACTGGAGTTTATAGGTGGTTATGACCTGCTACATGAATACTGAGTATTGGACCCAGGTCTTCTGCAAGAATAGCAAATGCTCTTTACCACCAAACCATCTCTCCAGCTCTTCTTTTTGTTTTGATGGTGTCCTTTTAAAAAACATTTTTTTTAGTCAAAGCTATGTATTATCAGTGTAAGAAACTGTTTTACCAAATCTGAGGCCTTGAATAGCCCCTCATGTACTTTTTTGGGTGTTTTTTTTTTCAAGACCAGGTTTATCTGTGTATCTTTGGCTGTCCTAGGACTCACTCTGTAGACCTCTGCCTTGAACTCACAGATCCACCTGCCTTTGCCTCCTGAATGTTGGATTAAAGATCTGTGCTACCATGTGCTACAACATGGCTTCATGTTGTACTTTTAAATATTATCCATTCTGAAAGAACTAAAAAAATTTTAGGGTCGCTATTTTTATGTGTATGAGGGCTTTGCCTGGTGCCCTTGAGGTTCAGAAGAGGGCTTTAGATCCCCTGTAACTGGAGTTACAGAGGATTGAGGGCTGCCATGTGGATACATGGAATGGAGCCCTGGTCTTGTACAAGAGCGACAAATGCTCTTCACTGCTGAGCCAACTCTCTAACCCTGAGGTACTTTTTGAATGTGGTGTGAAGCCAGAGTCCAGCATTATGTACACATAGGTGGCTTCTCTTTCACCATTGACTCACCTGGTACCTTTGTTAAAGATCAGCTGACTGAGGTCAGCATGATGTACGTGTAGTGTTGTTGCTTACCTTTACCCTCTCATGGTGTGGGAGACCAGCTCCCACTTTCCCCCAGGGTACTCTTGAGGAGAAAGGGATAAGAGATTTAGATGGAAATATAGATCGGAGAGAGTCAGATAGAAACATAGGATAGCCTTGGGAGGGCCTAGATCCTTATCCACTGGCCCTTTCTGTCTCTTCTAAAGGGCTTTTTATTAGGAATACCAAGGGGTGGAGCAAAGACCTTCCCTTAGCCCAGCCAAATGCAAACCCTTCCACTCACCTAGTAACCACTCACATGGTCAAGCAATCCTCTAATGCAGCCCTGCTGGGTGAGCAAGCTCAGATGTCACTAGGAAACCTTTGTGGGCCTCCTCATCATGGCACATGGGAGATAGAGGCAGGCAGATCTCAGAGTTTTATATATATATATATATGCCATTCTGATCTTTATAGCTACAAGGTGAGAGTACTGAAGTCTATTTACCTAAATGTCTTCAAGTTATGTCTTTGTTAAGAACAACTTTCTGGCCTGATGGCAGGCATACCTGCATAACTTTTCAAATTCTATACTCATAAAAGAAGCTAGGCCAGGTTGGCCTTGAACTCATTGCAGCCCTGCTACTTCAGCCTCCCCAGCACTCAGATCAACTGTGTGAGGCACCACAGGTTTTCTGCCGTGGTAGATGAGTTGGATTCCATCTTCATTTATATTGGGAAGCCTGAGTTCTCTTAAGGCCCAATTGCCTCTGCTTACTTTGTTAAATGGCTTGTAAACATCTTTGAATTTGTCTTAATATTACAGATGTTCATGGCTCCCACCCTCTACACCCCTTTTAGAGTTTGGCTGGAGGTCAAAGTTGATCATTAGAGGAGTCACACTTAGACCTGCTGTGATGGTTCTTTGCGGCTGGTACCAGCTGCAGAATATAGTTTTGGTGATGGGGTGAGCAGAAAACAATTTGCTTACACTTGCCATCCTGTAATTCCTGAGGTTCACTTGAGTTCCTAAGAACCTAGAACCAGTAGGTACTTAGTCTTCCATTGGTTGAAATCACAGGTGTACAGAAGATATGTAAGAGCATCTAATATAGTGGAACTAGTTTTGAGAGCTAAATTGAAGTTAGATTGTTTAGCTTTTGCATTAAAAATTTTTTTTGAGACAGTCGTCTTGTCTGGTCTCAAGACCACTCTTGCCATGTCTTGTAAGTCTTGATGTTCTTCTTCTACCTCTCTATTTGGCCTTTGATGCTAATTCTGGAGGTTAGTAACCTCAAATGTGAGGTACTGCATACTTCAGAGTAGAGAATTGTGTGTTGTCTTTTTACAGTCGTCAGGCTGCCCTAGGTCATGTAGCCAGCATAATATGCCTTCAGCAATGATAACACCTCCATATCCTAGAGATTCAACAGTAAGGAGAAGGGTACAGCCCCTTAATCCTATGTACTCCTAATCAAGAGTATAGAAAGTGATAAACAATAAATACACCATAGGACCATTTATTGCTATTAATAGCTGGCACTGGAACCAAGAAGAATGAAATGGAGTGCTAATACAAGTACATAGCATTATCTAGTTTTCCAGAATCTTTCTGCTGAGGTATCCTTTGAAGGTTCTTTGTGCTTATTGCCTACATTATTTTGTACTTCTTTTTCCATCGTGTGCGAGCATCCTTTTCTTATTGATATGTTTGTATGTGGTTTTAATTGATCAACTTTCTGTACCTACTGTATGCTTTCTGTTAAATCTATGAACTTCAAACTTCGAACTTTAAGTCATTTCCTTCTATCTTCATCTTGTTCTTCAGGAATGACAGTATAAATGTGTAGTTAGTAAAAAGTGGTTACCAGGTAGGTCATTTAAGTATTCAAATAATGAATACTGGGCATGGTGACACATTCCTTTGGTCCCAGCACTCAGGAGGCAGAGGCAGGCAGATGAGTTCCAGGCTGATGTGGTTTACACAGTGAGTTCCAGGATAGCCTCGAGTACATAGGAAGACCCTGTCTCAAAACAAAACAAAACAACGAATACTATTATTTGAATTCTATGAAGTTTTTAAAAAATTAAGCACTTGATGTTTATATTTTTCTTTAGTCAAGAAGTGATGCATTAATAAAAAGTTATTATAAAGTTCTTAATAATGTTCTTTGGAACTTGCAGGTTGTTACCCTTGTCCTGGGCCAAACATGAATCCCATTGCTCTTGGGAGTCGCTGGCTTGCTTACGCAGAAAACAAGGTAAGGCCTGGCCCAGACTTGGGTTAGTTTGTAATGGGGCAGGTGTGGAAGTACTTTTAAAACTATGTATTGATGGCTCTGTTGGTAAATGCCACTAGTGAATGTTTTTATTTTGTTTGGTTTTACTTGTATATCCACTAACCTGACTCTTAAGGGTTCGTAGCTGGGTCTGGTGACACATTTCTAGCACTTGGGAGACAGTGGTAGAAGGATCACCTCCAGGTCTGGGCTAACCTGCAGTGCCCAGGCCAATTGTATATGGTGAGCCCTTACCTCAGACAGAAAACTTATATTTTTTCTTTGTTTCTGTAGCAGGGTATTTTAAGCTAAGGCTGGACTTATCCTCTTGCATCTACCCAGGTGCTGGGACCAGCAGTGTATGTCATTATACGATAGCTGTCCCTAAACAAAGGCTTTGTAGAATCTCACAGTCCTAGCCTGTCTTCTGCATAAAGCTGCTCACCCAGAGGTTGTTCAATATTGCAGTAAAGCACTGAAGTTCACTGTCACACCAGTGTTATCTAAAAGACAGCAATTTCCAGGAATAATCTTGAAGCCTGTCTTTTTGTATAGACTGGAATCATGGGGCATGGTACAATTTTGTTGGCCTTATATCATCAGCAACTAGATCCTATTGTGCGGCCATTTGTTGTAATGATTAAAGCACACCCAATGCCTTGTTGGGTATATATATTAACCTCGTTGACATAGTATATAAAAGTTGTTATATATGCTTTTATATCTCAATGTTTTATTTATGTACAGTCCAATGTAAAACATAAATTTTGATTTTATGCAAGAAGGTATAAATTCTTTTTATGCCATTTAAGACTTCTGCCTGTAAATATAGAATAAAATATAAAAAGTACTTTGAGGCTTTGAGGGTTAGCATTTTTGTTTCATTTTTGTTGGTTACATGGTTATTGTGTCTTGAGAATATTATGAAATAGTACAAAATAGTTCTTGACAAAATCAGGATGTGGTACTTAAAGTAAGTACTTGGTGAAGCCACAGAATTCGTAAATCAGCTGGCCCCTGGAATGCACAGACTCAAGAATGAGCTGACGAAAATCATTTTTCTAATGAAGTCTTTAATTCCTTTTCCAAAAGCCTGTCTACAAAAATTAAAATACTTTGCATGTCATTGAGTGCTCTATTTATACTTCTTGTCTGGTCTCTTCATTTTCCCGTAAAAATAGCTCTTTTCAAATTATTCTTTTCAAACAACGCAAGAGCCGTACAGTGAAATGGAGTGACATAATGGTGTCTCCTAATGTTTATATCTGTAATGCATTTCTCTTGAGTGCTGGAGACATCCACGAAGAAAGTGTATAAACCATCCCTTGGCACTTGCCAATATATTCCCACATGTGGAAAACTGCACATTTGGAGAGTTGGAGGTTTAATTAGTTACCTGTTTTTGAGAAGAAGCAACTCCCTTGAGAGTTGCATTTTGATATCTGTCTTTGCAGCTACACATGTGAATAATATTTCCTGTCACATGTAGGGACCAAGCAGGGTGTGCTTGTGTTATGATGTGCAGAAAAAGTTGTAAATAGTACTTGGCAAAGTTGGATTAAATTTTGAAGAACACTTTCAGACAGTGTGCTTGACTGTGTGTGTTTATGTGTGTGTGTGTGTGTGTGTGTGTTTATGTGTGTGTTTATGTGTGTGTGTTTATGTGTGTGTTTATGTGTGTGTGTGTGTGTGTGTTTATGTGTTTATGTGTGTGTGTTTATGTGTGTGTTTATGTGTGTGTGTTTGTGTGTGTGTTTATGTGTTTATGTGTTTGTGTGTGTGTGTTTATGTGTGTGTTTATGTGTTTATGTGTTTATGTGTGTTTATGTGTGTGTGTCTATGTGTGTGTTTATGTGTGTGTGTCTATGTGTGTGTTTATGTGTGTGTGTCTATGTGTGTGTTTATGTGTGTGTGTCTATGTGTGTGTGTGGGTGGCTGATGTCACTCAGTTGTCATCTTCTGTTGCTTTTGTCTCATTTTGGGTTTCTCATTGGAACTGGAGGTAGGCTGGTGGCCAGCACGTTTTAGTGACACTCCCTAGTATCTTGACTCCTCAAAGTACTGTTTCACAGGAGCATGTGTAGCCCTACTGGGCTTTTTTTGTGGGCCCTAAAGATCCTAATTCAGATTTGTATGGCGGATTAATGGCTGCATGGTTAGTCCTCTTCCCCACAGAACCATCTTTCCCGCTCCTCCTCCTTGTATGTATTAAAGATTTTCTCTCTCTCTCTCTCTCTGTGTGTGTGTGTGTATGCACACACACATGTTCATGAGTGCAGGTGTTTGAGGAGGCCAGACCTGTTGGATCCTCCCAGAGCTGTGAGTTACAAGAGGTTGGGAGTCACTTAATGTGGCTGCTGGGAATAGAACCCAGGTCCTTTGCAAGAGCAATATGTTCCTTCTCTCCAGTCTCCTGGTTCTTTCTAAGGGGCAGCATCATTAGAAAGTCAGCTTTGTCTTGTGGGTGTGGTCTTTGAACTCAGGTGTGTTCTTTATAGAAATTTTCAATGGAAACATGTCACTTACATATAGAAAACAGGAATGCACACATATTTGTATATTTATATGTTCATATTCTCCTGATGTAGAAATGAGGTCTTCACATTGATACTTGTGTCAAGTTCTCTCTTGCTCCCATTCATAGTCATGTGTCCCTTCCTTTGCCTGGTAGACTGTATTCCCATGTTCATTTCCTATAATTCAAAAGTAGTCACAGAATTGATCACCTGTGCCTCCTCAGGAGACAAGCCAGAGGCATGCCAACTGCCACTGCTGCCCCAAACTGCCAGGGTATAGTCACCTGTCTTCATGGGGTAGTTCTTAAGTTCTTTCTTCACATTTTTTTTTTATTGGTGTGTGTATGTATTGTGTGTTTGTGTACACACATGTACACAACCATGTATGGAGGTCAGAGAACAACTTGGGTGAGTTATTTCTCTCCCTTTACTGTGTGGGTTCTGGATATTCAACCGAGGCTTAGTGGCAAATCCCTTCATCTGCTGAGCCATTTCATATTTATTTTTATTTGCTGGTCATCTTTCCCTATTGTTCTTCCTCTGTTTTGATTAGCCTTTCCTTTAATGTGTAATTGTGTACACTTTGTATACATTCATATGTTATGTGCTAGTGTACTCAGTATAGGAATGTAGTTACATATATTTCCCTTTTACAAAAGGTAACATAATATATTTGCTTCTTAATGATCATTTTGCTCAAGATTATTTCCCAGACATTAGGTTCATTTGTATGCTGATTTTGTTATAAAAATTGATGCAAATGTAGTTTTTCTATGCTGTGTTTCTGGGCATATTTTCATGTACAAATCCTGAATCAATTGTTGTTAAATTGCAGTGGTTAAGAGTATTGGTTATATTCCCATTTGTCTTTGAATATTTTTAGTCTTATTTTAATATGAAAACCTTTATTTTTTTTAATATAACTTTAACAATTTTATGTATGTATATAATTTGTCCCGATGGTGAGATGGCTTAGTGGTTAAGGATGTTCGCTGTCCATGAGTATTTTGATGAACTGAAAGCAGGGAACAGGTCTCTACCTTCGTGCAGTACTGCCTTTCTCTGCTTAAGCAGCAGGAGGCAGCAGAGGAATAATTTTCATAATTTTTTGACTGGATTTGTGGTTGGAACAAGCCGTTCTTCGATTAGCTAAAAAGTCACTTTTCACATTTTACTTTGACAAACATGTTTACTGACCAGAAAACTTCAACTCTTCATCATGGCTTCACAGATATGGCCTAAAAAATAGCCTGGCTTCATGTACCAGACTTGAGGTGTTCTAGTCTGTCACATTCCTATTACTTTGAGAGATTTAAAAACATGTGAGTCAGGAATGAAAGGATTACATGGTAATCTGTGCCACAGAACCCAATTTTAGGTCGTATAAGGTGTTTTTCAAAATTTATTAATTTCAAAGACTTTGGAAATACATGTTATAATATCATGCTGTTTACATGTCCTGTTATTGTCATTTTACTTTAAAAATGTTTCATAAGAATCTTAATTATATGGCCGGGCAGTGGTGGCACACACCTTTAATCCCAGCACTTGGGAGGCAGAGCCAGGCAGATCTCTGTGAATTCAAGGCCAGCCTGGTCTACAGAGTTCTTTTTTGTTATTGTTTTGTTTTGTTTTTTCGAGACAGGGTTTCTCTGTGTAGCTTTGTGCCTTTCCTGGAACTTGCTTTGGAGACCAGGCTGGCCTCGAACTCACAAAGATCTGCCTGCCTCTAAAAAAGAATCTTAATTATGATTATTTTTGGTAAATACAAGTGTGTTATTGCCAATGATGAGTTTAATCCTGAATTTCTGTTGAGCACGTGAAAATGATGATTCACATTGACAGTTGGAAGTGTAGTGTGTTCCATGTGGCCAATGTAGTGGGCCTTCTGAAGTGGACAGTTAGTGTGTGTGCATAGCTGGTCTCTGCACACTCCACTTTCCCACAGACACAATTGGAAATGCAAATAGGCTAAAATGTTTTGCTTTTTCTTCTAGATTTTCTTTCATAATCCTTGTAGAGGAATTAAGAGGAGAAAACATCCAATTTGCTAGTATGTCAAATATTTAATGTTAGGAAGTTATGTGTAAGTCCTTTGATTATGTTTTTTAAATTTATTTGTGGAAAGGCTGCCAGACCCGGAATCCTACCATTTCAGAGTTTATGAATTCTTAAAGCCTGTTCATCGTGTAATTAAAACCATAGTTGAGCATGAAACTGCCTGAGTGGCACCAGAAGATTATAAAACGGGGTAAACGTGTCTCAGCAGGGTTTTTAGCAGTTTTGTCTGGAGTACACTCATGCAAACCTTCCCACCCACCATCATTATTATGCACAGTAAATAGCCACTGTCTAGTAGCCTGTAGAGTTAAACAGCTTCCTAGAAGATGACTCTAGTGTTCTTTTCCCCCTTGCCCCAGCTGATTCGATGTCATCAGTCTCGTGGTGGAGCCTGTGGAGACAACATTCAGTCATACACGGCCACAGTCATTAGTGCTGCTAAAGTGAGTACCTCAGAAGCTTCTAGGAGTTGTGATTATGTAGAGTAATTACCAGGTTTGACTGCTGAATTGTGACGAGAAGTTCCATTCCATTTTCATTCTCAAGTGTAGAATAAATGTAAGAAATCAGAATGTTTTGTCATTCTGTGATTTAGAAGTTAATCTTTCAAGGTTAATACTTCTTTTATTGTGAAGATTGTATGGTTTGCACTTTCTCCATTAAAAACCTGTATGTATTTCAGGCCCGGTAACTAATTAGTACCATATTGCAATGAACTGTACATGTTTTAAGTGGTGACCTGGGTTCTTTTTTTCTGTGATTTGTACCTTCCTACATATGTGGACAGGCTTGTGTCATCCTTGTGCATCTTTGAACTTTTTTTTTTTTTGAGCTGAGGCTCGAACCCAGGGTCTTGATGCTTGCTTGGCAAGTGCTCTACCACTGAGCTAAATCCCCAACCCTCGGCTTGACTTCAAAAATTACTCAAGAAAATTTGAGTTTGGTCCCCTGGCACATTGAAAGCTTCTGTCTTATCTAGAAGCTGCCCCCTTGCTGTTTGTCAGGTGACGTCTTCTCTGTGTGTGTGAGGGTTGATTTTGATGATGTCTGGTAAACTTTGAGTTGATTATAAGGTCTTTTTACAACCACCATCCTTTTGAATTGTGAAGTCTACAACAGAGCAATTCTAATAATAGGGATGACAGAGTGAATCTGAACGACAGCTTGTAATAGAAAGTACAGCCGCTTAGAAGATGACAGTCTAAAGTCAACCACAGAGAGGGAATCAAAGGTCACACTGTTTTATGTCAAATACAAAAACACTTCAAGATTGTCACAAATGCTTGCATGATGTGCATTAGAATGTGTTCCTGGGCTGGATGAGAGAAGTGTTATACACGCTTCACTCAAAAGCAGTGTAAGGAAAAGTCTCCACAACTCGAAGCACTATATCTGTTTCTGTATAAAAAGATAGTAATTAGACAAACTCTTGATGTTCTCCTGTGAGGTCATCTGTAGTACTGTAACAAAGAGATATACACGTGGATCCCAGCACATCTCTTTCTGCTTTTGTTTGTTGTTAGTTTATCCCCCCTTTTACAAAAGGAAGGGGCCTGGGTTCACTTTGAAAGTGTTTTGTTGTGGGCGTATAGACACAAGACTAGAGTTAATGACTTCAAGATTACAAGGCTGAGTCCCCTACATACCCTCACTTCTTACTGGGATATGAGGTGTGTATTCCTGTCTTCCCTGTTTAGATTCTAAGAAGTTATGTTTAACAAGCCATGTTGCCTTACAATTGTAATCCTAACACTTGGGAAGCTGAGGCAGGATGGTCACTGCAAGTTCAGGCTAATCTAGCGAACATAATGAGATGGAGGCCAGCCTGAGCCATAGAGTATGATACTGAGTGAGTACCCTTCTGTTTGTCTCCCCAGAGAAATTAAGTTTAAAACATTTTATCTGATTAATTTTCAAAAGGGCATTTATCACTAATTGGGTGATTAGAATTAATGTGTGTTAGGCATATACTGTATTCTTGTTTTATATCCATAGCTCTTTAAGTTAAATTTTCAGGTACACTTTTAATTTAAGCATGTATTAAATTCTGAGTTGGTAAAATTATATTTATAACCAACTCAAATGTTTGTCATTAAATAGTTTTGAAAACAAACAGCAAAAAAATTCATATAGCATTCATCTGTTTATTTGGATTCATGTCTGAAGGCATGCATATTTTAAAGTTCCCTGAAGATATTGTTGTCATTTAAAAGATTATATTATGTTATTTTTCTTGTTTTTGAGGCAGACTTTCATGTGGCCCCTGCTTGCCTCAAACTCACTATGGCTGAAGATGATCCTGAAATTCTAATCCTCCTGTCTCCCAGATACAGAGCGATCTTAATTTATAACCGTTATGTGATTTTTTTTCTTACATATGAAGTATTTGAAAGTTGCAGTAATATCTACCCCAATTGATAATTTTCCCTCATAAGATACTAGATAATGTTTATTGTTACGTTCACCTCCCAAAGAGTGCAATAGTTCCAGATTGCATAGTAACTATGTGAATTTCTGTAGTACTGTGCTTCCTTTGTCCTGTCACTCTTACATGTTGGTATAGTCAGTCACTGTACTTGTTTGGACCAGAATGTATTGATTTTCTTTTGTTTTGTGACAGGGTTTCTCTGTGTAGCTATGGCTGTCCGGGAACTCACTCTGTAGATGAGGCTGGCCTCGAACGCACAGAGATCCTCCTGCCTCTGCCTCTCTCATGCTGGTGTTAAAGGCGTGTGCCACCACTGCCCAGCCAGAGTGTATTAAATTTACTTTAAAAGTTCTTATAAAAGGGGCTGAGAGATGGCTCAGTGGACAAGGTGCTTCCTGTGTAAGCCCACGGATTTCTGCTCATCCCCTGCTTCCACTTAAAAGCTCTGTTTGGTGGCCCTGGGTGTCACTCCAGTGTTGGGGAGAGT
This sequence comes from Onychomys torridus, assembly GCF_903995425.1. Taxonomy (NCBI): domain Eukaryota; kingdom Metazoa; phylum Chordata; class Mammalia; order Rodentia; family Cricetidae; genus Onychomys; species Onychomys torridus. The sequence goes on from NC_050450.1 coordinate 73,649,294, forward strand.
GCAAACAGGAGGGTCTCAGTGCCTTGCTGGTCAGGAATTCAAGACAGAACAGCAAGCTCTAGATTGAAGTGAGAGACCCCATTTCAATCAAAAAGTAAGGTGGACAGCAATATAGCAGTACGCCCACATAGGTGTGCCTAGCAATGCACTCTGCTTGCCTCCTATCTACACACACAGAGATATAACGTCCCAAGATAGTGTTAGTGTTCCATCTATAATTTAAGATATGTGATTGTGCACCAGTTGTGGTGGTGTACACAGTCTCAGATATTTGGTAGTTTAAATAGGAGGTTCCCTTGAACTTGAAGCTGGAGCCTATGCAACATGGAGATACTACATGTCAGTCTGTTTCTGTCTCTGAATTGCACAGACACATAAATATAAAAGTAATTAAGATAGGCTAGAAAATAAACAATGCAGTATTAAATAGAATAAGAACAGTAAGAATGTGCCTAATTTTTTTTAAATGATGACATGTTACCTTGATAAAAAAAAAATTGACAAAGATCTCGAACAAAAAAAATCAAACCCGAGTTATATCTGGCTACAGATAAGTAAAAAGTATTAGAAAACACAAGTTATATATAGGATAGGATACATCTCATTCCCTGTGGAATATTTCTACAGTATGACCCTGGCTGTCACTCAAAAACAGTGAGCTTTGGCACACCTAACACAACCATGACTGAACTCCTAAGTAAGCAAAGATGGCTTGTCCTAGTTTGGTTCTGTCTCTGCCAGGGTTGATTACCTCTGCCGGTTCTTATTTCTGATGGTTGCTTTCTTATTTATCAGAATTTACTCTAAGATTGTTAAAGCTCTGTTGCTCACTAGAGAGTTTGGCTCTTCTATTGTAACCCCCCCAACACACACACACCAAGAGGCAGAACCACACGCAGTAACATAGAATCACAATCAAACAGGGTAGCCTGAAATCCACCAGGCCAACCTGGAACTCACAGGTGCCACCCTGCCTCAGCTTGAATACAGGTGTGAGTTACTGTGCCCAGCTACATTGTACATCCTTTTATGTTTCAGACCAAGAATGGAAGGAGTCTAAACAGGTAGAAACCCCTCACCAGGCTAATTCCAATACATGACTTCCTCGTTCCAGAGTGCATCATGTGGTGCCTTTCCAACCTTCTAGCAAGAACAGATAACTCCAGGCCTGGGTACTCCACCAGGAGGCCTGCATTACCTTGGATTTGTGTTTGGATCTCACAACACTTTACTGTCTTGTCTCATGTTTAGTACCTGCTGTACTATTTCACAAAAACATGAGAGTTTATTGGTAGTTTGTTTAACTAGCCCATTATGATGGGAAATAGAGTATAAGTTTTCTTGTTTTGTTACTGTGTGGTGGGTATGTGCACCTGGGGGAGCAGGTGCCTCGGGTCCCCAGAAGAGAGCAGAGGATTCATTCACTGGAGCTGTTGTGAGCTCTCTGACTGGTTCTGGGCTCTGAACTCTGCTGCTACAAGAACAGTGTGCCCCTCACCTTAACTGCTGAATCATCTCTTCAGCTGGATAGGTTAAATAAATACACATTTTATATAAATATATACACAGACTTTACATTTTTTAATTTATTGCTTTTAGTGTATGTGTCTGTGTTCCATGGCATGTGTGAGGTAGTCAGGGGAATAATTTCAGGAATCTATTCTCTGTTTCCACTGGGGGTTCTAGGGATCAAATTCACCAAGTCATCTTACCAGCCCTAAATTTAATGAATAAATGGTAAGCAAGTTTGCTTTTGAAACCCCAAATATTACCTAGCCAGCAGTTTACATGAGAATTGAAAGAAAGGGGGAAAATCACACAGAAAATTTTCATTTAAAACTAGAATAAGTCTGAGGAGTCGGCTCGGTGCAGAGAGCACTTGCCGCACAGGGGATCAGACCTGAGTCTAGATCCCCAGAAGTTTCCAGAAGTTAAGTGAGAGTGGCAGCATGTCTGTGATGCTGGTGCTCCAGAAACCACCGGGCCAAGCTCTGTGCTCAGTTAAAGACCTGCCTGGTAAAAGGAAAGTGAATAAGGAAGGCACCTGGATGGTATTTCTGTCCTCCGCATAATGGGGCGAGGCACCTGGTAACACGCTTATGGATGTATCTCAGTTGGTAGATTCCTTGCCTGCTAAGCTTGAAGCCTTAGGTTTGATTCCTAGTGTTATAAAGCAGAGTATGGAGGTGCACACCTCTAATCCCGGCACTGGAAAGAGTAGCCTGAGTTCTAGGCCAGCTTTAAACCCTTTATCAAGCAATAGAAAGAACCTCTTGATACATAGATTCTTACTCTGGCTGAGTTTCAGGGAACTCGACTCCACTATGTATTAGAACTTCTCAAAGCTTGTAACATAAGCTGTCTAGGCTTTCTCAATTTTCCAGAAGAGAAATTTGAAGCTAGGAAGTTTAAATAAAACACCATCTTAAACAGTTAATCAATGATATAGCCAAATTTCAAATCTCGAACTCCCTCTGTCTGGATGTGATCTTTAACCATTGCCCTGTCTGTTTTGCTTGGAATTTGCTCCTGTTGCTGCTTGTGATCTCATAGGTCAGGAACACCAAACTGATGGGGAGGTGATAGGGTGAAGACCTAGCGAAAGTTAAGACTCTTGGCTGGGCGTGGTGCACGGTCTGTGCAAGAGGGACTATCCCAGTGTTGAGGCCAGCATGGTTTACATGATCAGTTCTGGACTTTTTAACCATGAATGCATGGTTAAAAATGACAAATGGTCTCAAAAGGAAAGCACTCTGAGCAATGTTAAACTAAAATATCCTTCAATAAGATAACCAGCAAAGTTCTGCCTGCTGAATTCAAGCCCAAAGATAAAACTTAGAGAAGACTGAAACCAAGGGCGGGGGGCAAAAACCCACAAATCAATTGCAACTGTTTTGTTTTGTGCTAAAAATCTCAAACTGCAGTGATGATAAAACACATTAGTGTTCCTCAATTAGCAGCCAAACGTTTGTTTCAATAATTCACAAGAAACGACTTACACCAAGTCTGTTAGTGTTGAGTAAGCCTCTGAAGGACCCAGGGAACCAGGCGCCACAGCGTATCGATGTGAGTGCGGAGCAGGAAGTCTGATTAACCTCCGAGATGTCTCAGCTGCTGCATGCCCGCACGCCCGCCCGCCATCAGTGCTAATGGAGTCATTCCCACACAGAGGTAGCCAAGCCTCATACGCAAGGCCTTTCAGTGTGAACAAGTCTGCTTGTGTATCCTCTGTGTTTGCCCCTGAGCGCATCAGCTCATGCTTTTATGCCAATGAATATGAATGTAACTGGGACACATGAAAACGGGAAGTAATGCAGGAAAACAAGCCATAAGGCAACGACAAAAGACACCAAGAAAACGAGAAAGACAGTATATTTCATTCATGTTGGCATGAAAACTTGATGTGTTTTGGAAAGAACAACTATTATCTTTTCTTCTTCGTCTTTTTAAATACAACCCCTAAACTTTATAGTCACCAAATCTGCAATTTGTGTAGTAAGTTATGAGAGTGTAGGAATCATTGCAGCTGTCTAAATTAGGGGTGTGTGTGTGTGTGTGTGTGTGAGAGAGAGAGAGAGAGAGAGAGAGAGAATGCTTTCTGTATCAGTGAAGACTTTAGAATGAATGTAAGTTAAACAGTGGTGATGGCGCACGCCTTTAATCCCAGCAGAAGCAGGTGATCTCTGTGAGTTCAAGGCCAGCCTGGGCTACTAAGTGAGTTCCAGGACAGCCAGGACTACACAGAGAAACAATGAACATAAGTGAAAATTTAAGTCATTCCGAAGGTTTATATTGAGTTTGAATGAAGCACACATATAAGCACTTTTACCATGAGTAGCATATATGATGCTGTAGTACTCACACACCTTCACACATTATCTAAGTAGCTAGTGTGCACACCGACTTGATACAAAAATATAATGAAGCCGGGCGGTGGTGGCACACGCCTTTAATCCCAGCACTCAGGAGGCAGAGCCAGGCAGATCTCTGTGAGTTCAAGGCCAGCCTGGGCTACTAAGTGAGTTCCAGGAAAGGCGCAAAGCTACACAGAGAAACCCTGCCTCGAAACACACACACACACACACACACACACACACACACACACACACACACACATAAAATGAGGGTAAGGCACCAACTGGGAACGGAGAAACTGCTTATAGAGATGATAAATTGGACAAGTCTTTACCCAATCTGAATGATTTAAATTCGTTAAGGTTCTTCAAGCCTGATTGTTTTGAAGAGTGCTCTCACAGAACAGTACTGGAGCATTAAGGCAGCTGACCATGTGACTATGACGAAGTGTGAGGAAAATCCATTACAGCCTTTCCTCCCATAGACTTGGAGTATGTTCTCCTCCAGGGCAGGCGGCCGTCCCGGGTCCCTTTCTCTCCATTCTCAGTTGCCCCTCTTCCATTAACGCTAATGGCATTGCGCTCTCAAAACTGTTGTCAAGTTCAGGTAACAAGAAAAAACATGGACATTTTTATTAAATCAATTGACCACAGAGGGATGAAAACACATTAATATAAGAGCTAGTGAACATAAATAAAGATTCTATAATTATAATCAAATAATCTCATTTGAACAGTTTCTTAGCACCAGCATAGAAAATTAACCTCTTTTACAGTCCACATAAGAAAATTCAGATTGACTGTTATGGAAAGCAGTGAGAAAAATCTGAAAGTATAAAGAATTTGAAGTGCTACTCTGAAATGGAAAAAATATATAAAAGATTATTTCCTTTCAAGGGTTCCACGTATCTGTGCAATAGTAGGTTTATCTTTGTAGTGGTGTAGTAAGACAAAAAGACAAATAGAACTAGACCTAAGTAAGAGACTACTAAGAAACACACACACACACACACACACACACACACACACACACACACACACACGTGCATGCCCACATACACACATTAGATAACATGCCCTACTCCAGGTAAGGTTATATTCCCATAATTCTTTCCCCACAAATATTCCTTAATATGTCCTTGAAATCCAGGCTTGTTTGTCTATTCTAATGAGAACAATCCAGAAAAAAAAAAGAAAACAACTGTTACTTTAAGAACATTTTTGTTCATGGTTCACTTCTGTTTTTCTTCCATGGTACAGATGAACCTAGGGCCTCTGGCATGTGAGACAAGCTTCACTGAGCTGCACCCCTTGCCCTAATTTCTATTAATAATTGTCAGGACAGTTAGCTGAGATTTATGAATAAGGAAAAACATATGCAATAGCTTTCCTCACTTGCTTTGAGTGGAATAGTGTAGCAGAAATGCTGCATTGGATTGCTTCTTCCCAAAGAAAAGAAGGCAGCCTGTCAGCTACATTTCCTAGTGGACATCATTTGTTTAGTAATTATTCCCATCATTCCTCTTAATGTATAGTCTTTTTTTGTTTGTTTGTTTGTTTTTTGTTTTCTTGAGACAGGGTTTCTCTGTGTAGCTTTGCACCTTTCCTGGATCTCCCTTTGTAGACCAGGCTGGCCTCAGCTCACAGAAATCTGCCTGCTTCTGCCTCCTGAGTGCTGGGATTAAAGGCGTGCGCCACCACCGCCTGGCTAATGTATAGTCTTTTATAATAGCATAGGTATACTTTTAGAATTATAACCTTTTCCCACTTAGAAATTCTTTCATTGTCTCAGTTGTTACCTTGGTGAAATGAATATAAAATTTCATATACAGTATTCAAAAAGCATTGTCACATGACAGCTCCCTTCTTATTATATCATACATTCTAAAATATGTACATTAAGGGATGCAATAAAAGAAATGTTATAGTAACTATATCGCTATTAAATTCAACAAATCAGTGCTTGTAATCAGTATCATTTAATTATGACATTGTTGCCAACACACCGACTTGGCACATCATCGGAGACTTTTCCTTGAACTCACATTGATTTTTCTATGTAAGTTTCAAGATCCTGTTGTATGGCAGACTGAAAATCTGTGGTGTTTGTTGCTATATAAAATATTGTAAGAGAATAAGGATTTGAGGCTAGGAAATGATTCAAGTGCATATTTCCTGTTTAGAGTTCGCATTTTGTTGGAAGTCATATATTTTTTTCTTTCGTTATGTAGACATTGAAAAGTGGCCTGACGATGGTTGGGAAGGTGGTGACTCAGCTGACAGGCACACTGCCCTCAGGGGTGACAGAAGATGATGTTGCCATCCACAGCAACTCAAGACGGAGCCCCTTGGTGCCAGGCATCATCACAGTCATAGACACTGAGACAGTTGGAGAGGGCCAGGTAAGAACTCCCGATGAATGACATTTTTGTTCCCTGCAGAGCTTGGACCCAAAATGTACTTGGCCCAAAGAGATGAATAATTTGTAGTTTGAGAAATTTGAATTATTTCCGGTCACCTATTAGAGGAAAGCAAGGGACATTTCCCACTTGTTAGTTCAATCATCCTTAATGCTTAAAAACCTAAAGGGATAGCTAAAGAGATCCTCATTCTTCTCTCTAAGAACCTGTGTTTGTAAATACTTTCATACCTGTTTGTGATATTCTGTTCACACTGGTTTTTGGTATAATGTCATGTTATAATCTCCATCCCAAGATTAGTAACTTTCTCCTAAGATGGAAAGACAGGACAGCAGACTGTGACAAGTCTTTAACTTGCAGATGAGGTGGCTATAAGACAGATAAGTAGCAGTGGCTAGTGTGATATAGTTCAGCTTGTTACATGAAATTTTAAGACCTTTTCTTTCTTTTAGCTCCTGGAAGACAAGGTTTTGTGTTGCCCAGGCCATCAGCAGCAGTCCCCCTTTCTGAGTGTTCTGAGTGCTGGGCTCACAGGCAGGTGCAGCGTGCCCAGCTACCACATTCCCTTCCAAACACCAAAAACAGAAACAAAACCAAAAAGACCAAAAACCCGTAGAAGTTTGAAATCGCAAACCAGAAAGTATCCATGACCATAGCCTGGGGAAACCCCCTATCTACCCTCAGACAGTAGGTTAAGTCTAGTTAAGTTTTGTCTGCTTCAGCGGCACATTTGCCTTTGTGTCTTCAGTTATTGACGTTCTTGGCAAATCTCCCACTGCTCTTCAGGCAGTCATGAAATTTCTGTCACGTTCGCGCCTGTAAAATATAATTCTGAAAGGACATAATTTTTAAATCTTGTTACTTAAGGTTGTCACTATAACAAATATAATCTAAAATATTTTTAGATTGAGAAGTACTAGGTTTATGAGACACACTGTTAATATAGCATATGTATTCATGTTTTCCTTTTCACTCTCTCACTTTTTTTTTTTTTTTTTTTTTTTTTTTTGTTTACCGGAGCTGAGGATCGAACCCAGGGCCTTGTGCTTGCTAGGCAAGCGCTCTACCACTGAGCTAAATCCCCAACCCCTCACTTTTTCTTTTTTTTAAGTTTTGGTTTTTGAAACAAGATTTCTCTGTGTAACAGCCCTAGCTGTCCTGGAACTTGCTTTGTAGACCAGGCTGACCTCGAACTCACAGAGATCTACTTGCTGGGATCAAAGGCATGCACCACCCCGCCTGGCTACCTGTTCATTTTTCATTCAGAAAATAAAATGCTTAGAAAATTTGTGAGTTTCTGAAGAATTGACCTTTAGTATTGCATTTTCTGTTGTGGACTCAGCTTCCACTAAATACGGGTCAACATCTTAATGAAAAATTACATCGGGCAGCTACTTGTGTGCAATTTCCTTTGCAAGGAAAAAGGCACTTGAGAAAGAGCGGACTTTGGTGAAATTAAAACAAAAAATTCTTTGAAATTATGTGTTTTTAAATTTGGTTATGTTTTATTTAAAATTTAAGTAATTTTCTGTTTCTTCCTTATTAACTTTCAGATTAACCAAATACATATATGCTTGTATTGATTTTTTTTTAAAAAGTATGTGCTAGCCATACTTTGTTTTTTCCATTGTTGTTTGGGAAGCATCACAATTTTGAGATAGGTGTTCAGAAAATAAATAAATACTATGCCAGTATAAAATAACTATTTTTCAAAGAAATTAGAATCATGTAGTACCATGCTGCCTCTTCATCTTCCTGAACCTCTTTTTCAGCAGGATCCTCTGTCTCAGTTTGGAGAGGCAGGATGTTTTATATGCCACCGCAGAGCATTAAAGGGAATGGTGCCTGAGACTCAGCAGTCTTGGCTCATTCCATTGCTGTTTCACTATCTCTGCCATGCTCTTCCCTCCTGTCCACATCTCAGGACTTATCCTTTGTCCTCTGTGATTTAAATCCACTGAGACTTAATATAGTTTCACATTCACTCTGGCAGCATATAAAATCTGATTCACCATCTCTCTGTTACTGTATTGATTAATTTGATTTTATGGTGATGGGACCATTGCATGGTAACTGCATTAAGGAGGAATGGATTTAATTGACTTTGTGTCCATTTTCATCTTTGTTACTTTCATGTTTTATTTAAAAGCATTTCTTGACTGGAGAAGTTAAGTGGTATGATTTGCCTTTTACACATTTATGTAATCGAAGTTAGCAATGTGGCAAAACCAATAAGTGAAAGAAAATACTTCAGAATGGTGGCCTGAATCTTAGCTAGGATTTGTCCCAGACCAGATATTCTTATACACCTTGTGTTAATTAAAGTGTGTTATATTATTTAATATAGTTGTTGATGCAAATTATGACTACACTCTGCTTAGGTAAGTGGCCAGCTCCTACCGTATGAGAATTATCGTGGGCTAATGATGGTTTTAGTGGTCTGGAGCTTTAGGCACCATAATGAAACAGTGCCGAGGACCCTGCCCAGTGTGTACACTTGTTTGACCTTATGCATTCTGTAAGGAGAACAGTCATGGTACCCCATATCATACCTGGAGTTTCCCTGTATATCAAAACTAATGTGTTTTTGCTAGAAGCGGTACAGTTTTTTTTAGTGTTGTTATCGAATTAAGTAAAATACTGATTGCCTCAGTTTCTAATCACATTTAACAGAAATTGGACAAACGACAAAAATATTTCACAGAAAAAATACTTAAATTTAATCTGCACAACTCATTTTAAGGAAATTGCAAGTTAAAACTACATACTAGACTCTGAGAAACTCAAAAGTTTGTGGATATAGTCTATACTTGCATCTATTAATTTTGAAGTAATTCATTCCCATCCCTCAACCCTAACTACATCTCATTCTCTTCATTTGTATTTGGAGGGTACATGATGTTTATTTAAATAATTTTATTTTTTTGAGACAGTCTACTTTGTAGCTGGTTGGCTTGGAACTTTGCATATAGACCAGGCTGGCATCAAACTCAGAGACTGCCTGCCTCTGCCTCCCAAGTGCTGGAATGTGTACCACCTTAGCCCAAAGAGGTTGCCTGTGAGCCTGAGATACACAGTAAGACTTTCATCTATAAACACAGAACAAACAAGAGAAATTGTCCCTGAAACAGAAAGCTGAAAGATACTCACATGTGCCTCCCTTGTTTCATTTTTAATATCTGAAGTACTTTTGAGTATGATCTCTCTCTGGGGGAAATCTGCATTTGAATAACGGTCTACATTTTACTGGAATTTATTCCACATTGACAAAAGGGGATTCTGATATATCTATATCTATATCTATATATCTATATCTATCTATCTATATCTCTATCTATCTATATCTATCTATCTATATCTATATCTATATCTATATCTATATCATCTATATCTATGTCATCTATATCTATATCATATATCTATATCTATCTATCTATCTATCTATATCTATATCATATATCTATATCTATCTCTATCTCTATATATCTATACCTATATCTATATCTATCATAGTCTCCTAAGGGACCACTAAGAAATTACTAGAAATAGTTAACACCCAACCCTTCCTGCCTTAGCCTCCAGAGTCCAGGGATTATAGGTGTACACTAGGATCCCCCATTAAAGCTATTTTGTTTAACGTAAAAGATGATCATTTAGATAGCAAATAGTTTTGACTTATTGAAGTACATAGCATATTTAAGTCCAACAATATCAATGATCTCTGTGTTACTACTATAAATAGAATCAAATTTAAAGGTATCTAGAAAGATTAGATCAAAAGCTACCATTTTTATGGAAGTACTTTATGTAAGCAACAATAGTATTAGAATAGTTATATTCAGCCATTACATGGAAATTTGTGTGTCTTTCTATCTGTCCTTCCTGTGTCTGCACCTACATGCACACACGTGCATGCTTGTCATGTCATACATGTGGGGTCAGAAGACAAGTTATAGATTTTAATTCTTTCTTTCCATTGGACCTCAAATAGTCAGGTTTGTGGGGCAGGATCTTTAACTGCTGAGCCTTCTTAATGGCCCAATATATGTTTTCTTTGCATAGTCAAAATAATTAAACTTAAGAGATCTCTAAATACTTATCTGTAACTAGAGACCTTCTCTCCAGCCCCCACCAAGCCCTTGTTATTATGAAATAAACACACAGATGCTTATATTATTTAAACTGCTTGGCCAGTAGCTCAGGCCTACCATTGTCTAGCTCTTACTCTTATATTCAGCCCATTTCTCTTCATCTATACTTTGTCACGTGGCTCATGGCTTAGTGGTCCCTTACATCTCGCTTCTCCTGCCCCTGCTGCAGTGTCCCCTTCTGTCTTTTTCTTTTTCCCTTTCTCCTCTCTTAGTCCCGCCTATACTTCCTGCCTGGCTACTGACCAATCAGTGTTTTATCTACCAATGAATCATCCACAGCACTTATCAGTAAACAGAGGATTTGTAAATAAATCACAGGTCAATCAAAGATGCTTAATAAAAATTAGAGGGGCTGGAGAGATGGCTCAGAGGTTAAGAGCACAGACTGCTCTTCCAGAGGTCCTGAGTTCAATTCCCAGCAACCACATGGTGGCTCACAACCATCTGTAATGAGATCTGGCGCCCTCTTCTGTGTACATACTAAATAAATAAATCTTTAAAAAAAAACTGTCTAAAAATATAGGAAGGGTTTTGTACTTGATTAAAGTAAAATGTACTGAAATTTATGGTATTGTGTGAGAACAAAATGTCAAAATTTGAGTGCTTGTTCAGAGAGGGAGATATTTTAAACATTCTCCTTAAAAAATGGTGACACTACAGAGAGAATAGTGGGCTGGAGAGATGTCTCAGCCATTACAGGCTAGGCTCACAACCAAAAATATAAGAAGAGAATAGTATAACCCTTAAAAAAATGAAGGAATTCTGGGTAGTGTTGGTATATGCCTTTAATCCTAGCAATTGGGAGGCAGAGGCTAACAGATCTCTATGAGTTCAAGACCAACCTGATCTTAAAAGTGAGTTCCAGGACAGGTAGGGACTGTTTCAAGAAGAAACTCTGTCTCAAAAAACCAAAATAAAACAAAAAACAAAAAGAAAAACAAACGACTCTTTCTCTTCCTCCTCCTTCTCTTTCTCTTCTTTCTCTTTCTCTTCCTCTTCCTTTTCCTCCTCCTGCTTCTCCTCTTCCTCCTCTTCTTTGAGACAGGATTTCACTGTGTAGTTTTGGCTTTTCTGGAACTATGTACACAAGGCTAGCCTTAAACCCACAGAGATCTGCCTGATTCTGCCTCTTAAAGGCTGACACCATACCTGCTCGCTCTTCTTCTCGCCTCGCTCTCTGGGGGTGGGGTGGGAAGAAAAGAAAGAAATATGAACCCCCCCCCCAATATGAAGGAAGAAATAATGATCTGAACTTAAATGAGTAAAAATAATTTAAATAAAAATCACAGAAAATAATTATTTGAAAATATAACATGATTATTATATTCATAAGCTGAATTAGAGATCTATCCAGAGCAATATGACAAGAATTTTTTGGTTTTTGGTTTTTCGAGACAGGGTTTCCCTGTGTAGCTTTGTGCCTTTCCTGGAACTCACTTGGTAGCCCAGGCTGGCCTCGAACTCAGAGAGATCCGCCTGGCTCTGCCTCCTAAGTGCTGGGATTAAAGGCGTGCGCCACCGTTGCCCAGCAAGAATTTTAGAGGTAACAATTGAGGACGTTTTATAAAACAGATTATTAAGAGTTTATTTAGTACTCTGTATGTTATTTAGTGCCATTGAACTGTGAAGTTGAAATGAGTGACCTTTATGGCATGTGAACTGAACCCAAGTAAACTTTAAACTCAGCAATCGTGTATTTCTTTTCCTGCGAAGAACCAACTCTGTATCTTTCAGGGTGACTACTTTGAGCCCCTTAGGACATGACCAGCATTCTTAAAGACTAGATTCTTGCTTTGCCCTTAGGCTGGCCAGGAATCTTGCCTTATCTTCTGATTTTTTCTGTACATGGTATAGCAGTATTTTCAAAGTGTCCCCTTTTCTGTCTATAAACTTAAAGTTAAATCACAATTCAAAATCCAAGATGACTCAGTTGGTAAAGGTGTCTGCTGCCATGCCTGATGACCAGAGTCCAATCCCTGAGATCACGTGATAGGAAAGAACTGCTTCCTGCAAACTATCCTCTGACCTGTGCTTGTGTGCACAGTGTAAAAGATATCAAACATAAAACATACTGTTATGTATCATATTCCATTATTATTTGGTTTATTTTTTTGTATTTTTCGTTCGTCAGCCTTTTTTTTTTGTTTTTTTTTTTTTTTTTTTTTTTTTGTTTTGTTTTTTTTTTTTTTTTTTTGAGACAGAGTTTCTCTACTTAGTTTTGGTGCCTGTCCTGGATCTCGCTCTGTCGACCAGGCTGGCCTCAGACTCACAGAGATCCGACTGCCTCTGCCTCCCCAGTGCTGGGATTAAAGGCGTGCACCACCACTGCCCGGCCCATCAACCTCTTTTTAATCATAGGGGAAATAGTGATTTTTTTTCCCTCAGCAAATCTCTCTGTAGTCATGTTAAGTGGCTGTTTTTTTTTTTAATAGAATATCCATCTTCTATGAGGGGTGTATTGGATTGGTGATGGAGTTCACTTGGATGAGAATACATTCAGTGCAGTGCCAACTTCTTGTTGGGGGATTGAGGAGTGTGTGCTGTGGCCTCTAAGCCATTAGTGACTAAGGTTAACCTTCATCCTTTCTTTTTTCAAAGGTGCTTGTGAGTGAGGACTCAGACAGTGATGGCATTGTGGCCCACTTCCCTGCCCACGAGAAGCCAGTGTGCTGTATGGCTTTTAATACTAGTGGTAAGTTTTTTTTTTTTTTAAACATTTATCTCATGAGTTTTATATCTAATAAGTTTGGAGATGGAAAGTCTGTAATTGGTCTGGGGTTAGAGAGATTGTCCACCAGTTCAAAGCTTGTAGAGGGCTCATCAACTTCTACTGCTAGCACTATATAGTGACTCATCAACTGCCTGTAACTTGAACCCCAGGGAATCTGACAGACACCCTCTTCAGGCCTCTGTAGGTACTATATGTATATGTACAAACCACACAGAGAAACATGGTGCATGTGTCATTAATAATAATAGGACCAGAGATCTTTGAATGACTAAATTTACAATTCATCCCACCTTGCCCTATTCAGAGCTATATTTTAATTGTCTGTAAATTGTAGATGTAACAGTCTTATTAAATGAGAAACACAGTGCCAAATGCAGAATTAAAAGCCCAAGAGGTCAGAGCAGTAGCTAAGAGCTGATACTAAAAACCCTTTCTTATCCTTCGCTCTTGCTGTTGTCCTTCCCTTCAGAAAGAGACCTACTTCCTGTGTATCTGCCTTTTTGTTGACTTTCTGTTCTGCCTTCTCATTGGTTGTAAATGCTACTGTTAATGTAAGCACTGTCCCTGAAGTCACGCTTACTTTTGCCTTATAGTCATGCCCCAAATGTCAGTATTGGAGACTAGAATCTTTTTTTTTTTTCCTGGAGCTGAGGACCGAACCCAGGGCCTTGCACTTGCTAGGCAAGCACTCTACCACTGAGCTAAATCCTCAACCCAAGCAGACTAGAATCTTTTTGTTTGTTTGTTTGTTTGTTCATTTGTGTTTTTTTGTTTTGTTATTCGAGACAGGGTTTCTCTGTAGCTTTGGAGGCTGTCCTGGAACTCGCTTTGTAGGCCAGGCTGGCCTCGAACTCACAGAGATCCACTTGCCTCTGCCTCCCGAGTGCGGGGATTACAGGCATGCACCACCACCGCCCGGCCCTAGAATCTTAATGTACCACAGACACATGTTCTTTGTAACAGGATTCATGTTTTCACATGGCATCATACAAGCTTACTTTTAGTTCTTTATCTCTGTCCTCCTCTCCTGTTCTTCCTTTCTGCTTGCTCCTAAGCCATGTGATGATGACTAATGTTAATAAAAATGTGGAACTCCCTATTACCCACTTTTCCTCTCAATTTTTTTTATTAAGAAAATATTGATCTCTGAGCAAAACAGTAGTTTTGTACTCACCCACTATTAGGAACAGTTCCCCTCAAGCAAGAGCCAGCCAGTTCTTACACTGTAACAACAGATAGAGTGAATGACGGTCTCTTGGTTTGCATTCTCTTCTGGGTAATACTGACATTGGTAGAAATAAATGGAGCCTAAAATATGTGATTTCTAAACAAAAGATAAAACTGGTGTTTGTCCCAGAGTTGATTTTGTCTTTGTAAATTTTTCAGGCTCCAGGTCCTGCTCCTTTGGGTGATGGATCTGAGAGTCTTAGTGTTTTTATCTTATTTTTCAGAAATGATGATATCACTTGAATTGATTGATTTATTTTTAAAATAAAGAATGGTAATAAGAAAGTCATATCGAGCACTTTTGATTAATCTCCCTTCTGATATCCTGATTAGTCATTTTTGATGAAGAGAGATATTTATTACAGTGGTTGATCAGAAAGATTGATTTAATTAAGATAGACAAATAGCTATTGAAATTCTCTGAATGTTAGTGGAATTAAGTTAAAATTGGAGACATGCTCTGAGAAGTTGTTCACTTGTGCCGCTCTGCTTTGGGTAACCAGGAGGACTCATTGTAATTCTGTCTGTTAAGTCCACTTTCCTTTGAATTATCGTGTATTTCACATCACCCCTGATCACTTCGGACGTGGGAAGCTACCTGTTCTGATTATGATGTTGCATTGTACAAAGAACATACTACATGGTGTAAAGCTAACCAGTCACCTCCATCACTGTTCACAATGCGTTTCTTGTGATTTTATTTTGAAACCTGCATCTTTCTACTTGCTGTTTGACTTGCATGTATGATCAGATTAAAACAGAAATGCTGTATTTACTTTTCTGTGTTCCTAGAGCATTTTGTTTATGAATATGATATAATTTATTGGGAGATGATCACTTGTTTAGCTATTTCTTTCCTTTGTGAGCTTGTAGCTTCCTTCCAGCTAGGGATCTGGTATCATACAATCCATCTTTATATGTCTGCTGCCTGGCAAGTATCTCAGTGTATTGGCATGCTTATGGAATACATTATTTTTAACTTGTCCCAGCTATAGATTCATGGCACTGCAATTTATTCTCTGCTCTGGAAATAAAAGAGACTGGTCAATTTAATATTTAGGGTTTGTTTTTTTGTTTTGCTTTGTCTTGTTTTTGAGGTCCTGGAGACTGAACAGGGACTGACTGGCTCGTGCTAGGCAAGTGCTGTCACTGAGCTGTATACCCAGGCTGCTTTTTCTTCTTTCTTTCCTCATTTTCCTTTTGATATTTGACCAGTGCTTTGTAATTTATTCACTTTGATATGCTTCATGCGTTTAGAGCTTCCTTATACTGGTTGCATATAATTTCATAATAGCTATCTGTGAGGCTTATTGATATCATTGGAAATACTTCACAAAGAAGCTACTGACCCAGATGGACTGATTATTTCTGAGTCAATAGTCCACTGAAGTATCTGTTATACCTGTGAGTTGTGTATAATAATTAATGTGTATTTTTAATAATTTCCTTTTATTATATAATTACTTGAATATGTTGTAAATTACTATATAGTACACATTTCCCCCCCCACACACACACACATCATGATCAGTATTTACTTGTTTGTTCTCATCTTTGTGGTGCTGAGGATTGTAACCAGGGCCTCCCAAGTGCTAGGCCAGTGACTCCACCATTAAGATAACTCTTTTTACTTAAAAAAAGAAAATCTTAAGTGGTTATTTTGCCTTTTTAATAAATATTATTCTAAAGAATTGGTCCCCACAATCTCCATTTTTTGAGAAGGGTTTTTGGCACTGAACTATTTAAAGCTGTCTGCCAAACTGCGAATTCTGAGTTTACCGGTTTCATCTTTACACCCTCTTTGGTCAGTGCCTCCCTATGCTATCCTATGACAACTTAGAGACACGCTAGAAGGGACAGTTTCTCTGTGTCACTCTTGGTTAAAGTGGGGTCTTAACAAGCAATGGAAAGTAAACTGTGGCGGAAAGACAGGATGCTGGGTGAAATGTAAAAATGAGTCTCTTTTGGAAGTCTCATAATTTTGGGAAGTCAGTTCTTGAAAAGGAAATCAGTTCTAAGTGTTGACTAAAAAGGTGATTAGCTAGGAAATAACAACTCTGTTGCCTGTACAGAAATAAATGCAAGCCCACCGGTGAGGCGAGGAATACAGGGCACACCTGGCAAACATCTCAGAACACTGGACAACGAAGTTATTTGCTCATTGCATGGGAGCTTTGTCATTTTGGCAGAGTTTTAGAAATGTTTTCTGTGTGTATAATGTTTCATTTGGATAGTTCTTTTAGAAGGAAGCCTTGCTCATTTTGAAAAATGTTATGTTGTAGTTGGTAGGCAGAGGGAAAAAAATGTGTGTGATTATCTTCCTGAATGTATGTCATGTGCATACAGGGGGACCAGAAGAAGGCTTCAGCTCCTCTAGAACTGGAGTTACAGACAGTTGTCAGCTGCATGTGTGTCCTGGGGTCCGACCCCAAGTCCTCTAAAGATCAGTAAGTGCTGCATCTCTCCAGCCCTGACAGAGGTGTATGCAGTTGCTTACATTTCATCCGAGATCATTATTGTTTGGCTCTGGATACTTTCCCTCCTGTGAATGCTACTATTATTGCTTAAGGAGGAGCAAGAGGATAGAAAACATTCAGTTGTCTGTGATGAGGGAAACATCCAATTTTTGGTGATCTGGAAATCTTGATGTTTTTTTCAATTTTAAACCAAGTATTAATTAGGAGCTAATCTGTTTGTTGTAAAAGAATTATGTGGTTAGCCATAGTTTTCTGTGGTCAGCACCTGTCATCAGGTGACCTCCTTGTTCTCTGTCATGTGTAGCCCAGGCTGTCCTTCATCCTTCGCCTGGGTGCTGGGACATAGGCGTGGTCTACCATTCCCAGGTTTCATTAGTGTCTTATCTTCTCAGTTCTGCCTGTTACTTGGATCTAGGTGTGCATGTTCACACATGGTGTGTTCCTGTCAGTGAAGTGCACAGATGTCTAAGTAGGTAGCTGTTCTTCAAATGTTCAGGGAAGATGAAGTCACTTTGGTTACTTTCCGTTGGAGTCCTCCCTTACAGATACACTGCTAAGCTTATTAGTGTGATTATATAAAATGAGATTTTTTTCTCCACTAGCAGAATTATATTGTTAGGTACTGAGTTGTATAATTTGAGTAGATCTAATGCAATATGTGTTTTTTTGTCTTTAAATTGACTTATTTGGTTTATTTAATTATTTTTTTTACTTCAATTGATTAGATTTTATTTGAACTGTAGGTTATAGATCATTTACTAAATAGACTAGTTTTTCTATGGTTATTTATATCAAGAAAATTTACCTATATCAGCCCTCTAATTAATGCCCTGATATTTAAAAATGGCATTTCCATGGGACATGTAATAGATGACAGATAACCACAGTGCTTAGAATTTTTTTTTTTTTTTTTTTTTAAGTTTAGGGAAGTTCTTTAAAGAAACAATCAGGACATATAAAGAAGTGGGTGATGATATGTCCTACTCAAGGATATGGTATAAAGAATTTGTTTTACTCTCTTTCTTAAAAAAGAGATATAGTCTTAGATGACAGTTATATGAACATGTTCTGGACAACAAGAGCAAGAACAAGCCGTACTCCTAGGCAATGTTAACCATACTGCAAACAGTGCACGATGGGGTACCACCACCATGCGGATTAGTGAGGCAAGTAGACCAGTTGGCGGGTGACTGGTGGCTCTGTGTTCTGTGGGACCTTTCAGAAATTAAGAGATGCCAGTAAACAGACTTGTGAAACTTCTTGTTGAGCAGCTGTGTTCAGTTTGTTTTTTAATTTCACATTCCCACACTTGTTTATTAGCTGTGACTCTGAGTCCAGAATCAAAACAAATATTTTAATGGTGGCATTTATGATTTGTTTAGAAATGCCTTGCTGAGACCTTTGTAGATTCAATATGGGTGGTATATGTCTGTTGCTTTCAATTATTTAGGTACAAAATGAGTAACGTTTTCTAGAGAACTTTTGTGTGAGCACTACTTTGTAGACCAGGTTTTGGCTTTGGCACTGTTGAGGAAGAAGTGGAGTCCCACAGTGCTGCTCTCCAAAAGTGCACACTGCCCTGCTGTCCTACTTCACTGGGAGCATTCCTAGGACAGTGCTTGGCCCTTCAAGTCACCACTCATTTCCACCGTATTTAGAACTTAGGCCATTGTTTTTTTAAAAATGTATTTATTTTATGTACATGGGTGTTTTGTCTGTATATGTATGTGTATCATGTGCTAATTGGTGCTCACAGAGGCTGGAACAGGGCATCAGATCCCCTAGAACTGGAGTTAGGGAAAGTTATAGGCCACAAGTGTGTGTGCTGGGAACCCAACTCTGGTCCTCTTAAAGAGCAGCAAGTGCCCGTGACCACTGAGCCTCATCTCCAACCCAAAGCTATTGTTTCTTATAGCATTCTGCCCATGACCATTGAGGCAGGTCTCAAGCCCCAGAGCTGTTGTTTCTTTGTTCTGCTCCAATGTCTGAGCTCTAGTTCTGGGAGATTGCTGAACCCTGCTCAGTGCCCACAGGTCTCAGATCCCTGCTTTTGCTGTTCTTCTTTTCCTGAGCTGGATTCTTACATCTGACTCACCTTCTCTGTCAGTTCAGTCTCTGAATAGAACCCTCTGGAGACTTGATTATTCTGCTTTGCTCTTTCCTGCTTCAGGCTCTTTTTCTTTCTGCCAGTCCTCTCTGTTTGGTGAAATGTATTCTCCTCCTTTCTATTCTGTTGTAGAGACTTTTTATATCCAGTCAGTGAGAAATTTACCTTTCTGCCCTCATAACAGGGTTTTCCTCAGAGATAAGAAGGAAATTTTTATTCAAATCCAATCTCTTTCCTCTCTTCCTGTCAAATTGTGGCTGGAACTTGGTATCCTCCTAACTCAGTTCAGTGGGGTGGTGGTGGTGGTGCATGCCAGTAATCCTAGCACTCTGGAAGCAGAGGCAACAGATTTCAGTGAGTTCCAGGCCAGCCTACAGGTCTACAAAGTGAGTTTCAGGACAGCCAGGATTGTTGCACAGAGAAAGCCTGTCTTTAAAAAAAACAAAGGAAAAAAGAAAACCCAACAACAACAACAAAATAATCCACTGGGCTCAACGAAAGACACTATCTCAAAAAATAGAGAGGAACCGAGAAATCAACCTTTAGCCTGCACATCTGTAATGCACACACAAACACCCCACATCTGTGAGCACACACACACACACACACATACACACAAACACCCCACTTCTGCGTACACACAAGAGATCCAGTGCCCCCTTGTGGCCTCAGTGGGTGCCTGTACCTGCATGTGCTCAAACACACACACACACACACACACACACACACACACACACACACACCCCACACACACCTGCAAGTACGCACGCACGCATGCACGCACACACACCTAATTACATTTGTGTCCCCAAGCCTGCCCTTAGACATCTGTCAACCTCTTGGATATGTGATATCGTTTGTTCTCTGGCTGTTCGCCTCATTTCAGGTGTCATTTAAGAAGATTTCTCTGAAGTTCATGAAATCCTACGTCCTCCATCTTCCCTCACTTTTCAGCTTCAAGAGCAGTTATTTCATCTGTATAAGTCCCTGTCCTCTTTCAATCAGTCAATAAAAATCAGTAAATCAAAAACAGTATCTTAACACATAGTGTGACATTTGTTGCTCCTCTTTTTACTATTACTTATGTCCCCCCTTCACCTTAGTAATTTAGTTTGTTATCACCAATCAGGATCCCTCCTTAGGCATTCTCTTTACAAGTCAACATTTATTTTGTACTTAGGTGTTAGCTGAGTTCTAGATGAGTTTATGCTGAACCTTTACATTTATTAATTCCATTAGTTTTTTTTTTCAAAATTATGACAAACTCTAGCAATGCTGAGGTAGGATATTTTAATGTGTTTATTCCCGTGTTGAATATAATTACTTATTTCTGAATTATTCCTTGAATAGTAATTATTTATCTCTAAATTGTTTGGGTGGTCCATGCTGACATGTATATATTATAAAGATAGTTAAAAGTGAAGTTTATAATAGATACAAATTATAAATATCCTATGGAAACTACCTTTTGTTTGATAAATGCAAACAGTAGGCAAGCATTTTCCATGTCAGAGTGCCTTAGATATCAAACGAGGTGTATTCTTTATGACATTGGTAATTAGAAATGAAAGAAAGAATTCCTCAACTCAGTGCAGTAACCCAGACACTTGTGGAACAGACATCCTGTTTTGTATCCAGTAAGTAATTGATTTGCTCTGTAGAGGCGTCATTTCTGCCAGCGGAGCTGCTGGGAGCTATGAAGTGCAGCCCATCTACGTTTTCAATAATTACCCTCCTTGGCAGGGGAACTGCTTTTCCACCCATTAATAAGAGGAAAATGAATGTTGAGGCTCTAGGAAAAGAGATTAAACGTGCAGCCTTTGGATGCTTGGCTGCATCTTTAGCAGAGCAGACGTTCTCCTGGTTACCCAAATGCTGTATTTGAGAGGAGGTGGTCGTTTGGGGTTAATCTTTAAAGAGGTTTAAATTGGATTTTTTTTTTTCCACAGTACCTATTCCCATTGAGCACTGCAAGGCGCCAGGAAACACCCTGTCTTCATTTTTACTAATATCTGTAAAGACTTACAGGTTGTTTTAGTTTTAGTTTTTGTTTTTAAATACATTGTTTCACTCTATAGCCCAGACTTCAGTGGAGCTTAATCTGTAGTCGAGGGTGGCTTCAAACTCACGATTTAAAAGATGATTCCTTTGTATTATTTATTCTTTGGTGCTTTCATATATGCATATATTATAGTCACAAGGTTCCAGGCAGGCTGCATCATAGTTTTTTTTACACAATGATGAGGTATGAGGATTTTCGTCTAACACTCTGGCCTCACCCCTGCTAGTCAGCAGTACTTTAACATTGCAAAGGTACATTACCACTGCACCCTTGTGTGGGGTTGTTATTCTATTACAATTTGTATTACTGTTTGCTTTTGTCATCCTGCAAAGAGATGTGTGTTAGTCATGGTTAGTTACTCTAACTTTTCTCGTCCCTTCTCCGCTGTCACACTAATCTTGTGGGAGTCTGAGGAATCTTAGTAGGAATTGGAGTTCGTGAGGGAAGTGCCTGATACTTTGAGAAGAAAAAATAGTAGTCTTGTGTTAATGACATTAAGTGATAAGATAAAACACTTTTTTTTTTTTTTTTTTTTCCCAGACTGGGTTTCTCCTTGCACCTTTCCTGGATCTCATTCGGTAGCCCAGGCTGGCCTCAAACTCACAGAGATCCACCTGGCTCTGCCTCCTGAGTGCTGGGATTAAAGGCGTGAGCCACCACCACCTGGCCTAAAACACATTTATATACCATAATTTCAAATAGCTTTTCATAAGAGAGAGGTCCTAAAGAGGAAAAAAGGAAATGTTGGCCCTATGCAAGGTCTAATGCAACCCTGGATTTCCAGTGATCAGAGAAACTCCTGTCCATCCGTATTGACTGACCTGATATGCTCAGTCAGCATTGACTTAGTGGGCAGTGTCAGTGCGTGCAGTGGGGTAGTGTGTGGAATTGAAGTGAGAGGTGCGGCTTGATTGCTCAGTCAATGAAAGGATTGCCACACAAATGTGGAGAGCTGAGCTTCGATCACTAGCACCCGTGTAGATAAAGCTGAGTATGGCAGTGTGTATCTGTTATCCCAGCAGTGGGAAGGCAGACACAAGAGGATCCCTGGGATTGCTGGGTAATCATTCTGGTTGAACTGGTGAACTCCAGATGCAGTGAGAGACACCCCCCCACACACACATACACATACAGAGAGAGAGAGAGAGAGAGAGAGAGAGAGAGAGAGAGAGAGAGAGAGAGAGAGAGAGAGAGATCATATCAATATCCAAATCTGTAATGATTAGGTTGAATTTCAGGAGGAGGCATGATGGGTACCCAAATATATACATTCAGACAAACCAAAGTTTATTTGAAGATGTGCTTGTGAGTACAGCCTGTTGGTGTTAGCACTGGAGGGCCATTTAAGGTCCTCTGCCTTGCTTCTGCTCTTCAGTGAGTGGTTTTACCCTGGGCCTTGACTCATTCAGATTGCTCTATTTTCTTGCTATACATGAAATATTAACTGGGACATTAATTTTGCTGCAGTTGAGTGTATGTCTGTGCATGATTTTCCTTGGGATCATATTTTTATGTATTCATCACACATGTTCTAGGGGTACAAGAGTGTACCACCCAGGCTGGCCACCTGTAGATCTGGAGGACCTAGTGTTGGGCTGCTCCCTAGTAACAGGTGACAGAAACACTTTTTCTCCTTGGACTTCAGAACGTACATTGCCATGTCTGGGTCGCCATGCTTATGTGTGTCGACGGTAACTAAGCATGTTGTTCCTCAGGCTTTCCAGAGTTAAAATAGCCATTGATCCCTCCCACTCCAGCCAGCTCACTGCTTCTGTCCACCCTCCCACCCCACGCTCACCTCCCTGCCTTCCCCTTTTCGAAGCAATTTAGTATTTTTCTCTGCCATCACACTTTCATGTTTCTCTCACTACTTTTTGTTAATGCTTAAGTGTTTTGAGAGTGGATATTTGTGCTAAAAGTTATCAATTCAGGCTTATTCTAATTTTAATGGTCTCTGCCTCAAGGGCCCCAGTTTCTCTCCTCCTGGGCATGTCTCTCTCCCCCCTCTTCTGGCCCCCCTCTTCTGGCCCCCCTCTTCTGGCCCCCCTCTTCCACCCCTCCCTTCCTCTCTAGCTCTTCTCCCTCTGACAGGTTCTCACTGTGTAGCTCTGGCTGGCCTGGAACTTGCTATGTAGACCAAGTGATCCTTGAATTCACAGAGATCTGTGCCTCTGCCTCTCAGATCCTGGGGCCAGCATGTGGCATCATGTCTGGCTCATAATAATCTTATATGGAGTTTTAAAGGAATATGAAATTAGTTAATCTTGTAAAAGATGAATAAAGACCTGAACTACTTAAATTTACAATAAACAAGAAATGAACTATGTTGTTAAACACAGACATATTGGAATGGAATAGAAACTATTGATTTTTAGGAAAAATAGAAATTAATTTATTAGGGCAAGTATAATGTTATTAAGTGAATGTGGATGGAAAAACAGGATATTCCTTTAATTAAAAACATATACACTTCGAGATAGGGAAAAAATGCCCCTCACCATTGGAAAATTAGACTCTATCAAAATTAAATGCCTTTTGGAAAACATTTGAGACGATGAAAGGGATCCTCGCACCTGCGAGAAAACCTCTGAGCTTCCAGACCTGACGTCCAGCGCTCATTGCTCTCTTGCCTCTAGCTCCAGAGTGTCCAGTCCCTCTGTGGACTCAAGGGCACTTACACTCATGTGCTCTGCCCCCATAGACATGTAGTTAAAAATAATCAAATCATTTTTAAGCAAATAAAGATAGAGATGTAAAAAGAAAACTCTATTAAAAATTTGTGATTTAAATGTCTGTAGAATACATCAACATGCAAATTAAAGCC
This sequence comes from Onychomys torridus, assembly GCF_903995425.1. Lineage (NCBI taxonomy): Eukaryota > Metazoa > Chordata > Mammalia > Rodentia > Cricetidae > Onychomys > Onychomys torridus. The sequence goes on from NC_050450.1 coordinate 73,673,147, forward strand.
CAAAGACATCACAAAATACCCACTGAAATTATTAGAATTTAAAGAAATACAGTGTTCGAAATTTTTAAGCATGTGGGAAATGTAACATGATTGTCATTTTCTTTTTTTTTTTTCTTTTTTCTTTTTTTTAAATCAGAGCTGAGGACCGAACCCAGGGCCTTTTGCTTGCTAGGCAAGCGCTCTACCACTGAGCTAAATCCCCAGCCCTGATTGTCATTTTCAGAATGTTGTTTGGTGCTGTCTTGTAGAGTCAAGCATTCAATATCTGACCACATCATCTTGCTCTTACATAATCATCTCAGAGAAATAAAACATAGTCACACAGAAAGTAGTGTTTGAATACTGAATAAATAGCAGTTTACATGGCTGTATTCAAAAAATGGGAACCCCTGAAGAATGGATAGAAAAATGGCAGCAAATCCTGTTTTCTAATGTAAACAACTGCAAAAATGTTGATGCTTCCAGTGTCTAGGCCCAGAAAATCTTGTAGAAGTCCTTTTAGAGAGTCCTTTTATCTCAGTTCCAAAGTAGGCAGTAGGAACTCCATTCCAGGAAGGGGATCTGTGGTTTGAGCTGGATGACAGGGGAGAGGTTGGATGACAATTGTATACACAGGGATATATTTCTGATGTCTGCATCTTATTTTTGGTAATAACTGTGTTGGTATATTAGACTCATCAAAATGAGCACATAAAATGAATATGTTCATTGTAAGTAAAGTGTATATTAATAGAGCTTAAGAAATTAGAAGTATTATGACATATAATAAAAATATGCTTGACCATTTGGAAAAATAAGAACATTTATAAACATATACCTAAATATGACAGAAGCATATTAAATTTCCTAAATGGCCACATAAGCCTATTGAAGATAATAATATTACAGTAATTATTTTTGGTGTTTTGAGGTAGACTCTTGTTTTGTAGTTTAGGCTGGCCTTGATCTCTCTTTTTTTCTTTTTAAAGATTTATTTATTTATTTATTATGTATACAGCCTTCTGCTTGCATGCATGCCTACAGGCCAGAAGAGGGCACCAGATCTCAGTATAAATGGTTATGAGCCACCATGTGGTTGCTGGGAATTGGACTCAGGACCCTCTGGAAAAACAGCCAGTGTTCTTAACCTCTGAGCCATCTCTCTAGCCCTGCCTTAATCTCTTGATACTGCTCCCTCAGTCTGAGTGTTGGGATTAGGATTGTGCAAGCAAGTCCTGGTTCACAATGCTTGTTGATAAAACCCATAGGAGAATTTCAGTACTTGGAGCTTGGTTGTTGCTGGTTGGCTTGGAACTTTGCATATAGACCAGGCTGGCATCAAACTCAGAGACTGCTTGCCCCTGCTTCCCAAGTGCTGGAATGAACATGTGTACCACTGCACCTGACACTGTGAATATACTTCACACTTGTGTAATTTGGAAGTGCCACATAAATGGAGTCAAATGTTGATGGTTATTAGCATTCATTTTCAGAGCCAACATTTCATCAACATTCTTTTCATATATTTCTGGAGGATCTCTGTGAGTTCAAGGCCAGCCTAGTCTACAAATCGAGTTCCAGGACAGCTAGGGCCACACAGAAAAACCCTGTGTTGGAAAACAAAAAAACAAAAACAAAACAAAATAGATAAACAAACAAAAACTGTGGGAGAGCCAGAGGCACTAATATATATAATTCTAAATATTTCAGAATTCAAGGTCAAAGAACAATTGAATGAAATAAAAACTATCACATTTTATTCTCTACCTGTGAAATATGCAGGAGCCTGGATCCAATTTAAAGAAAAAATGAGTTATCCTCTGCTGTGTGAAATGTGTGTGTATAATATCATCTCTTTCATTTGGACTTAACGTTGGTTACAGATGTAGATGACTCGAGGAAAGCATCAAATAAACCATCTCTGTTGTTTTACTTAGCTCTGTTTAATTCACTGTTTATCACAGGATGCTTTGTAGTGTGTTTTATAAAGGTTTATATTCTGAGCTCCTAAATCGGAAGAATACATCGAGTTTGATTATCTGTGTCTTTAAAAAGCCTAAGAAACATACTTGTATAATTGCTGAATAAATTAATGCTTTGGAAGTAGAGATTCAGGCCAGTGGCAGACTGTTTGCATTGTTTGTGGCATTCTCCACCTACACCTGAAACAAACAAACAAACAAACAAACAAATAATAAAGCCTCCAAAATAACCAGGAAAAATATGGTTCAGGGACAGAGAGAGCTCACGTGGGTCCGTTAGTTAAGAAATGGATGCTGTTTGTGGGTAGTGGCTGGTAGTGGCACACGCCTTTAATCCTATCACTTGGGAAGCAGAGGCAAGTGGATTTCTGTGAATTTGAGGCCAACAAGTCCACAGAGTGAGTTCCAGGACAGCCAGGGCTACACAGACTCTGTTGAGAAATAGATGCTGTGTACTTGGGGACCTTGATTTGAGAACGTTGTTGTTATGTACCTGTATTCAATTAGTTGACTTTAATAACCACAATGTTAGTAAAAGTTTTATGAGCCTGAGCTGGTTAAAGATTTCTATCAATAATGAGATTATATTTCTTTGCTTTTGCTTGTTTTTTTTAAACAAATTTGGCTATCTACCATTGTAAGTTTGCAATTATACAAGTATTGATCAGAAATAATACGTTGTAAGAATTAATGGTAAATCTAAGCTCTTTTTATGAGCGCTGCTATGTGTGACTTCCCACAAAGACGTCTGTCTGACCCTGCTGTATATGCTTATGACTCTTTTTGGAAGAGAGTGTGAGTAACTGGTAATTTGTCTTTCAATTCTCGTGTGTACATGATAAAGAACCATGCAATTAGATAGGTGTTATAAATAGGCTATGTGAAAAAAGACAAATCATGTTTCCAAGATTTTATAGCCTCTGCTCAATGCTGTTTTGCTAGTCTTTAATTTCACTCTTTGGGCTAACCAGCTGACGCCCAGTTGAAAAGACTTATGTTCTGATGAAGCCACAACAGCCCTGAACGTTCACTCTGCAGCTCCCTGAGACTGCGGAGAACCCCGTGTACCATCAGCAGCTTTAGGCCCCACCCTCCAACACTAAAGCTCATCTATCAAACTTGAGGCCGAGAGTGAGGGAGAGGAAGCTTCCAGATAAACACACAGCAGTGCCTAAACAGCTAATCACTCTGGGCTTCCGCTTCCAGGCCCTATAATTAGAAGCCCTTCTTTTCCTTGTATTCCCAGATGACGCAAATGCTTTTTGTGGCTTGGCACCTCGTTTGGGGCGTGGGTTTAGTTTATGGCCAGGCCAGCGTCTGGTTTAGTCTTCTGATGCTGCATAAATAGTTCCCAAGCCACAGTCTACTCTGTGAGACTTCTTCCTTTTATGTATATGTGCTTTTAAACTTGTTTTCTAGAAAAAAAAAAAGGAGCTTACTGTTTCTTTTGCAGAATGTATGTAAAAGAGGAGACTGTAAATGAAAAGAAAGCACTTGATTCTGTAGAACTGTACTAGCTGTTTTTCCTTTTCTCTCTGACTTTTTTATGTTTTTTTTAATTTTTTTCTTTATTATTATGTGTTTTAAATTTTATACATCAGCCATGGGTTCCCCTGTCCTCCCCTCTCCCGCCCCCACCCCACCTTCCCCCCAGCCCCTCCCCTCCATTCCCATGTCCTCCAGGATCAAGACTCACCTGGGGATTCATTTAAACCTGGTGGATTCAGTACAGGCAGGTCAGTCCCCTCCTTCCAGGCTGAGCAAAGTGTCCCTGTGTAAGCCCAAGGTTCCAAACAGCCAGCTCATGCACCAAGGACAGGTCCCAGTCCCACAGACTGGATGCCTCCCAAACAGTTCAAGCTATTCAATTGTCTCACTTACCCAGAGGGCCTGATCCAGCTGGGGGCTCCACAGCCTTTGGTTCATAATTCATGTGCTTCCATTCATTTGGCTGTTTGTCCCTGTGCTTTTTGCAATCTTGGATTCAACAATTCACGCTCTTGCAGACCCTCCTCTCTCTGACTTTTTAAGTTTCTGTATTTTAAAAGTTTTGTGAAACATGTGAACTCACTTGTGGGTTACGAAGCCAAATTTGTTAGGAAGAATGGAAGAGGATAGTATCTGAGGTGGGATTCACATATGTATGCAGAGGTACACATGGTAAGGACTGTTGCCCAAAAGGTTTGGAGTGGTTTACATAGGAACAACTAGACAGATCAACGCTGAGAAATGTTCACATGTGATTGCCATTCACACGTAGAACAGTAGTGGCCTTGATTTGGTCAGCCTTTCATTTAAATGCTCATTTTGAGTAGAATGCTATTCTGAAAAAAAGTATATTGGTGTTCATCTGTAGTAATGTGTGTATTTAGTAGAAATACAAGCTCCTCATTTTTTGCCTCTCATTACAATGATGTTTCTGTTGTCAAGTGACCCAAACCAATTTGCGTGGAAAGGTCGGGTCAGATGGTAGCCATTGAGTTGTGCTTACTAAAACTTACTGTAGCTGAGCAAAAAGCAGGAGTGGAAAAAGCATGCCTTCAATATAACGCATGTTTGTGACTAAGCACAGACATGCAGAGCTTGAGTCACAGAAGGAGGGAATGGGGAGGAGTGTGCCAGTGACTCCTGCCATAACCAGATGCTTCGTGGGAGAGAAGCTAATATGTGTATTAAGCAGTTATTATCCATTATTAAATTACTTACAATAATTGGTAATTTTCATCATCTAAAATATATGTAGCCAGGAAAATGGCATCTGAGACTTAGTGCATTACCTAGAGCCACATTTAACCCTCAGAAAATGCATCCTCAGATGGATGGTAACCTACCTCCTGTGTCGGTCATTCATGCTCTTTTGTTACTACAGGATCGTAAAACAATATGCAAAAGTGCAAAAGGACAGATGCTGGAGGCTAGGAGCATCAATGTACTCTCCAGAACAGTCAGTTTATATTACAAAGGGATTGGTCCTCAAAACCATAGCTTAAAGCCAAAAGGTAAAAAATGAAAAAGAAAGATTTCTTATTTCCCTGGTAGAATAGGTACTGTGATCAAGAAGGTGGTTTTCACCTATTGTTCTATGGTTCTGCTGACCCCTGCGATTTCCTCAAATATGCGAAACTCAATTGCATGATTTGTGGTAGCTGGGAACTGTGTTCTTCCCCAGCACACTTACAAAGTAATTCTAAAGAGTTTGGCTGTGGTGGTGCATGCCTTTAATCCCAATACTTAGGTTATTATTCTAAAGTAATATGTACGTTAGGGAGGCAGAGGCAGATTAATCTTTGAGTTTGTGGCCAGCCTGGTCTGCAGGGTGAGTTCGAGGATAGCCAAGACTACAGAGAAACCCTGTCTCGAAAAACCAGTAGTGGAAGTAGTTTATCTAAAATAGAAAAAAAAAAAGTATTTATGAGGAATAAACACTTCTACATAAAGCCAAGCAAAGAAATAGAAGGAGACAAGCAGATTAATTAACAATGTGAACTTAAATCCTACCCCACTGATAAATGTACTAAGTGAGAATAGAGTAAATATAATAATCAAAGTCATATTGGATCTGTAATCTGAAAAGCAGGATGCCATAGGTTTTGTCTGTATTCCCAGGCAGTTAATATGGGGGCCTCTACACATAATGGAATATTACTCAGAAAGAACGACATGTTGATATTTGCAGTAGCCAGGCACAGAAGCACAGACCCCAAGCAGTCTCACACAGGGAACCTGCAGTCCCATGTGCAGGGCTTGCCTGCGAGCACAGGGAGGTCTCGTGTGCTTTGGAAGGAAGTATAACTGCGGATGACAGTTCCATGTTGCATGTTCAGAAAGTACATACGAGTTTCACCATGAGGAAATGATGAACGATCAAGAATGGAACCTGTCTTAATTATATACACTGTATGCCTGTGTCTAACCATGCAGCCTTTCTCTGGTATAATTTCTGTATTTCATGTATCACTTAAAATAAGTTTAATTTTAAAAAGCCATTCACCTATGTGGGAGTAATAGCTTTGTTTATTAATGTAGTTTTTCATGCTGGAGATTTAACCTAAAGCCTTATATATGCAAAACAGTAACTCTAGATATAGTTTAAATACCTAAACAGATACACATATATACATCCTGTTTACTAAACAGTAATCTTTTGTAAATTGTTCCTTTGGCTGTGGAAATTGGATAAATTTGTTATTTCTTGACTCACTGGGACAAAAATCCAGAATTAGAAATTTTTTGTGACCTTGGATTGGCCAAAGAACCTGTGACCACGTAACCTTTTCAAAGTCAAGAATATACTTTTGGGAATGTGCTATTGGCAGTTTCAATAAATACCATGCCAGTGTAGAGGTTATTTTTTACTTCATTAATTTTTAAAATTGCACTTATTTACATGTACGTGCATGTGTGTGATTGCATGTGAGTGTGTCTGCATTTGTGTGTAGAGATCAAAGAACAATGTGTGGGAGTTGGGTCTCTCCTTCCACCTTGTGGGTTTCTGGTTCAAATTGGAGTTACCAGGTTTGCCAGCAAGTTCCTTGACCTGCTAATCCATGTTGCCTTCCCCAGTGTTTAGTTAGTTAGTTAATTAATTGTGGCTGAAAGTTCTCAGTTTTTGTCCAGGCTGGTCTTGAACTCCTGGGCACAAATGATCCCCCTGCTTCGATCTTGACTAGCTGGGAAGAGAGATGTGTAGCACCAATCTAACTAATTTTACATGAGAGTCTTGTTAGTTTGATCACTATATATTTGAGCTTCCTGGAGTTGGTTTAAACTCCATGATGGCACATCATTTTCACGTTATTTGTTCCTTTTTTTAATTTGTGTGTTTGGGTGCATGTGTACATGCCTATGGAAGTCAGAAGACAATGCTGCTTGCTGTACTTGGGGATGCTGCTCACCTCCTTTGAGACAGGGTCTCTCACTGGCCTGGAGCTCATGACTTAGGCTACACTGACTGGCCAGTGAGTTCCAGGGACCCTCTCGTTTCCATGTTTTCAGTGCTGTATCACCAGGCCAGGCATTTTTACATGAATTCCAGGGATTGAACTTGGATCTTCCTTCAGGCAAAACCAGACATCACCAACTCAGCTTTCTTCCCAGCCCTCATACATGTTCTGACAATTACTGTGATCACTGTAAGTTCTGCATGTCAAATGTGTTTCTGATGCTCACACACGGATGTGCTACTCCTGTTCAGTGGTTCACTCTGTTGGTACTGCTGTGATGTTCATAGAAGAGTATTTCATAAGCTTATTCCCCTTTCCCCTTTCATAATACTCAAGAATATTACAGGTCGCTCTGTATCGTATCCACATACATAGTCATTTTTATTTTTATCCTTTGCTTTTTTATCTTCCAGGAATGCTTTTAGTCACAACAGACACGCTTGGCCATGACTTTCATGTCTTCCAAATTCTGACACACCCTTGGTCATCCTCACAAAGTGCTGTCCATCATCTGTATACTCTTCACAGGGGAGAAACCGAAGCCAAAGTAAGTTGTGTATTCTTCCTGAAGTGATTTCCCTGTGTAATATGGCATCTGAGATAATTGGAGATTTATATCAACTTGGAGAATGGTATTCATGAGAAAACAATATTCTCTGTGGTAGAGTGAGTTCTCATAAATTAAGGAAAGACACTTTGTTTTGACCCAGTGAATACCTAAGAAAATATCCACCTTGTTAAAAATGTTGATGAGGACTGGAGAAATGGCTTAGCAGCTGCAGTCACTTGCTGTTCTTCCAGAGGAGCCCAGATCAGATCCTAGACCCTGCACTAGGCACTCACAACTTCCTCCACCATGAGATTGCTCAAAGCCTCCTGCAGCCTCAAGTCCAGTAAACCCAGGAGAACCAGTGTTCTCTTCAGTTTCTGTGGGCACTTACACACGTGACACTTACACACATACACACAAATAAATAGTAAAGTAAAAATATTGCCAGAACTGGAGAGATGGCTCAGTGGTTAAGAGCACTGGCTGCTCTTCCAGAGGTTCTGAGTTCAATTCCCAGCACCCACATGGTGGCCCACAATCATCTATGATGGGATCTGTTGCCCTCTTCTGGTCTGCAGACATAAATGCAAACAGAGCATTAATAACTAAAAAATACACACCAACAATTGTTTTTTTTTCAAAAAAGGAAAGCTTAGATTAAAGAGGAAGAAAACTTGACAGTTGAGTAGATGAGTTTGTTCTTATTCTTGCATCCTAACACTGTTTCTTGCACAAATGAAACCTGTTGTCAGTTGATCTCTGTTTCTGATGACCTTCTGAAGACCTAGTTTTCATTTGCTAGTTTTTAAATATATTTGGAGACAGATTTTCTTGTAACCCAGGTTGGTTTTGAGTTCACTGTATAGCCAAGGATAGCCTTGATCTTCTGATCCTCCTGCCTCCACCTCCCCAGTGCTTGGGTTATAGATGCCTGTCACCATAGTAGGCAGGAGTTAATTTTTAAACATTTATGCATACAGCTATGCTAGCATGAATTTTTACAATACTTTCCTTTATAGGATTTACTGATTATTTTACTAGGTACTAGACATGGAGCCTTATAGTTATTCAGACATCTCCTCCTCCTCCTCCTCCTCCTCCTCCTCCTGCTCCTTTTTCTCCCATCCCCTTCTCCTCTTCCCCTTATCTTCGTTTTCAAGACAGGGTTTCTCTATGAAGCAGTCCTGGCTATCCTGGATCTCGTTCTGTAGACCAGGCTGGCCTCAAACTCACAGAGATCCGCCTGCCTCTGCCTCCCAAGTGCTAGGATTAAAGGCATGGCCACCATTGCCTGGCTCAGCATTCTATTCTTAAATTCACAGTGCACACACTCTATATTGCTGTTTTTCTTAATAGCCTAAAATTCCAGTAGGTAATTTGATTTCACTGAGGTGGTGGCTCTGCAGCTCCCAGCATACCAGCACATATTGCTCCATTTTAGAATCTGTAATTGTCACACTAGATATGGTAACAGTATCTGTGTTCTCACCACTGAAGAGGTGGAGGCAGAAGGAACCAGCTGGGGTTACATAATGAAGTTTGAGACAAGCTGTGAGACTCTGTATGGGGGAGTAGGGGGCCACGACTAGAAATTTATTTTTTTAATATGGTAAACTATTTTAACTTTATGATACTGGTCTGTCTCAATATAATAGGATTTTATTTTTAAAATAAGTTGTACCTTATTGATTCTTGTATATTTTAGGCCCCTCACAAAGCCAGACATATTTTCTCTCAGGTTTTAAATCCACTTTTTATTTTTATTTTTTGCTTGCCCAGTGATCAAACTCAGGACCTCTTATATGCATGGCCAGCACTCAGCATCTCTGAGCTGTGGTCCAGCCCAGCTCTGGATGGCCAGCATGGCCCACAACCCACAGTAAACACGCATTCACTGCAAATGAGAACATTTTCTTACATAGCATAGGAAGCCCCAAGAATACTAAGTGAAGAGAAGTCTGCCCTTTGAACTGTCAACCCCAGCTGAGTGTCATTAGTTATTTTTCCACAAGTGGCACAAGGATCTCCCCAGGAAAAGGACTTGTCATATTTTCAGTCTGCTTCCTTCTGGAACAGTTCATCATTTCTTGGCTGCTCATGATTTCTGCATATTAAATGTTGCATCCCATTTCTTCTCCAGCATCTTCCTCGGTTGTCACAGAGGTGTTGGTGGTCTCATTTTATTGTGTGAGGTGGAGTACAGTTTTCACTGGTAACTTGGGTTGTGTGTGTGAGGTACGCTTTCACCACACTCTCTAGGCTGACCTGGAAGCCTCCTTCCTCTTTCCTGTACATGACAGACAGGAATACAAACATGCAGCTTTGCTAATAATTTGATCAGGATATCAGCATATCATTATGGTTTTCTTTATTCTTCTTTAAAAAGCATGTATTTGTTCAATAATTCTTTTAGCATTCAGAGTGGTTCAGATTTGGCAAACTGGTACCCATGGCCTCTGATATATCTCAGAAATGTCTTGACATATCTCTGTCAGGTTTTGAGCATTCTTTGATGCGGGACTGACTGCTTTTTGTCCAGCTTGGTTGCCTTTGTGCTGTGTTTTGGGCAGCAGTGTTATGTTAGATAGTCCTCTTATGTGTAGATTTCCTATTTCTAGGTACAGTTTACCTCCTTATTCTCATTTATAAAGCCTGTTTGCCTTATAGGCATCCCCAAGCCTCATCAAAACCACGGAGAATTTGAATGTTTTAAGTACTTGACTCCTGTTTTTGTTTGTTTGTTTGTTTTTTTGAGTTGAGGATTGAACCCAGGGCCTTGCACTTGCTAGGCAAGCGCTCTACCACTGAGCTAAATCCCCAACTCCGACTCCTGTTGTTGATGCCTTGTTTTTTAATTAGTGTTATTTGTTTTTGAACTTACCTTGAAGTTCAATGAGGAATAGCGTAAGGTTCCTGATGACAGCAAGTCTTAGGACATTGTCAACATTTTTTTGGGAATAAAGGTTTGGTATTGCCAACTGTATGCCCATTCATCAGTTAGGCAAATGAAATAGAACTTTTCACAACAATTTCAATTTAGGATCTACCCTGTAATTTGAAATTTCAAAAAGCCAAACATGAAGATATAAGGACTTAAGTTGGACACCATAAAATTAATTGTTATAAGGTCTTGCTGAAAATTATTTTTGAACTGATAAAATTTAATACCAATCATGAAATCTGTCTGGCACATGATTTATCTGGCCATCTTTGAATACTTGAAAAATCATATTATTCTGAATTCTTCCAAGAACTCCAAAGGCACTTTAATCAGGCGAGGGGGGAAAAAACGAAGTATATGGATCTAATTACGTTGAATTAAGTTGTTTTGTGGTCTTTGACTGGGGATATCCTCTGCATCTGACAGTAATTTTCCTCTTGAAGCACATATGCTGTGAGAAGAATGTCCTTGTTCCAGCAGCAATAGGGGCCTCACTGCTAGATACTCTGTCAGTGGACTCCAGCGTGTCCTACCCACACCCCTCCATACACATACCCTGTCAGTGGACTCCAGCGTGTCCTACCCACACCCCTCCATACACATACCCTGTCAGTGGACTCCAGCGTGTCCTACCCACACCCCTCCATACAGATACCCTGTTAGACTCCAGCATGTCCTACCCACACCCCTCCATACAGATACCCTGTTAGACTCCAGTGTGTCCTACCCACACACCTCCATACAGATACCCTGTTAGACTCCAGCGTGTCCTACCCACACCCCTCCATACAGATACCCTGTTAGACTCCAGCATGTCCTACCCACACCCCTCCATACAGATACCCTGTTAGACTCCAGTGTGTCCTACCCACACACCTCCATACAGATACCCTGTTAGACTCCAGCGTGTCCTACCCACACCCCTCCATACAGATACCCTGTTAGACTCCAGCATGTCCTACCCACACCCCTCCATACAGATACCCTGTTAGACTCCAGTGTGTCCTACCCACACCCCTCCATAAAGATACTCTGTCAGTGGACTCCAGCGTGTCCTACCCACACCCCTCCATACACATACCCTGTCAGTGGACTCCAGCGTGTCCTACCCACACCCCTCCATACACATACCCTGTCAGTGGACTCCAGCGTGTCCTACCCACACCCCTCCATACACATACCCTGTCAGTGGACTCCAGCGTGTCCTACCCACACCCCTCCATACAGATACCCTGTTAGACTCCAGTGTGTCCTACCCACACCCCTCCATACAGATACCCTGTTAGACTCCAGCGTGTCCTACCCACACCCCTCCATACAGATACCCTGTTAGACTCCAGCGTGTCCTACCCACACCCCTCCATACAGATACCCTGTTAATCTTACTCAGTCCCACAGCAGTCCTTTTGTAGTTCATTTGATCTCGAATAGCAATTTCATTTTTGAAACGTAAAGATTGATGATTCCACATTAAAACAGTCTTGCAAAGTAATATGATTAATACCTTTTTCGTTTTGAAGTGGAAATGAATCTATTTATATTAGTTAAAGCTATTTGTCATTTGTGATAAAATTAATTTTAGTGTCTATATTCCAAACACTGTGTATTTGCATTTACTGACATAGGCATGCCCCTTTTTTCTGTGTCTTTGGTAAGCCTGTGCATGGCAGGTTATGCCATTTTCTTCAATATATCCTGCAAACCTCCATTTTATTAAGATATTGTTCACAAACTACTGAAGTGTAGAGTTCCCATGTATCTTCTTATATTCTCAGTGGTCTAGACTATCACCTGTGCTTGGCTTCTGGACCTTTCTCATCTCTGAAAACACACATTTCTGCATTCCTGCTTCTCCAGCTTTCCTGTGCACGTGACTGAGATAAGCAAATTACTTTCTTTAAGCTTCGGCTTAATTATCTAGAAAAGTGGGAGCCTTTCCATATTTCCTTAGGGCTTATTGAGGATAGGGAAGAGGGACTCCCATTGTGCTCGCTGTCTCCTTGGACGAAAGAGGCGGTTTCAGCTCTAGGAGACTGAAGTCATAGGTTCAGAGGTCAGACTCTGAGATCTGAGAGTGTGGAAGGCACATACAACCGCAGGGAAGGAAAGAGAAAGCTGTATTCAAGGACAGCAGAAAGTACAAATTACTCTTTTAAAAATATGCACATAATAAATTGCTTTAACAACATTAGAAGTTAGTATATTAAATCAAGTCTGGTGGTGTAGGTCTAAAATCCCAGTGATTTTAAAGGAGGGCAAAACAGGAAGATCCTAAGCTAAGGCCATCCTGGGCGAATTACTGAGACCCTGTCTCTACAATGGAAAAGAGGACGGGGTTGTAGTTTAGCAGGTATAGTGTTTGCCTGGCTTGTGCAAATCCTGGAGTTCAATCACTGTTGTCAATGATGAACTCAAGTGCATGGACTTGCAAAAGCAGGCACAGGCACAGGCACAGACACACACACACACACACACACACACACACACACACACACACACACACACACACACACACACACACACACAGGCACAGACACACACACACAGACACACACACACAGGCACAGACACACACACACAGGCACAGACACACACACACACAGACACACACAGACACATACACAGACACACACACATACAGGCACAGGCATAGACAGACACACACACACAGGCACACACACACCACAGAGACAGAGAATTTCCACATCATATATAAGAAGTTAATTTACATGTATCTTAGTCTCCAGAATGCTGCATTTTTCAGGCTCTGGGGCTCGAAAGCACCGCTGGGAGTACATAAAGGCCTGACTCTGGGAAGTTTAACTGCTTTTGTCTTCCTGGAGTAAAGATAGCTTGACAATGTCACTTTTCCCCCCAAGTTTATTTGTAATTTCTATCAAAATCTCAGTGAGATTTTTTTCCTATAGCATTTATCAGCTAGTTTTAAAACTTTATATGCCTTACAATGTAGAAATGTTTGCTGTCTACCTGATCTCCTGAATTTATATGAATCAAGTTCAGTATTGCAGGCCTAAAATGTCAGCACTCAAGACAGAGAGGCAGGAGGATTCCTGCAGATTCAAGGCCAGCCTTGTCTTCATTGTGAGTTCTGTCTGAATACAAAACAAGACAAAGAAAACATCCAAACAAATAGTTAATTAGGAGGGATTTTTGAGAGTTGTAACGTATATACACAGTTGCTACGAAATCTTAGAGGAATGATGGACAAATATGAACCAGTACCCATGAAGCTTTTATAAGGAACTAATGTTACTTAGGTTTGGCACAGATTTTTAAAAATGTGACACTAATAGCAAAATCCATTAAAGCATACAGTTTATAAACTTTGGCTCATTAAAGTGAAACACTTTGGCCCTTTGAAAGAAACCATTAAGAGAAAAAAGAAAAAGACAGAAGCTGTCTTGCATCCATGATTCCATTGAAGAGCTATCAGCTGGTTCTGTTGGCAGAGTGCTTGCCTGGTGTATTAGTTACTTCTCTTGTAGCCAAGACAAAACACTGACAGAGGCAACATGAGGAGGAGAGGCTTTATTTAGCTTTCAGTTCTGGGGTACACAGTCCATCAGGATGGAGGCTGCTGGTCCCTCATCCACAGACAGAAAGCAGTGAGTAATGAGTGCCTGTGCTCAGCTTACATTCTTTGTTAAAACATTTATTTGGTGTGTGTGTGTGTTTTCTTGTGGCGATCAAAGTTTTCTCCTTCTATTTGTGTTTTCTATCTGGGTTGTTTCTTGACCTTCTCTCACCCACTTAACTTGGCTGTGGGTATCGGACCTTGAAACCATGTTAATGTTCGTAAGATGACCACAAGCTCTTGAGCATCATGCCCTTAGCTCTGGTGTTCTGGGATACAAGAAGTTTGTTAGTTACCCTGATCATACCGTAGAAATTGCCTTTCACAAAAATCCAGATTTAAGGTATGGTCAAGGTGGCACTCTGTACATTTTTGGGGAGCTTCTGGTGCCTGCCAGCATTCCTTGACTGCAGGCACATCTAACCCATTCTGTCTCTGGCATCACTGTGGGTCTTCCTCATCTGTGTCATCTGCCCTATTAATTTTTTTATGTAGATTCAGTTTATTGGACATTTTGTACACTTTTGCTCATGTGCCTGCTCTTGGACTCACTCATCCATTTTGGTAAGCAGAAGCATTTGTAGACAATACATAAACAAATTGGGCATGGTCACTGTTGTCTATCTCGGATTAAATAGGAGAGATGGGTTTCCATTATTTCCCTGTGCCGATTGCTGTTGACTTCAGCCTTTCCGAGTTCCTGGGGTTAAAGCACTCTCCTGGCCTAGCATATTCATCTTAGCAAAGCCAATGGTGAGCACTGGAGAGGAGCCCTGTGTGTCAAGAGGCTACTGAAACCAGGGCAGGGTTTCACATAGCAGAGGGGTAATGTGGGATGCCAGGGCCTTGAGATCACCTATCCCCTTTGAACCTTTGATCCCATTTTCTTTTCTGACATCTTTTCACCTTCAAGTTTACCCACCCAAAAGTAGAAGTGCATCGTCCCTGGTGTCCTCGGTAAGTTCTGTGGTTAGCAGCTCCTTGAATAGTTGACTTGTAAAAAGTAAGTGCACTTGGCCACTCTGTCAGGCAGGTGGCGATGTTGCACTGGGATAGCGCGTCAGGTTTCAGCAGCCTTCACCTCAGCCAGTGTCCTTATGGAGTTCGCTCTTGGCCCTGTTGGACAGCACAAAAGAGCTGGAAGCCTGGTCCGTGGTCGATTGTGAACCTGTCCTCTGGGTAGGTGGTGGAGATTTCTGAAACAAGCATTTAAACCAGTTCAAACTCCCTGGGTGTTGTGTAGCTGGCCAGTCATTCTGTTCTTCCACATACCCCTGCTTGGGTCCCCTACGGAGACAAGTAATGGCATCTACAGGGTGAGCCTGAGCCTTTTCCCAATGACAACTACAAGGAGGTGACAAGCAACCACTGTCTGGGTGGCAGACGAGTGCGGACTTTGACCTCACCCACACAGCTCCAAGCTGCTGTGGTCGGGCCAGGGAACATCTACACAGCAGGGTGCTCCTTCTCCCCAACCATCGTGCTTCACCCTCAGGCTTTGGCATCTCTGCCCGCACCTCCTTCACCTCCATCAAGGTTGGATGGTTGGCCACAGCAGCCAGGTGTGTGGCAGCACATTCATTTCCACCAGTCTCTTTCAGATAACTAAATTCATGCTTCCTTGAGTGGTTTTTTTGTTGGTTTGTTTGTTGGTTGGTTGGTTTTGGTTTTAGTTTTGGTTTTTTGGTATGGGTGGGTAGGTTGTATCTGTACCACCAATTTCAAAATACTGAACTGGTCCCTCAGTATCCCTTTTATTTACAGTCCCACTTCCATAGTTTGTGGGGACACTCCCCTTTAAACGACATTTAGGGTCTTTTGTTGTTGTGTAAGACAGGGTCTCCGATAGCCCAGGCTAGCCTTGAACTCCCAGTTGTCTAACCTCCACCTTCCAAATGCTCAGATTATGTTTCGTGCCACCCCACCTGTCTTAATCTAACTTTTTTTTTTTTTTTAGACAGTGTCTCACTGTGTAGCCCTAGTTGTCCTGGAACTCACTGTGTAGACCAGGCTGGCTTTTACCTTTGCTAGAACTAAAAGCAATACCCAATACCCAACTCTTGTTGTAAACTTTAAAATCTAGCTCTGTATTACATTACTCTGTGTGTGTGTGTGTGTGTGTGTGTGTGTGTGTGTGTGTGTGTGTTAGTATTCTGTTAGTGTTCACTTGTGCACAGGACTATCTCCCCAGTTCTTGTTTTTACTTTGATTGAAACAGATTCATCAGTTTTTTCTTCAGCAGTGTAGGCATTCCAACAAGATGATCTGTAAGGAGTGGTCGGGGAGTTTTTTCTCAGTAGCCTATCTGTGTCTTACCATCTTTGCAGTTAGCTCACCTCACAGGATTTAGGATACACCACAGATTGCTGAGGGCCTGCTCTCAGAACTGCTCGTCTGACCTCCGACCCGAAGGTTTCTCTTCTGTACATTTTGCGTTGTCAGGGTGTGGGGTCTTCTGGACGTTCTTTTCAAGTTCGTGCCATTTCCTCTGCCTGAGGCTGGCTTGGCCAGGGCTTGTCGCTCCCCTGTGTTGTTCCATCTTGTTTTGGTGTCCTGAGTAGCCTTCTCTTGCCCTTTTCAGTCTTGTTGGAGGTTTCTTTCTCTTGGGGGGGGTGTTTTGTTTGTTTCTCTGTATAGCCCTGTCTGGCCTCAAATCTGGACATCCGCCTGCCTCTGGCTCCTGAGTATTGGGTAAAGGTGTACACACCAGCACCCAGCCATTTTTTTCACTTTTGAATAGTTATTGTTTTGTCTCTTGTCTGTTTTCCCTTTTTTCTCATTAGTTCTTCCACTCACGCTTGTCTCTTCAGCTGTAATCCAGCTTCTTGTCTCTTTTTTTCTTTCCTTCTTTCCCGCTCCGATTCCTTCGGTGCATGGGTGTTTGTTGAGTCCTCCTAGGTAAACAGTCCATGGCTGTGGTTCTTCCACACTGCACTGGGCTCATGTCGTATATTCTGATTCACATTCATTTGCTTCCATGTGTCTGTCAGTCCTTCTGGGACTTTCCCTTTGATCTGTGGGTTACTTAATAATGTGTTGTTTAATGATTCTGTTTAGTTCCCATTCCTTCATATTTCTGTTAATTTGTGGTTAGATTATTGTCAGAAAACATGGAAGATTTCATGTCTTTGATGAGGGAACTTTTAGTAGTAGTACTAAAGGAAATTTAAAATCACTGCTTTTTATAATGGTTGCTTTTTCAAATAAATTAATGTCAAATATTTAACATCCTTAGAGGCTAAGCTCATATTTCCAACTTAGAAATGTGAGAGCCTTGAGAGCCTGATTTCCACCATGGTGAAAGCGTCTTTTGCCTAGTATTCCTTGTTTCTGTTCCCCTGCTTTCCTATTGCTTGTGTGCTTACCCTCCCTCAGTCTTCCCAAGCTTGCGTGCCATCTCTCCCATTCAATACAGGACAGAATAAGTGGCCAACAAAGTGAGTCCCTATTTTAAGCTCTGTTAAAAGTCTTCAAGACAAACAGAATTAACGTCTTCATTCCTTTTGAATCTTTACTTATGAATTAAAAATAATCTAAGCTTGCTAATTAGCTCAGAGACTTCATTCCTAGAAGTGTTTAGCTTTGTGGGTTCTCCATGGCAACGTCATCTCTATGGCACTGACCTAATGCTAGCTAACAACCCCACCCCCCAAGGCACCACAGGTACTACTCTGTGTGCTTTGCACAGATATTAGCTTAGTGACTCTGCTCTTTATATCTCAGACTTGTGCAATATATTGTCAGATATCAACTTCTCTGGTTGAAAATCGAGTTCTTCCTTATGCCTCTGAAGGACAACGGAGGGCGAGAAGTGTGAGGTCTTGCTCCCACTGCTGGTTCCTCTTTCTGCTTCAAACCCATTTCTACTGCTGGTTCCTCTTCCTGCTTCAAGCCCATTTTTAGTTCCATACAAAATTTTTACATGTAAAAACATATGAAACACATAATGGTCTTACTGTCCTTTGTTGAGCAAATAAAGAAAGGAGGGAGTGAAGATTCCTTCAGTGAAAGGCTTCTCCTACATTCCAAGTATCATCTCCTCAAGTCTGCTTTGATTAAACTGGTTATAACTTTTGCATATATAGCCTTTTTGAGAAAAGGTGTTTTTCTTTTTTTTTCCCAATTTTATTTTATTTATTTTTTTGTAGTTTTTTTTTTTTTAACATAAAAACAGGTTATAATGTAAAAGTCCAGGGTTATTTTAAAAAGTAAAATATTTTGTCTGTAGAAAATAATATAAATGATAACATTTCCCAATAAGCCCTTTTGAGCCAAATAATAGCTGAATTATACATATAAATATTGATTAGATTCTGGGATACAGAAGAAACCTATCTTCATCTGTTTAGAGAGCTATGTTTTACTTAAATTATGTAAGTGAGATTCCTGTTCATCTCCCCCTTCACAGTTTGATTTACACAGACATTTTTCTATAGGCTAATCCTAAGATGTTTTTCTTAATTCTGAATGATAAAAGTGTTCAAGTATGTTCTTAGGACTCTATAGATTCTCACACTAACATCTCCCACTCTCTACTTCCATGTTTTGTTAAACAAATGTCATCGGACCTAGGCTGGTTATTATTGAATGGCTCTTGTCTTTTCTGTTTCATTTTTGTTGTTGTTTTGGGTTTTTTGAGACAGGGTTTATCTGTATAACCTTGGCTGTCCTGGAACTCAACCTGTAGAACAGGGTGGCTTTGAACTCAGAGATCTGCCTGCCTCTACCTTTGAGTGCTGGGATTAAAGGCATGGATTTTTATTGTCCTTTTCACAAGAGTCTAAAAGCTCAGATTCGTTTGTTTGTTTGTTTGCTTGTTTGAGACAGGGTTTCTCTGTGTAACAGTCTTGGCTGTTCTGGACCTTGCTTTGTAGACCAGGCTAATTGCAAACTCACAGAAATTCCCTTGCCTCTGCTTCCAAAGTGCTGGGATTAAAGGCTTGTGCCACCACCACCTGGTAATTTAGTAATTTTGATCTTTGGATTTTTTATCCAAGCATTCTCTTCTTTTTGATTTCTTATCTTCTTCCTTACACCCTCCCTCCTACAAGTTTGCAAATGTGAAGTTATTGGTTCAGTCGTTAGTCACACTTTGCTTATGACAAGGAGAAATCGAGGAGTGGAGAACATAAACAACAGGAGTTTATTTTGTTTTCTTTTTTTTAAAGCTGGGATGTTCTCTTCATAGTAAGTCTTGCACTTCTTCAGTGAATGCCTCTTCCTTTTGTGGGCATTGGCAGCTTGGAGGCAGGGCTTTGCTCTGTTGCCTCTGGAGTATTGACATGGCAGGTAGGTGCTACCCCCTCCAGCCTGAGTTGTGCTGTCCCTAGTTCATTGCTTTATCACTGCTATGTCCTTGCCCATCATTTTAGAGATCGAAGAAGCATTCATATCCCTGTGCTTGATTCCTTTTATCAGGAAACTTGATACTTGCTCAGAATTCTATAACCCCACCTGATTTTGGCTCAGGGGGCACTCCATACACCTGTGTATAGAGGAGACTCTGGGCAGACAGGACTAAGCTTTTGTCATGGTAGGTGGGGCAGTAAGGGCCAAAGATGACTCTTGAATTGCCACTCACCAGGCCTCTGTGTAATCATCGCCCTATTCAAAGTACAGAAAGTTTTGGATCTGATTTTACTATCATATAAGTATGTAAGCGTACAGAGGCATCACATGATAACATGTACAGTTTCTCTAACTCATAACTTTTTCTTTCACATGTACTTTGAAGTTGACATTTTTTGTGTGTGAGTTAAACGGAATGGAGTTAAAAGTTTGTATATAGTGTTGTATAGTAGTCATTTATAAAACTTTAGCCATTTTGTGTTCCATGCAGTAATTTTGACTGCATTGAATATCGATTGGCTAAAATTAGATTTGAAATCAGTGTAATATATAAAATGAATTACTCATTGCCCAGAAGAATTTGTGCAAATTAAAATTACCTTTAGTACAACTGCTGTATGTATTAAGGAGCAAATACATTTGCTTTCTGATAGTCCATCTTCATGTTGGTACTGTGAGAAAGAAGTGTGAGATGTGAATGGTCAAAAATAGATAATCCATAGGGAAAATGAACACACCAATAAGGCTTCGAGACTAAGTCAGTACTGATGCGTTTTCCTTTTCTTTTTCTCATTTTGAGACAGTCTCACTGTGTATCTTTGGCTGGCCTGTAGACCAGTGTAGTCTCAAACTGACAGAATCACACCTGCTCCAGTCACCCAAGTGCTGGCTTATTATGAATGGAAGGACACTCTAGCCGATCTTCCCTTACATTTTAGTCAAGTCTTGTTTCATTGAGTGCCAGTAGTGAGCTTAGTTGAAAGGGACCCTAGATTCAGTGACTACTTCCTAAGCCTCCCTTCCAGAACTTCCCTTTCCTTGATACAAAGAGTGTCTAAGAGTTAGGGAAAGAGACCAGATTCGTTTTGTTTTGTTTTTTGAGACAGGGTTTCTCTTTGTAGCTTTGGTGCCTATGCCTGGAACTCACAGAGATCCCCCTGCCTCTGCCTCCCGAGTGCTGCGACTAAAGGTGTGCGCCATCGCCCTGCCCCCCCCCCCAAGAATTTTTTTTTAAATAAACTGGTTATTTTATTATTTTTAAGAGTCTTGTATGTTTTTATGTGATATGTTTTATTTATTATGTATTAATAAATGCTTAGGTGTTGGGGATTTAGCTCAGTGGTTGAGTGCAAGGTTCTGGGTTCAATCCTTAGCTCAAAAAATAAAATAAAATACATGCTTAGATGTATTCTTAGATAATAACAGTCCTCCCTGGGTGTTTGATTTATGTATGTCTCTAATGTAATTTTCTGAAACAATCATGATTTATCACCAAGTGTCAGGAACTTTTCTCATGGTTGTCATGAAATGCCTGGCAAGAAGCGTGTCAGAAAGGGCGTGTTTGGGCTGCCAGTGGAGGGCAGGTACAGCCCACGGTGGGAAAGGCAAGGTAGTGCAAATGGGATGTGGCTGGTCATATTGTGACCTCACCGGAAGCAAGGATGTGAAGTGTGTGTGTGTGTGTGTGTGTGTGTGTGTGTGTGTGTGTGTGTGAGGCATTTAGACATATGCCATCTAGAACACTTTATCTTCTGGAAGACAGAGCTGCTTAGTCCCAGAGTTCAGAACAGTGCACGGTGACTTTTTTTTAGTTATAGGAATGTTGTTTTCTAACTCTCCACAACCTGTCTTCAGAGATGGAACTGGAGTTGTCACTGTGAAAACAGAGGGCTAATCCTTTACTTTTCAAATTCATTTGTTGGTTTTAAAAAGTTTTGTTTTGAAGCAGACTTACTGTGTAGCCCTGGGTAGTCTTGAAACCACAGCAGACCCCTTGCCTGAATGCCACCCACTCCAAACTGTGTTGAAGTATCCTGTTTTGATACATAAGACATCCCAGCTCTGCCTCTTTGTTTTGTTTTATTTGTTGAGACTAGGACTTGTGTGTCCTGCAAACCATTTCCACAGACACTTCTCTCTTCGTTCCTGGTGTATAATGAGATAGGCCATGAGTATTTAAGCAAGTGATAGAATTAGTAACCTTCTATGTTATCTAAGGCACTTTGAAGTATTTACTATTTTCTAATTAATAGAAATCCTTTTAGGAGAATGAACTATATGAGTGTGTATAGTCAGTCTCCTCCCCCACCCCATGTGTGTGTGTGTGTGTGTGTGTGTAGATGTAGTCCAGAAGTAGATGCCAGCTGTCTTCACTTCTCCCCCTTACCATTTGAGACAAGGGGGCCCACTGGCTAGATTCACTGAGTGGGTAGACCAGCTTACCTGCCCATTCTTGGGATTCTCTTAGCTCCCTCACCCCACGGTGGCACTTGGGTTACAGCCTTACCCCACCATGCTGAACTAAGGCCCTTAAGCTTTTGGGGCAGGCCTTTACTCACTGAGCATCTCCCAGTCTGTGGAGCACACAGCACCTGTTTCACATAGCTCTGTAAGTCAGTTGCGGGGACAACGGAGGCCCCCATTCTTGCCTCTTCACCTGAAACTGCAGAGGAGGGAACCCTCAACTCCAAGTTTTGTCCCCACATGGAGTCCTGGTGACCTGCACATTATTTTTTAGATTTATTATCCTTTCTTACACAAATTTGTTAAGGAGGCAGCCATTTCTATTCTTGTTTGTCATTCTGTTCCCGTCCTTAGGTAAACCTGGGTGACTTCAGCTGTTTTTGTCTCTTTCCTCCTTCCCAGGTCCAGGACATCTGTTTCAGCCATGACTGTCGCTGGGTGGTGGTCAGCACCCTCCGGGGCACTTCCCACGTTTTCCCCATCAATCCTTACGGTGGCCAGCCTTGTGTCCGCACACACATGTCACCACGAGTGGTGAATCGCATGAGCCGTTTCCAGAAAAGTGCCGGGCTGGAAGAGATTGAGCAAGAGCTGACATCTAAGCAAGGCGGCCGCTGTAGTCCTGTCCCGGGCTTATCCAGCAGCCCCTCCGGCTCCCCTCTGCATGGTAAACCCCCTCCCCTCCCCCCCCCTCCCCTCCCCTCCCCTCCCCTCCCCTCCCCTCCCTCTCCTCTTCTCTCTCCCTCTCTCTCTCTCTCTCTCTCTCTCTCTCTGCTGCTTGCTGTATGACATGAATTTTATTGGCTTAGGATCAGATGCAAGTTTTTAGAGTGTGTTTGTGCTGTGATTATGTCCTAAGCACATTTACAAAATTTATATTTATTAAATCAATTAAAAGTGCAAACCAAAGTGATAATGGTGATCTTTTCATGGTATTTTAACTGCTTTGTATTTTCAGTATATAATTAGTATTTGGTTTGAGATTGAGTCTGTTTTCATAAAATTTGGATATGTATTCCAGAAGATCCTTTGTGTACTTGGCTGATACTGCAGTTCAGTAAGAAATATTTGTTATTATAATGGAATTGTCATGAGCTGTGTACTCGGACTTCATTTTTAAATAAAGCTCTCTGGGATTCATCCTAGTACATTACAGCAGACCAGAAAGTCACTTTTCAATACCATCATCCTGATCAGTAAATGGAGCATCATCAAAATCCTTCCCTGTCCACCTCTTTCTAATACTAAACCATTTCTGGACATCATGGTGTTCACCTGGATTTAAAAATACGTTTATTCCAGCGAAGCTCTTAAATATGTTCTGTTTGATGTTAACCAACTTATATGTAGTGGATGTGTTTTTATAAGATCTATTCATGCTGTGGGATGGTTTATTTGGTTTTGTTTTGGACGCAGTCAACTTCAAACTGTAGCCCAGGCTTATTTTGAATTGGGGCTTCCTACCTTAGACTCACATGTGCTAGGATCCAGCCCACACCCTTCTCCTTTTCTTGTTTGGAAAGGTGTTTCATGTAGATGACCGTCAATTCAGCTGGTTTTGAGGTGTTTCAGGCTAGCCTTTTTGAAAGGTTGCATTTCAGCTGCTCACCCATTTCCTTATGCAGTCATGCTGCTGTTTCGTTATTGTGCCTGAACATACTGAAGTGTATTGTGTGGTTTCTGGTTTGGAGGTTACTAGTTCTAACGATGCAATCAAGTTCTTCTATTGTTTCTTGTTAAAAATGTATATTCATTTTTGAGTGGAAATTTTGGGTTATTCTATAGGTGAATCTTTTATGATTTTCTGTTTCATTTTTCTAAAGTTGTATGTTTGTTTCAGATAATGTCTCACAAATATAACCTATAGTAGTCTGGAATTCCATAATCCTCCTGCCTCAGCCTCTGGAGAACTGTCTTATAGGTGTATCCCACCATACCCAGCTGATGTGATTTTCACATCATTGACTCTGGAAGGGCTGTGCCATTTCATTTTCTTCAAAAAGACTTAACATATTGATACTTGTTTTCGGGAGCTTTTCATATTCTCCTTAATAGTGACCATTTTATATTTTCAAAATTGAGGTATTTTTTATGGGGAGTTTATGGTTACTATAATAAAGACTTCTTACTTTTTATCCTTCTGAAGTTCAGGTAAATATGAACACCATATGCACAGGGCTGTCAGCCATGACCCTTGTCTCTCAAACGCTTCCCTGTCTGCAGCAGGGAATCACTCATGCTTCAGGCCGCTCCTTAGTGTTTATTCTTCACCCCAGACCTCCCTATCCCACTGGTTCTGTGCCTTGTAGCTGGTTCAGCTGCCTCACCTGCAGCCCCTTTTCTGCTGACACTCAGTGAAGTCCCTTCACTCCGGTTCTCTCATATTAGAGGCATCGACCTCAGAGCAGCGCTTGTTTCTCCTCCTCATTTTCTCTGTGTCTTCTATGTCCAAACAAAATGGGCATTGTTGTTGGTTAGTTCTAAAAATGATGTATTTACAGTTTGTGTGGGTAAACAGTCTGATGCGGGTTACAAACAATGTAAACCTTGGAACAGGGAGGGATTCCTCTTGAAAATGAATCATGTCTTGGCTGCTCTGTCTTGTTTGTCTGCTCTCTTTTTAGCAAAGTGAAGGAAACTGTTCAATAACAGTTGATATAGGGGTATTTCCTTTCAGCCTTTTGGAGCCAATCCAGTTTAGATTAAGGATTCTTGTATCTTTTTTTGGGTAAGTTTTCCAGAGGATGTTTATTTATTTGAAGTATATTCTTTGTAAATATCTCTTTCATTTCCTATCTTGTTGCCTTGGGCTTCAGAATAGATGAGGCACTCTTATGTTGAGATGCTTGAGTATGCTCTAGCAGAAGTGCACACTCATTTCCATTATGAATCTAGAAACACACGACAGTGTCATGAGAAGCTGCTGGTGGCAAGTGCAGATGGTTCCTTATCACATTATATGGGAAATAACATCTGGTTATATCTGAAATAGGATCATATTATTTGTGGAATAATATTCAATTATTATTTCTTCAGATACTGTCTGTGCCTACTCTACTTTGAAATTGCGTTTGACTGTAGTGTGACTTTAATATGATTTCATGTTATCACTATGCCACCACATTAAAAAAAATAAGACTTTTACTATAGCATCATTTTTCTTAGTAAGCATATGCATTTATTTATAACGAATATGCATTCTTCTCAGAGTACATGGCCTTTTCTAGATTTGCAGGTAGTTTTTCATGCAGGAACAATGATGGATCTCTGATAATTATTTCTTCCCTCTCCATTTCAGTTACCTCTAGCCTTATTTGGAAAAAGCTAATGAAACCATTTCCGTCATTAACCACAATATGCTCTCATAACTTTCTGGTGAAAATTGTGTGCCTCACCAAGCTGTTAGTGGCTTAGGGTGGAGAATGTCCCATCTAAGCTCCATCTTACACCAAGATTTCTGCCCATTCTGAGTACCCTCCTGTGTTCCCTTTTGGTCTTGTTTCGTGTTTCTTTACCTGGAGTTATCTTTACAGCTTTGCTGCTTGTTAATTAAACTAGTCCCCTAAAACTTCTTAAGCATTTCCTTTATGCTGTTTTAGGTGTAAGCATCATTATTGCTCTTATTTGAATATAGTCATTACTTAGTTACATACCAGTATCTCTTACTGACCTCAAAGCTGGGAAAAATCTTTTTGTTTTCACTTGTTCTTTTGGCTCCTGTGTACCAGTTGGTAAAATATCAAAGACATACAACATGTTTAGAAGTTATTCCAAGAGAAACAGTGCATTTTGTTATTTTTCTAGATTAGTTTTTAAGTTAGCATAAACAGTTGCATTATGGCATTTTTATACATGCATAAAAATCAATTTAGATTTAAATCATAACTTGCCAGAATGGAGATATTTTTATTCATGGTAACATTACTTTTCAATTTGACACATGTAAGATGATCACTTACTCAGCCACTGTGAATTAATTTTTTTTTTTTTAAATATGTGTGTTGAGTCAGCAAAACAGACGTTTGGTGAGCAAAGTGGAATATGTCTGTGTTCTTGCAACTAGGACAGATTCAAAGAATGGGAGGGAATTCAGGGAGTGGTGTTGCATACCTTTAATCCTGGTACTCTGGAGGCAGAGGCGGGGCTGTAAAGTGAGACCCAGTTGCAAAAGAATTGAAGAAATTAGGGAGTGCCTAGAAAGGATTTCCACTTTAACTCACCATCCTGTTTGTGGATGTTGCTGCGGTGGTAACTGAGCAAAGACCTGATGGTTATGAGGGCAAACTTAGGCAGACGGGAGCAGATGGCACAGCTGCCCATAGAATAGTGATGTGCTCAATGGCTCCTGCTCTGACTTTGACTTGGAGGGACATGGGGACCTGTGGTGGGCTTTGAAGACTGTGCTTTGGTTGCTCTGAGTGGAAATTTGTATGGAAAAGGCACAGTCTGAGGGGGGGTGGGCAAAGGTAGAAACCTAGAGAAGCAGTGAGGGAGTGTTGACAAGGGCCAGCAACAGAGGACGACAGAGTTTGAAGTAGGTTGTCAGTACGGGTTTGTTAGAGGTATGTAGACTTTCTGAGTGTATGTGTGTTTCTGTGTGTTCATATTTGTGCGTACACGTGTTTACGTGTCACAGAGTCTCTCCTCAACCCAGGCCAACCTAGAGCTTGCTTTTATTAACCCATTGTTCTCTCATTTTCATGGCAATCTTCTGACATCAACCTCTCCATTGCTGGATTATAGGTGTAAGCCACCACAGCCTGCTTCAACGCTGTTGTTATGGTAGAACCATCTGAACTTTTTTTTTTTTCTGCTTACATTTTATGTCCAGTAGGAAAGAATGGTTGAGTCATGGTGACTAGCAATGGTTTTGGTTCGAAAAGCTAGAAGAATTGGGGTTGTTATCAATTGCGATAGAAACATTGTGCATCAGCAGGTTTGGGGATAAAAACAGGATGGAAAGTTTGGGATATGTTAAGTTTAGGCTCTCTCATTTTCCCACTCGTTTTCTCTCATCTATCCCTTTTTCCTCCTTTCCCTGCTTTGTCACTTACCCTGTCCTTTTTCACCTCCTTAGAGACAGGGTCTCACTGTATAGCCCTGGCTAGCATGATGGGATTACATGTGTGTATCTGGACGCTGATACGATGTCTCATGTTCTTAGCATGGTTCTTATGTGGTTCTGGAATTGCTGGAAGGTGACGAGTTTGTATCGGGATAGTGATGAGAAGGTGTGGGTGCAGCTGGAAACACGTGCAAGAGAGGAACTCCTGCTGAGAGTGATTGTGGGTAAGAGATGTCATCCTGGAAGTCACCAGCAAGTGACAGGAAATAGAAAACCATATCCAGGAAGTGGCCAGGAGAGAGGTAATGATTGTGTTTGGTTTCAGCAAGTGGGTAGTGCAGGTAGAAACTGATGGTCAGAGACTGATTAGAACAGGCTGGGAGGGGATTTAGTCAGAAGAGAAAATTGGCACCATCAGATACTGATTGGGTGGGTTTTTGTTTGTTTTCTGGAAGGTAAGATAGTGGGAGGAAGTTAGGGACCAACGTGGGAGACTGCATTTGTTTCTCATAGATGTGGGTTCTGAGGATGGGTGAAGGTCAGTGGGGCTGAGTGAGAAAGGCCAAAGAAGGATGCAGTCTTCTGGGGTCACCATTTACAAAGTCAGGAAGCAGCCTTGCCTCAGGCCTCACTGTCTGTCTGTCCTGCTGCAGCTGGAGTCGCCCTCCTCTTACCTCCTGGAGTCACACAGACCTGACCTGACCTTCAACCTCTGAACTGCACTGACTTGCCTCAGATTCAGTCTTTTTTTAAAAAATTAATTAATCTATCTATCTATCTATCTATCTATTTATTTATTTATTTATTTTTGTGATGCTGAGGTCAAACCCAGGGCCTTGCTGATGGTTTCATGAGCTGTATGTTGAGATAACAGAGGACCTGTGGTCAGACTCTGTAGGATCACTTCCCATGATTCCCACCTGTAA
Organism: Onychomys torridus; assembly: GCF_903995425.1. Classification (NCBI taxonomy): domain Eukaryota; kingdom Metazoa; phylum Chordata; class Mammalia; order Rodentia; family Cricetidae; genus Onychomys; species Onychomys torridus. The sequence goes on from NC_050450.1 coordinate 73,700,940, forward strand.
TCTCGGGCAAACTGCTTGCTCTGGCTACTGAGACCCAATTTTTTACCTATCAAACAGGGATAATAATATTCCCAGGCTTGCGGGATCACCATGAAAATCGCAGCGCTGTGAACGGTTCTTGGCACATATGAAACACTCAGTAAAAATCAACCACTGTCACTTAGCTCTTGCTGCTGCTTATTGGCAATGTGTAGGATTGATTCTTTTCTCGTTCTTTTAAAAAAATTAAGTAAATAGTTCAATGAATATTATTAAATGAAATAAAAATTCAAACTTACTTTATATAGGCTTTAAATTGCTTTCAGTGTGGACATTAACTTGTGACTATTTCTGAAATGGGAGATGATACCAATCCACAATTGAAAGTGGTACTCTTGGTTCCTCACCTGAGTTAAATAGTTTGGGGTGTGTGTGTGTGTGTGTGTGTGTGTGTGTGTGTGTGTGTGTGTGTGTTCGTGTTCGTTCCTGACAGCCTCAGGGTTTGTGCTCTCCCTTTATGTAGGTCCTTGGATTGGCCTCAGGGGAGGAGGCAGACTTGGCATCATCTATCCCACTGGCTCTATTTGCTTTTACCAGTTCTTTAATTTGAAATAGGTTTTCCTTTTATGTTTAAGAATATAGTGGACACCCTGGCATGAGACTTTTAGGGACTGACTGATCTCCTGCCTGTCCACCCGCCTGCCTGAGCCCACCCTGGAGGAGGGGCTCCTCTCAAATAGCCCAGGCTGGCCTCACTATGTAGCTAAAGCTAGCCTTGAATCTCTGATCCCCCTTCCGGCCTCCACTCCCAAGTTCTGAGACTGCCCCATGTCCCTTAACCCAGCGTCTTTCTCTCTAACCCTCTTGGTCTAGGGAAGGAGTTGTGGTTGAGCTGCAGCTTCTGGCAACTGAATTCCATATTCTGCTCCCTCCCAACCCCTGAACGGAGGGCTTTGAAGGTGGCCTCTCATTTCAGAGCTGCCGCCGCTGTGTTTCAGCAAAAGGGTTACAAGTCCAGCAGCATCTCTTCCCTTCTAGCATCTGTGTGTGGTGTTCATGTCTTACTGCTCAGAGACTGTTTATAGCCTTCATTTGATGGCTTATTGTAATTATTTACTTTGGTTGATAGGGAGTTTTCTTGATACAGACCGCATCACATTGTAAATACAAAGCAGCCACACAGCTCCGCCTTGCATAGCTTCACCTCCTCAGAGAGTCAGCACCAGTACATCACTGTTTACTTGTGGACTGAAGTTTCCATGAGTGTTTTAATTTTTGCCAAGAAAAATCAATCATGTGCACTGTAGTTCTGCTTTAAATTTCATGCCTCATCTGACACAGGGTATATAAATGGTACAAACACATTGTATGGGAAGAGTCCTCCTTGAGGTCTCTTAGCACCTGGGGTTTTGCTCATTCTATGTAGTCTGTTGCCTGAGGTCGATGCAGCCTTGTTTCTAATCTGTTGTTTTAAAAACTGAATGTTTTCCTGGCTCCCGAGTCATCCTCTGGAAATGTTGGCATAACATTATGCTCATTTTGACATTCACTATACACCAACATCACCCACATTTTAAATATTTTCAGTCATTGTGCAGAGCAGATGAGCTCTTTATGAAAATGTTTGGAAAAGGATAAGCCCTTCCTGACAGCAAGATGTCTAATTTAAAAACCACGTAGGAAGCAAGGTGTACTGACTCAAGCCTATAGTCCTATTACTCCGGAGTCTGAGGCAGGAGGATGGTCATGAATTTGGGACTAGCCTATGCTATAGTGTGAGACCCCATCTCAAAAACAAACAAAAATATTAGCAATTGAAAAAACTGTCCAAGAGAGTAGCTCTTCTTTATAGCTCATATTCTTTACGGCAGCTTGAGGTTCACCAAACATTAAGAGAGGGACGCATAGTGCCTGGGAAGATGGCGCAGTGTGTAAAGTGTTTCCTACGTAAACACAGGAATCTGAGTTCATCCCCCAGCACTCACCTGTAATTCCAGCCCTTGGGAGGCAGAGACCAGAGGATCTGTGGAACATGCTAGCTGGCTAGCCGGTCTGGAGTCTGCAAAGCTCCAGGTTCAGTGAGAGACCCTGCCTCGAAAAATGAGGTGAGGGACAATAGAGCAATAACCAGATGGAACTTTGCATCCATGTATAGGTGTGTGCGGATAAACTGACATGTACTCATGCGCGCGCGCGCACACACACACACACACACACACACACACACACACATACACACAAGCTCATACACATGCATTTACTCAGGGACAGAGGCACGCTAGCAAAAAGGGGTATTGGAAGTGCCATGTGTGAGGAAAATAAGGTAAGCCGTTAAAACCCTCCGAAGTTCTAGATAATACACAGCTGTTAGCTGTGCTGTCAAAGTACTGTGCTGTGTACACTAAAACGTTTTTAAAAATAAAATAAAATTTAATTTAAGTACTGTAATCTTTTGTTTTTTAGATAAACTCTTAAAATAAATGCCACCAGGAAACATAAAATAAGCGCTGAAATTAACATAATTAGCATTTGAGGCTAATACAGTTTTTTGTTTTGCTTTTTTTCTACTTATGAATACAATGCCAATTTGCATTGGCAAATCATAAAGTTTACAATTTTATCATTAAATGGTTAATGAGATATGCCTCTAGAGGGCAATCTTTTCTCAGCTTTTCAGTTACTGTAATCAAGGCTTGAACTTGGGTACTCCAGGAGCAGCTGCCCTGTCAGTTCTGACATCAGCCCCTCTTGGTTTTATTGTGTTTTCTGTGGTTTATTCCCCACCGTATTCATAGGGAATTGAACTCAGGAAATGTGTCACTATCCACTTACATTCCTTTGAGTACCGTGTGTAGATCTTCAGTTCCTATGCGCAGAACCTCACAGTTCTATGGAGACACATTTTTAGTTCTGTTATTTTCAGAAGCAGTGTCAGCGTGTCCCCAGTCCTCCTGGAGTACCTGCGCTTGCTTTTTGATGCCTGTTTACAAGGACTGGATCCCATGGCTTAGGCGCTCTTAGAGCTGTTAATTCCTTATTTTCTCTTAACATTGATTGGGCCTGACCTTCCCTGGCTGCTCCGTGTCATCCCCCGAGGGGGGGGGGGGCTCTTCTTTTCAACGCCTCATAATTTTTTCTCCACTGGTTTCTGGAAACTCTGTGAGAGGAATCTTGAATCTCCCGCCTTGGCCCCACACCCCTGTCTGAACTTTTGTCTTTCTTCTGGTAGTTGTGAGGGATTCCCCAGGCCACCTTCAGGGTTCTAGTTCATCCTCATTCCACAGTGTCCTTAAGACAATGTCCTTTGAACGTTGCTTTTATTATCAGTTCTTTTTCTTAGTTTATGTAATTATCTTTTAGAGATAATTAATGTCTTCCGAGCTTTTATTTTTTATTTTGTTTTTTAGTGGTGTTTTTTCCATTATTTCATTCTTCCTTCTTTTCTTCCCTTTCTTTTAATGTTTACTCTTACTTCATGTGCATCGGTGTTTTGCCTGCATGTATGTCTGTATGAAGGTGTCCAATTCTCTGGAACTGGAGTTATAGACCGTTGTGAGCTGCCATGTGGCTGCTGGGGATTGAACTTCTGGAAAAGCAGCCAGTGCTCTTAACCACTGCACTGAGTCATCTCCCCAGACCCTTCCTTCTTCTCTTTGTTGTTGTTTATCCTTCTTTCTCAGTCCTGACTGTACATTGTAATTAAACTGTACATATTTGGAACGTCTGGTGCCTGGACCTCATTGCTGTGATTAAACCAAATACTGACTCCAGTGTCCTGGAATCCTTGACTGACCACTGCATGATAAATACTGTTTCAGTCTTTAGTTATATTACTAATTTGCTCTTATTTTATTGTTTAATTTTCTTGACCACTGAACCATCTTTGCAGCGCCCCTCCCCCAACTTAATGGTTCTGAGCATTGTCTGATCTTCCAGAGGACCTGGGTTCAATTCCCAGTACCTACATGTAGACTCACAATTATCTGTAACTCTAATTCCAAGAAATATGATGCTCTTGTACCTGCAGGTGGTATGCATACATATATGCAGGCAAACTCCCATACATGTGAAGTAAAAGTCAATATAAACAAAATTAATCATCTTCCCGGTAAAGGGATCATTCTGTCTTCCATTCTGGGCACACTGAGGAGGTGAAGATTACAAATTCTGAAGTTGATTTTGATAATCGCAGGAGGTAAAATATTTCCATCAAGTGCTCAGAATAATGAAAAAGGTTTGGAGTATTATTTGCTTTATGAAGAGGATGAGTAAGTAAGAATTCTGTTCTGATTCTGTTGCTCTAGGAATATTTCTGGGAATCACGGAGATGGAAGTTTTAGTTCTTTATGTCAAAAAGTCTCATAATGTTACATCAATAGTTCATATTTGAGGAGGCATGAATGTTTGGGGGTTTTTGTACTTATGAGAAGGAAGTTTGGAAAAACATTCTCCAGTATTTGGTCTTGAAGAAAGTAGAGACAGAAACGAGAGTGGGCATGCTTCTTAAGATAGACACTCTGTAGTGCTGTTGGTACTGAGACCCTGAGTGAGCAGATTGCAAAGGACTTGAGGGTAGGAGACAGAGTGGTTTTGAGGTTTTGATTATCTGATCAGGAACTGGAAATCGGTTGTTGATAACTTTCATTTATAAAACAGTTAAGAAATAAAAGACAAGAAAAAAAGAGTGAGGTCATGCTGTGCCAGGGTTATATATACTGAGAATAGGAAGCTAGGCTGGTCCCTGAATCCCACCAAGGTGGATGATGTGTGAACTGGCAGTGGGCTGAGAAAAGGAAAGGGATTTCAGGTTCGTTAAAAGAGATACTCACTTTGGTTCAAGTGTTTGTGCAGGTGAGCATTTTCAAGCCACAAAGAGACACCAGAGAGAAGTATTTCAAGTGGACAGAGGAATTCTGTGTGCATGGGTGTTCGTGGTGACTGCAGAAAAGTCAGGCTCTCGTGGTCAGTGTCCAGATCTTCTCGGCTAGTGAATGTGTACACATCTCTCATGTAGACGTGGCATGGATTGAAACGGTCACCTTGTATTAAAAACAAAAAAACCAACAACATAGATATGGAAAAAGATCAGGTGTCAGAGCAGATGTATGAATATGGTGTTCCTGCAGTGATCCAGGACTTCACAGTAGAGACTCCAAGGGAGAGGAGGGGTCACCCCCTCTCATCTGTGCTGAGTCCATGGAACCACTCCTGTGCAGCATTATTTCTCCTTCTTCTTCTTCTTCTTCTTCTTCTTCTTCTTCTTCTTCTTCTTCTTCTTCTTCTTCTTCTTCTTCTTCTCCTCCTCCTCCTCCTCCTCCTCCTCCTCCTCCTCCTCCTCCTCCTTCTCTTCTTCTGCTTTTTTTTTTTTTTTTTTTTTTTGAGACAGGGTTTCTCTGAGTAGCCTTGGCTATCCTAAAATTTTGGAGCCTGTCCTGGAACTCGCTCTGTAGACCAGACTGGCCTTGAACTCACAGAGATCCGCCTGCCATTGCCTACTGAGTCCTGAGATTAAAGACATGTGCCACCCCCACCTGGTTACATCTTGTACTTTTAATGTTCAAGGATTTTCTATATAAAGGGTTTTGATGTACAATGTCCTTAATTTAATTTTTTTTTGTTGTTGTTGTTGTTGTTAGCAGTTTGATTTCAGGAATTGTTGGTTATTTAGGGAGCAAAAGTTGAGCATTAGTTTCCTGTTTTTTCTTAACTGGTGTATGTAAGCACCTGTTTCCAAGCTAGAATTGAAAATATATATGAGTGTTAATGGGTTTATCTTCCTTTTGTCAAAAACTGCTGATGTGGCCCTTTCACACCACATGGCAGTCTTTGTGTACTGTTGAGATCTGGTGCTCTTTCCCATCTGAAGGAAATGCATCTTTGACACTTCTCATGACCTGAGTCATGATGCTGAAATAGAGCCAGAAAATATTCCTAACAGTCATGGGTAATAAGAAGGAAGGCTTCCGTTAGTTTGGGGGAGGGTGAAGGGCCAGAGAATAGTGGGAACTAGGGGCTGTGAGAAGATCGGCCACCATTTCATCTTTCTTTCTTTCTTTCTTTTTTTACTATTACAAAAATTATTTACATTTTGTGGCCATGTTTGTTACTCAGCATGATTTTAATAGTTATTTACTGTTTTTTTTTTTCTTCTTTTTTTTTCTTTTTAAAGAAAGAGTCCTGTAGCTCAGGCTGGCCTTCAACTTTCTTTGTAGCCAAGGGGGACCTTGATTTCTTGATGATCCTGTCTCTACCTCCTGAGTGCTAGGATTATGCAAAACTTTTTATTTGAAAAAAAATTTTCCCCCTGAGACAGGGTTTCTCTGTGTAGCTTTGCTCCTGTCCTGGAACTCGCTCAAACTCACAGAGATCCGCCTGCCTCTGCCTCCCAAGTGCTGGGATTAAAGGCGTGCACCACCACCGCCCAGCTTTGGTTTGAATATTTAATTGTTCATCAAACTGAATGGTTTAGAAAAGTTCTGCCCATTCTTTGAGTTTTGTTTTTTTAGTTTTCTATGCGTTGTCAATACCTTTTTTAAAGGTTATGTGGTGGCACATCCTGTCGTTTCTGAACTTGGGTAATTGAGAATGGAGGATTTTCATACACTCCAGGTCATACTGGGAAAAATGTTTCCCAGTTTAAAAAAACAAAACAAAACAAACAAAAAAACTAACTAGCTAACTACATAAAGAAAAAGAAGATTTGCAGGTAATTCAGTATTTCCTTCTATTTCAGAGTGTTTTTTTCTGAATGAACTCTTGATACTTTTCCATTGTGTGTGTAGCGGTGTAAACAATGTAATGTTTGATAACTCTGTTTCTTCTGTCCTATGGTACAGACTAATTGTGAGAGAAAGATGTGGAGCAGGTGTGCAGTATTCTTGGTCTAGGCACCTGAGGTGTTAGGTTTGGGGTGCTCACCTTACCCCCCCCATGTTGGGTTACAGGGATGTTCGGATCTGGTGATTTGATTTTGGAGTTTTTCACTAGGATCAGATGTGCTGATCTCTTCGTACTTTGTTCTAGGATGGATCTGAGCTTGCTTCAGAGGGGTGCCGAGTTCTGTGGTGCTTGGAGGAAATGTGTAAGGAGCTTGTTTCTTTGTTTTGAGATGGGTCATTGCTATGTAGCCCTGGCTGGCCTGGTACTGGCTTTGTTTGCTTCAGTTTCAAGGCAATTCTGCCTCAGCCTCACAAGTGCTGGAATTAGAAGTTTGAGCTACTATTTGGGGCCAGGAATTTGAATCTTAGGATAAAAGGCTCGGAGTCTTTTCTCATAGTTTTCTATTTGTATGAAGATTTTGCATAGTGTCTAGAGAATGTATTGCCAATAGTATGTAGAGGATGGATCCGCCTGTCTCATTTTGTGCATATGTATCCATATAAACATAGGTCATCTTTTAGGTTTTCAACCTCTGTTGAATGAGTGTCGTAGTTATGTTAATGTTAAAAAATGAGTTAGAATTTGTAAATTGTGCCAGTATTAAAAACACTAGCTCCTAATACATTTTTTTGCCTCTAAAATCTTGGAATGCTCTGAGATAATAAACTGAAGTGATGAGCTTCCCGTAGTTTTTATTCATTGAGTTTGTAAATTGGTCTGATTGTGTGAGCATGACTAAGTCACTTCCTTTTTAGGCAGTTAAACGTTTCAGTAGGATCGATCACCTTTTTCTCTTGTGCTCCTTTCCTCTCTGTGTTTCGCACCTTGTAACCATTCCAGCTCTCTTTCCCAGCTCCTTTTAGCCTTCTTCCTACCTGCGTGGGTTTTGGTTTTTTTGCCCCATCCCATTCTAGCCCTTTTGGAGAAAACTGTACTTACGGTGTTTGCAGTTGTTGTAGTGACCATTTATTCTTAGGTTTTACTCTTACATCATGCTTCCCAATCCACCTGGTCTGTTTTAGCTTTAAGGAAGTGTTTGCATTTACACAGTGCAGTAAGTAGCATGCAGTACTTTAAGAGTGAGGAATATACAGAGACTCAGGAAGGAACTTCCAGAGACTTTCTTGTTGAATTGTTTACACAATTGTATAAACATGTTATGTATAAATATAATAGTATACTTTTAATTTTCCTTGATCCTGGAGAGCACCAGTGGGTACGTTCTGGGACCATTGTGTATGTAGTAGCAGAGTGTCACCAATAACTTCTGTCTCCTCCTTGAAAAACTTGGGTTGTTTTTCCCCAAAGTACCTGTAGTCATGACTGTGGAACTATAAAGAGTTTCCTTAAAAATAGCAACAAATGTTTCTGCTTGATTTCATAAAATTTTGCAATGTTTTACCATCTCTTGGCTCCACAAGAACTCGTAGGCAATAACAAATGCAGTTGAGTTGGTCCTTGGATATTTTGTTTCTGTTTAAGTTGGCATAACTGTTTGATAATCTGTGTGCATGTCTCCATGTCTGTCCAGAGCTCAGTCTCTCCTCATCTCTGCTAGGCTCCTCAGCCCCGCCCCGCCTGGTATGTGGGTCAGAAGGCACTGTTTCTCACCAGGGTGCTGGTCTTTCCTTTTCCTACTGTGAGTAGATTGCAGATTATACTGGAACATGCCTGAGAAAAGGTCACAAAGGAGGGTGAGAGTCCTGGACTGCAGCTGGGAAGCTTGTCATTCTCCTATAGCAAAGGGAAAGGAGGAGGAGGAGGAGTTTTGGGGTTAGGGAGGGGTGGAGGGAGCGACAGACACTCCCATTCCGACCAAAAGCAACCCATATGCTAGAAATTCCTGTTTGCACCGGATACTTTAAAAAAAAAAAAATACATGTCTTTAAAGGATTTTATTTGGTTTTGATTAAATAATGGTTGAGAGTTGGTCGAGGAAGCTTTCATGTTAAATTAGACCACAAGAAATAGCTAAGTAGGGTTTTTAGCTTTGCAGAGCTGAATGTCCAGTGATTGTTTTAGAACAAGCTACCATTGTACTCTGACAGAATCAAGAAGTCAGCTTTTCAACTTCAAAATTAACTTAAAACTCTTTGGTAAAATTTGCTGTTTTCTACCCATCAAATCTGTGACGGAATATTAAAAGCAGGCTTGAAAGGTTTGATTTTGTGTGGAATAAAAATCCACACTCACACAGGCTGCCGAGAACCCCTTAACCAGCTTTCCTTTGAAATGGGTAGGCGGGAGGACGTCTGTAGGACCTCTTAGAGTAGGGAAGTGTTGTAGGAGGATGGAGATCATGGAAATATTTGGGGGAAGGGCATTTCTATAGGTTAGCCTTTTGTAGAATGCCATGAACCCACGTTGAGTTTGGATTTGAGGGTGTCTTTGTTATTTTAATTTCCAAATACATGCAGTTGCTCACTAGTAGCAGACCTGGGACCTTGAGGGGGTGAGAGGCAGAGCCCCTGAACCCTGACAGATTCCTTTAGTGTGTGGAGATAGGCATGCATGGACTGTGTCGCTAGTGAGCCCTGGTAAGCAGGCTGCCTCATGCCTGTTTCAAAGCACACAGAAAAACCCAGAATACTGAGACCTAACTGTGCTGTCCCGCGGGCACACTAATTTGTTGTTGTAAATGAATCTTAACATTTGTGTGCCTGTTTGTCCCCAGATCCCTAGTGACAACCAAAGACTCGCCTCCTAACACCACCTTGTCTGTTTTCTTTCTCACAGTTTTCCTTCTTAAGGAATCTTGTCCTAGCTCCCACTCGTGACTACCTGTAGCTCATGCTTCCCAGTGGGTCACATATCGGATTTCCTTCATATCAGATATTTACTGTATGATTCATAAAAGTAGCAAAATTACAGCTATGAACAGCAATGAGATAACTTTATGATTGGAGGACATCTTATTAAAGAGTCACAGCATTAGGAAAGTTGGGAACCACTGTGTGAACCAGTAACAGAACCTTTTGTGTCTCTCACTAGGCAGCTCCCTTGCAGGTGATTTCTGAGCTGTGACTGCTGAGCGTCATTTTGTGGCTTGCTTTTCCTTGCTTCACAGTGTGCCAGAGCAGTAAAGAGAATCGTGGGTGGAGGAATGCTCGCTTATTCGTTCATTCTTTTCTTCTCACTTGCCTGGAAGAAGCCATGCACACCGTGTGCTGCAGGTAGTAGCATTCAGCAGAATGTGAAGTGCTCAGCAGTTCCAGGCTCTTGCTTCCCTTAGAAATGTCTCGTGCTTGGCAGTTGGCCAGGTCCACATGTTCTCACATCCCTGCATCCAGAAGCTGGGAATCCAGTCCTGGCAGCTTCTGCACAGGGGTAAAGATAAACCAGAAAGGAGCCGGGCTTCCTCCACATTACCTGGGAGTTGCTGCTGATGGCTTTTCCACAAATGTCCTGGTTTGTCAAAGCCCAGTAAATCTTGGAAAGTTTATTTTCCTTGTAGCATCTGTGTTTTATAATGGGTCTTTTAATTTGTTTTTACTTTGTCTGCAGGGATTTCTTTTGTCCGGAGTTTTCAGACTCTTGGCTTTTTTTTCTTTCCTGTGGAAGTGAGTCCGTTAATGATGACTGGTTTGGGAATATGACTCTTTGCAAACCTGACCTGGCCTACCACTTCTCCAGAGCAGTCTCAAAGCCCACTTTTTTTTTCTTTCCCCTCTTTCTGTTTTCATCCTCAATTTAATCTGTTTGCCGCTGAGTTTTTGTAGTATAAAATGTTTGGGGAAATGCTATCTGGGTTGCATTTTGAAGAATGGATGGTGCCTAGTTCGCCGGGGTCCAGCATCCCATTCTTTGTGTGCAGGTGGCAGGAGCCGCAAAGGACCATGTGAGGTCATTCCCTTTCAGAGAGGGATCAGCACAGAGAGTCCGAGGTCTGGCCCTGAAGCCAGCTATTCTGTTTCAGTTCACACTGTAACAGTAAAACCAATGACAGCAAACACAACTGAAAACAGACCGAACCAAAGAATCAGAGTTTTCTGCATAAAGAGACTTTTTTTTTTTTTTTTTTAGAATTCTTACTTTTACATGATATTCTGTTCTAAAATAGAATTTCTGCTTTAATTTATCGAGAAACCATCTTACTGCAATTTGGAACCCCCCCCCCCCCCCAACACACACACCATGAGAAGCCCATCTAGATGGAGTCGGGTCACCCTGGAAGGGATCAAAGCTCTGGTGGATTTGGATAAAGACCCAAAGCCTGAAGGCTAATGCAAGTTTATCTATATAGACTAAGCCTGGAAAACTGGGCTGAGAGTCTTAGAAGAGCTAGCTTTCTCATGAGATCTCTGGGACTTCCTCTGTCTGGTTGTGTCGGAAGTGCCGTGAGAACAGCCATTGTCGGGGCATTGGTCACTTGCAGGTCTGTGTCAGCTGCATTCCAAAGTACAGTCATGTGTGTGAAATGTTTTATAGATGTTACAGGAAGCCTCTCGCTAAAGCTGCAAGTAGACAGTGTCTGTTCCGTCCATTCCACTCAGGTGACAATGAAAAGCAAGGTACAGAAGGGAGCTGTATTGTTGTGACACATTCATGCAGGGGCCATCTTCTTGGATTTCTCTACTTTTCCCTTTTTCTAAACTATTCCCGAGAGTTGGCACAACCAAAGGTTAGGGTAGACTGAATCCAAGTCCACAGACAGCAAGCAGACAGCTTCTTTGTGTTGAACCTCACTGTAGCACAGTGAGGCACAGCTGTACAGGAAACTAGCCTTGGTGAACCTCAGAGATACATGTTCCTAAAGGTACCAAGTTGAGGCTCCTTGTCCAGATTCGCAGGGTAGAAATCCAAGTCTGAGCAGGCTAGCAGTCCGTGGACTCTGTCACTGCCTTCTCTATCTGCTCCCTTTTACTCCAGACAAAGTTTCATTACACAGTCACGTTGGCTGGGAACTCCAGCCACATCCTTTCAGCTGCTGAGGTTTTTTTTTTTTTTTTGCCTTGTGCTACCAAATTTGAAGCACTTTTCTCAAGTATTTGGAGATTCCTCCAAAACATTTTTTCTGTTCTGTTGTGCGGATCCACCCCCCTCTTCTCGAAAGTAGATTGAATTATTTTGGCAAATGCTTTTTGAACTGTAGATCACTGTGTCTGCTACTGAAGTTTCTTGTTTGGCTCTCCCTCGTTTTGGCTAACCCCTGATTATCATTCATTCATCGTTCTTTTTATCCTTTGCAAACTCCTATATGTGCAAAATTTATGTGATTCATCTTCCTTTTTTAAGTTGTCCTTTATAACAATCACAGTAACTCCTTCTCTTTGTCTCTGAGCTGTTTCTCAGCTGTCACTTGGGATGTGTTTTTCCCATCATCTCTTCATTTTCCTCCCTTCCTCCACCACCATGTGATGAATACACTGAAAGTCTCCTGACTCCCTGGTCAGGACTGAGCACAGGGTGTGACCCCAGTCAGCTCCAGACTGTGTTGTTAGTGTCTTCTCTGCAGTCTCAGTCATTAAATCTCATCACCACACCTGTGACCATAGTCATTTCCTGTCTGGGATTCCCTTTACCTAACACTTGGCTTCTCCACCTGTGCAGTGGGCCTTTCCTGTTGAAGACTACCAGGGTCACTAGATCACCTCATCCTTGTCCATTCATTTGTTAGCATATATGAGTGTTGCTTTTTTTTTTTTTTTTCTAGTTTAAATTTTATTCATTTGCATCTATGCACATATGGAGGGGCATTGGTTATCCAAAGGAACACAACACACCTCCTTTGAGACAGTGTCTCTGTTGACCTAGAACTCTCCAGTTAGGTTCAAATGACACTGTGCTCTAGGAATCTTATTGCCTCTGCTTTTCCCATGCTGAGATTACAAGTCCCTGCCATTACACTCACCAATTTTTCCATGGTTTCTGGGGATTGAACTGTGGTTTTCAATCTTTGAAGGCAAGCATGTTCCACACAGAGCTACCTCCCAAGTCCATGAAGATATAAAAACGTATCCATATTTAAAGGGGAGGGGCAAGCAGAATTTTACTTATTTTTGTTTTATTATTTTATGTGTATGAACATTTTTTTCTGCATATATGTCTGTGTACCATTATGTACCTGGTGCCCATGGAGGCCAGGAGAAGGCGTCAGATCCTTTGACTCTAGAGTTACAGGTGTTGTGAGTTGACTTGTGGTCATGCAGGGGCTATATAAGACTTGCTCTTCTTCACACTCATGCTTATGCATTGCTTCCTATTTGGTTGTTTTTGCTTAAGAAGCTGTTGGGTATTCTTTAGTTTTTGAGATTCAATCCTTGGTATTTAAATTCTCATTCCTAGCTCTGAGAAGCCGTAGGTATTTGATAGGGATTGCATCCAACTTTATTTGAGAAGCAGGACATTTTAATGATACTGAATTTTTTAAACCACAAGCATAAGATACCTTTTGTTATTTTTTGTTTCCTTTCCAAATTTATTTTCTCAACATTTTTTCTTTTTCTTTTTTCTTTGTTTGCTGCATCGGGAATTAAACCCAGCATATTGTATACCCCAGGCAAATGTTCTACCACCGAACTGCTTCCCAGAGTGTAGCTCTCGTTTTTTAGAGATCTTTCTTCTCTTGAGCTAAATTTATTCCTTGATGTTTTTTCTTTCGCTCCCTGTTCTCCCTCCCTCCTCCCTCTATCCTCCATTCCCCCTCTCTTTCTGTCTTCATTTCTGTTTTCTGATAATGTTATGTAGTCTAGGCTTTTTTGAACTCAGTATGTAGCTAAGAAATGCTTTAAACTTTCTGATCCTTCAAGTGCTGGAATCATAGGCATGTGTACCTTGTCTGGTTTATGTGCTGACTGGGATCAAACTTAGGGCTTTGTGTAATGCTAGGCAAATACTCTACCAATTGATCTCCATCCCCAGCCCTGAGATATTTTTAACAGCTATTATAAATAGGCTTTCTAGTTAATGTGCTGATTTCTAATTCAGGCATTTTACTTGGTTATTATATAAAGCAGAATTACTGAGCCTCTGTAGAACACATTTACTCTTTCATTTAAGCTATGCTTGGCTCAGCTATAGCTCTGTGGTAGAGTACTTGCTTGCCTAGTGGACATGTATGTGATCTTCAGGACTGCCACCCACCAAAAAAAAAAAAAAAAAAAAAAGGGCAGCTATGTTTATAAACTTCTTGTCAGATCTAGTACTATGTAACACAGATACTACCACTCTGCCTGCCTTGTTAACACAAATACAAATGTAAAGTCTACATAGCCTATTTTACACACTCTTGGATACTGTGTCACAGACTGAGGCTGCAGCTTAGACAGAGAGTAGGGGAGGCCACTACGGACACTTGGCCAGTGCTTGAGAATGCAGAAGGAGGCTCAGGAGTCTCTAGTACCTTCTGTGCAGTTCTGTGGCGGTCCTGTATCCTAGGGAGAAAGTGAAGCTGTTGAGTCGTGGCCAGCGAAAGCACCACGTTGGGAACATCTCAGTGAGTTACATTGTGTCTTTTTTTCACTATTTATTTGTCTTTGCTTTATTTCCCGTTCTAGAGTTCTGTGCTAGGCATGTGCTCTACCACTAAGGCACATTCCCAGCTTAAATACCTCATTAGTAGTGTTCAGTGAACTCCACATCTGCCTTGTTTGCTTGCTGAAGAGTTTGTGTTAGTGTGTACTGTTCCTTCTAGGCGTGGAAGTTTAGGACACACTTGTAATTGCAATTCAAGGGTTAGAGGCCAGCTTAGGATGCAGTGTTGGGAGGGAGGGAGAGAGGGAGAAAGGCAGGCAGGCAGGCAGGCAGACTGACTGGTTGGTTGTTGGGGATCTTAAAAGGGAAATAAGTTTATCTCCCCACTTTGTTACACCTCATCAGTAGTGTGTAGAGACTTCTGCTCCTGCAGTGGCATCCCTGCACGCACCTTTCCTTTATGTTATCCTTCAGGCCTTGAGTTTCCCTGCTCTCCCACTTTATCTAACTAGGTTACCTCCCATGTGGTCTCCTTCCAAATAATTGTTCCCACATGTACTTATCTTCAGTTCTAGACAGTTAGCACTGAATCATTCTGTGTCTTGTCAGCTTTGTGGTAAAGAGGGATTCCAGCCCCCACAGCATGTTATCTTAGGCTGAGACACTCATCAGATCCATGCTCACTAGCTGACAAATGTATGTGACATCCACAGATCCTGGACTTTATTAGCTTGTGACATATTAATGCTGGCTCCTCATCTCAATACAAGCATAGTCATCTGATAATGAATTGTCAACTATTGTCTGTATTGACCTTGAGAATATAAGTCACTCTGAATGACTCAAGAATTAAAAGGTTTTTTTTTTCTTTTTTATTCTATTCCTTTCATTTTTTTCTATAGGGTTCTCTGTTTTCTACATATAGTATTGTCTGGTTAATTGTCCAGCTAAGGCATTTTGTGTGTATGGTAACTGCTACCTTTTGTATCCCAGCAGTAGGCGTGAATAACTTCTACTGGCTTTGATGAAATTGGAATATGTTAGTATTGGGGGGTTAGAGATTGTTATGCCCGAGTTTCCTGTCGGCCCTCCCTTAGCTTAACTTGATAATTGCAGGCAGTGATAGAAACAGATAGACCTGTATCCCTGAGGAGCAGCATTAGCTGTGTCCTGTTTGGAAGTCATCATCTTCCTGACAGGATTTAGAAGATGCCATTCTTTCAGAGCTCCATAGCAAGCTTGAGGACTGATATAGTCTCCATAGGCCTCTTGGCCTAACTGCACAATATACAAACAAGGTCATGCCTTACAGTTCTAGAGAGAATCGCTAAAACATTAGGAGCCTCCCACAGGATGTCTGTACACTACTCCGTTGACATGTCTTCACCACAGGACATGTCTGTACACTACTCCATTGACATGTCTTCACCACAGGACATGTCTGTACACTACTCCATTGACATGTCTTCACCACAGGACATGTCTCTACACTACTCCATTGACATGTCTTCACCACAGGACATGTCTGTACACTACTCCATTGACATGTCTTCACCACAGGACATGTCTCTACACTACTCCATTGACATGTCTTCACCACAGGACATGTCTGTACACTACTCCATTGACATGTCTTTAACACAGGACATGTCTGTACACTACTCCATTGGCATGTCTTTAACACAGGACATGTCTGTACACTACTCCATTGGCATGTCTTTAACACAGGACATGTCTGTACACTACTCCATTGACATGTCTTTATGTCTTCACCACAGGACATGTCTGTACACTACTCCATTGATATGTCTTCATATCAATGTAGTATGAACTCAAATCTTGGGGTTTAGAACTTTCTGCAATTCTTTCTCCAACAGCATTTTTTGTTTTACAGTTCATTGAATCTGTAGGTGTGATTCCCTAGGTAGGGAAAACTATGCACACTTCTCATGTTGTTCAGAAGATTTGAATCAATAGCCATCAAAAGGCCAAGCAGGTTCTTTTAGAAATTCTTAGAGTACAGGTACAATAGTAATTTTTTTTTGTCTTTTTTTTTTTTTTTTTTTTTTTGTCAGAACAGTGGTCCAGCTAAGGATGAGCAGAAAACCACACTACTTTAGAAACATAGAATTCTGGGGGCTGTGAGATCCGGTAAATTGCTGATACATAAGTGTGAAAACCGGAGTTCAGCTCTTTAGCACTTATGTAAATCCATCTCTTGCAGCACAGATGGATAATTCCAGTATTGGGGGCTCACTTAGAGCTCACTGGCTTGTCTTAGCTGGTTCAGCAAATTGGGTTCATTCCAAGACCCTATCTTAGACTAAAGTCAAGAGTGATTGAGGAAGGTGCCTGGCATTGATTGACATTTTCCTGTACACATCCATGCATGAACCTCTGTGCACGTGCACACATAGAAAGTGAAAAGCAAAAAGCCCACGTGCAATCTCTAAAACTATAGTCACCATTGTCATTTCTATGACCTGATAATGTCAGTTTCTTCCAGTGCCTATGAACTTCATTTATAGTTCATAAATTTCCTTTAAATTTTATATCTTATTTAGCTGGGTGGTAGGTGGCGCACGCCTTTAATTCCAGCACTCGGGAGACAGAGACAGGTGGGTGTCTGTGAGTGGGAGGCCAGCCTGCCCTACAGAGTGAGATCCAGGACAGGCGCAAAGCTACATAGAGAAACCCTGTCTCGAAAAACATATACAAAGAAAGGAAGAAATAGCTAAGTAAATAATAAATAAAATAATCTTATTTATTTGCATGTGTTGGGCACTGGAACAAGTACCTTGCCCCACTGAGTCGTTTCCCCCAGCTCTTGATTTTCTTAAATGAAAACCTATGGTTTGCTTTTCTCTTGTAGGGAAGCTGAACAGCCAAGACTCTTACAATAACTTCACCAACAACAACCCTGGCAATCCCCGACTCTCCCCTCTTCCCAGCCTGATGGTAGTGACGCCTCTTGCACAAATCAAACAGCCAATGACCTTGGGGACCATCACCAAACGAACAGGGTAAGGCCTGGTGCTTGATGCCGTTTCTACAGCCGCTTTGGAGGGTGGAGTCTATGAAAATGGAATGTGCTTTTCTCATTGTGTGTTTTTGATTATGTCCTTCATTTCCAGCCCACATGAGACCCAAAGGCAGCCAAGTTAGTACCAAGTTCAGAACGCACACAAGCATGCTCACACAGTCATGTACACACATCCATAGGACAAAGCAGTGACAAGTTGTGAAAACTAGTATTGGCTAATAAAAACCAGACCTCTTCTCTCACTCACACTTTCTGCTTTGTGGCATTGTCTGATTGTACAGTTTGATTTTCTTGGCTCTTGCCAACGTGATTAGCATTTAAACACAATGCCCACATTTTGACAGATGTAAATATTAACAAAAGTTTTTTTAAAATGGGATTGTATTTTAATAAGTTTATGAAATTCACCCACTTATTTGTATGAATGTATTATACCAACATGTTTACATTATTACATTATTAATCTACTGTTACTGTCTGGATAATGAACTATTACACATAGCAGGAAACCAGTGTGCTAAGACATAGGCTTTTTACAAGATTGGCTCCTAACATTTCTGGAGACTTCATCTTGAATTCTTTTTGGTGCTCATTTTAGATGTTAAAAAAGTTCTCTACCTGTTTGGAATATAAACTAATGGATTTTGCACCTGTAAGTAAACTATTGTATGTCTGATATTATTAGCTATTCAACTATATGGTGATAATGACCATCCATTTTGGACTATGAAATTTGTACTTCTGTAGTAGTTTCTATAGCCAAGTTATTTTTTCTCAATGTACAATCCTAATATTTAATTGGATTAGAAATGGAACAAACTGTATGTTAAAATTCCATATTAAAATGGTTTGGAGAAAGCCCTGTCTTGGCCTCAAATAGTCCTTAGGGTCTCCCCCATGGGGGGAAATAGATTAAATTATCTGGCCACTGTGTTGATACTGTGCTAATATAAAAGTCACTTTTCTCAGGAAAAATTACTCAAGGTTCCCACTTGATTCTCATGATTTCAGCTGTCATGTCGAAATTAACCCTCAAGTTAGGTGACTTGGGGTTTATGTGTAACCTCGGCCTGTTGACAGAAGCAGGCTGAGTTTAGAACATCTTAAGGGGAATAAGAGAAGAAAAAAAATCCTGGAAACCTACTTCCCAAATCACAGTTTATTGTGCCGTTCCTTGACGTGTATATCATTTAATGTAGCTCTTTGTGTTCAGTGGAAACGTGTGTGTTTACTTTCTTTTTCAGTTAGTTTAAGATATGTTCACTGAAAATGCTATGAATTTTGAAGGGTATTTGTCCTTGATTTATTACTGGTTGATTTTTCCTCCTACTTTGTACTAGTGTATTTTCTGAGTTAAAAATGGTCTTGAACCAAAATTGTAAAGGTTTTTTTTTTGACTTGCTGGAGTTGGCTTGAATGTAATTGTCTGTTATTTACTCCAGCACTGTAAATTTTATAAAGTACTTAAATATGTTGTCTTTCGTGAGTCTGTGTGAAAGCATCTTTAAGTGTCCCTGTGGTTGAAGTGTACATTCAGAGCGAGGGGACTGTGTGAGAAGATGGGACATGCGTTTCCTGGGGACCCGAGAACACGCTGGAGAGGTGTTGGCTTCTGAAGTGCCCATTTCTTGATATTAGCACAGGCATATTGTGTCCAGTACAGAGACAAAATAGCTCTCCTTCTCTCATAGGCTTCTCTCTCTCTCTCTCTCTCTCTCACTCTCTCTCTCTCTTTTTTGTGGGACAGAGAAAAACCAGTATTTTTATTTAAATCAGGTTGATTATAAATTCGATCTCTTTTTTTTTTTTTTGGATGCCGAATGTCGTTTATTGAAGGAGGGTGGAGGTCTTAAATACAGGCTTACAGCACAATGGGAGAACCCCGGAGGGCAAAAGTTTGCTTCCAATGTTTTATAATCTTGCATCTAAGCTGTTAACGCCCAATATGCAGGATACACAGACAAGGAACTTCCCTTAAGCATTCAGGAGGGTGGAACCCAGCAGTGAATTAGCATAGGGAGAATATCAAGGTCAAGGTCAGCAAGCAAGGCAATAGTTACCCAAAACAGGGGCCAGGGCCCTACAGGTCTCCCCTTTTACTAAAAAATGAGCTTTTGACTTAGGTTGCCTGGGACGTCAGCTGGTCACCTTACCGGGCATGGAGACACCTGCCCAGGCCACACAGGCGCTCTGTCTTAGGTTGGTGAGCAACCCCCACCCCCACCCCCACCAGGCATTACCCGTCTCTGAATACTCATTATCATACAGGCTCAATCGTGTGTGAGCTGCAGAGTTAACTGCTGCCAAAGATCTCAAAGTGGTGATGGGCTTGCAATCTGTGTGTTCCACACAGAAAAGACCAACAGAAGTCCTAACCCACACATAGCCAGTAGGCTAAAGGCAACTTAGCCATTCACTTCCTTAATGAGCCTTACTGCTCATAGGCTTACTCTCATAGGCTTCTTAAAACAGCTTTGAGATTGGTGCAGACGTGTTAAATACATGAAGACAGGATGTTAGAGTTTAATTCTATGCACATATGCATCTAGTTGGGTTGTGTATTTCCTTTTCTCTGTGTTTGAAAATTTCCTAATGACACTGTTGTTCTTTCCCACCCTCTGCCAGGACAGTGTCAGGTGTATAAGCTGTCAGCATCTGGATCTTCTATGGACTTTGATAAATTTTCCTTTTTTTTTTTTTTTTTTTTTTTTTCTTTTTAAAAATTTGTGGGGCTGGAGAGATGGCTCGGTGGTTAAGAGTACTGGCTGCTCTTCCAGAGAACGTGTGATCAGTTCCTAGCACCCGCATTCCCAGCTTTTACAGCCACTTGTCACTCCAGTTCTGGAGCGCCCGACAACCTCTCCTGACCTCTGTAGGCTCTTTTCTCACATGGAACACAGACATACATGTGGGCCACATGCCCACACTTATAAAATGAAATAAAAATTAAAGTGCTGAGTGTAGTCGTGCATGCCTTTAACTCTAGCATTGAGAGGCAGAGGATTCCCTGTGTTCCAGGACAGCCAGGGCTATGTAGAGCGACCCTGTCTCAAAAAACAAAACAAAAACAAAGGAAAGTAAACACAAAAAGTTACTTAAAATTCTCCAATTTGTGGAGTATAAATGCTGTGTCCTCATTGTGGTTGTTTTTATTGTCTCCATTTCAGTGCTGGATTAGTCACATTGCTCCATGCAAGTGAGTGAGCACTCTACCCTCAGCTACAGTCTGGTCCCTGTGCTCCCTCCTATGTGTGATTTAATACTCACTGATGAGTGCATTGGGAACTGGAGAAATTTTGTGTGCCTTGAATCTAACATTAGTAAATGCCATAGTCACTGCTCTTTTGCTGTGAAGTGACAGCCGTGACCAACTCTTAGAAAAGAAAGTAGCTAATTGGTCTTGCTTCCAGCTTTAGAGGGTTAGTTCTTGATCAGTCATGGCCAGCAGGGTGGCAGCAAACGGGACAGCATGGTGCTGGAGAAGTAGCTAAGAGCTTTCCATCCTGATCTGAAAGGAGAGAGACCCATAGAGCTTGACCTGGGTTTTTGAAACCTCCAAGCTCACCTCCAGTGATACACTATTCTAACAAGGACACACCTCCTAATCCTTTCAAAAAAGTCCCCGACTGGGGACCAAGCATGTGAACACATGAGAGAGGTGAGTTCTAATTCAGACCACCACAGTGTATGATGCTTGTGTTCTCTCACAGGCTCGGTGCTTCATCAAGTTTCAGTTTCTGTCACATGTTATGTTTTTTATTTTTTTAAAGATTTATTTATTATGTACACAGTCTTCTGTCTGCATGTATACCTGCACACTATAAGAAGGCACCAGATCCCATTATAGATGATTGTGAGCCACCATGTGGTTGCTGGGAATTGAACTCAGGACCTCTAGAAGAACAGCCAGTGCTCTTAACCACTGAGCCATCTCTCCAGTTCCTGTATGTTTTATGGCTTTAAATTCCTTTAAGAATGTGCTGTCTTCAGGTGTTGTGACAAAATAACTTATTTGTCTTAAATGAGCCTGTTATTCTAATGTTTTTGACACACAATTTCAATTTTAGCGAAATAGTGAAGTCAGGCGACAAGAATTCTTCTCTACCCAAGCCTCACAAATGTTAAAAATGCTAACATTCTTTCATGCATCAACACATGATGGTTTTCTAATCTTTTCAGAATAAATTTCAGATCAATGACCCCTTCCTTCTTGTCTTCCATCCTAAACTTGGAGGAAGCATTCTCCTACAGGGCCACGCTAAAGTCATCAAAAGAAGAACTTCATTCATTGTTTTTAATAAGTACAAATGTTTGTTGTCTGTAATGAGTACTACTTCTATGAGAGAGCTCTGGGGTTGTCTATAATTTCCTGATAGTGACACCTGGCACAGTGACTGATAAATACCTCGATTGTAGTTGATATCTGACCATTTCTTGATTGCAAGTTAGTTCACTTAAGACACTTACACTTGGCTTTTTTCTTTTCTTTCTTTCTTTTTTTAAAATATTATTATTTATTTCTTTATTTTAGTAGTTTCTTGTTAATTGTCCCAGGCTGGCCTTGAGCTGTGGATACTGTCATTCAGTAATGAGTTCTGAGATTACAAATTGCTGCAACCATCACACTGCTCTAGTTGGAGGCCAGCCTGGTCTACAGAGCAAATTCCAGGACAGCCAGGGCTACACAGAGAAACCCTGCCTAGACGAGAAAATAAAGAAACATACAAAGAATTATGTGTATCTGTGTGTGGATACATGTATATGTGTGCTGGTCATGGATGCCAGCAGCAGATTCCCTGGAGCACAGTTGCAGAGGGCTGGGAACTGAGCAGGTGCTGGGAATTGACTAGGAGTTATGTGCTCTCTTAACTGCTGAGCCATCCCTCCAGCCTCCACAACTACTTTGTTGTTGTTGTTTATTTAGACAGGCTTTCTCTGTGTGGCCCTGGCTGTCCTGGAACTCAACTCTGTAGACCAGGCTGGCCTTGAACTCACAGAGATCTGCCTGCCTCTGCCTCCTGAGTGCTGGGATTAAAGGTGTGCGCACTACCGCCTGCCCATCACGACTGCTTTTTTTTTTTTTTTTTTTTTTTTTTTTTTTTTTTTTTTTACCACCTTCTGACGTGTTCAGTGACCGTACTCAGACTGCTCCTGTCACTTTCCTTTCCTGTCACTGAGATCCAGCCAACTTAAGGATTCGGTTATAGTTTTCTAAAGGGGATTTTTAAAATTTTGTCTAGCTATTTAACCTTAATTAGTTCTGCCCTGTTTTATTTTATTTATTGGGAAATTTGGTTTTCTCATGAAGGTAACCAGTGTACTAAGCAAGCAGAGTTGTCTTTTTCCAGGTATCCTCATTCCTAAAATGCTCTGTTACCCACACCTTCCCTAGTGCTTTCAAAGTGACATTAACAAGGAGTGGTTCCCATGGACAAGAGGACACAGAACTCACCCACTTCAGACATGTAAATACCATGACTATTCAGACAGACCGGGTAATATATCGAGTTGTTAGGTAGTGTAGCTGACATTTGTCGCATGTTTTCGGGATTCTGTGAAAAGGCATAAAATACCCACAAAGTCTTAGAATTCTGTCACAGAAGTATGAAGTTCCCAGGACTCAAGAATTCAGACATCCTGTTTGAGATACAAACCTCAACTTAACTCCTCAGGGTACAAAATGTGTCTTCACCGTGCTTAACATCTGCCCTGTTATTTTTACAATCTATGTCTGTGAAAGCCTGTGCAGTGTCGGGACCATCTGTCTCACTCTTGTGCACACAGGAGGCCAGTACCACTACAAATGGCAGAAGACAGCTGTGTTTACACCTTCCTGTTGAATACCTTGAAGCACCCCTTGGAGGAAGGAGGGCCTCTGATGGCAGCTGCCGCTTAGCTCACATGCATGCTGAGTTTGGGAGGGCGGAGGAAGTGCTCTGAGTGAGCTGGCTTCAGCCTTAACTCCTGCCGACAGAGCCCATCTTCTGTTGGTCTGCTACAGGAGTATCAGGAAGCCCCTCTGACCACACACTATGTGTTTATGTAGAGGGATCTAGAAGAGGACCTTCAGTGCCGTGGAAGAGCAGTTGCTCTGCATGTATGAGGCTATGGGTTCAGTTCTCAGAACCACAAAGAAGTAAGGAAGGGTGAGAGGAAGGAGGCAGGGAAGAAAGGCTCCCCGTTAAAAGGGAAACAAAACTAGGGATTTTTCTGTCTTTTGGAGATAGGTTTTTGTAGTAGAATTTATTAGTAGCATTTCATACTCGTTGGTTCAATTGAATCAAAGGAGAATAATTTTAAATGCTAAGAAATAACTAATTTGCCATTGTATTTTATGTGCTTTAAATCTAAGGTGGTATATGTAAATTTTGTGACACAGGAGAGCAGTTTATGCTAGAGTGAGGTTGAACCAGTTTCATGGGGACAAAGAATATAAAAACTGAGAATGAAGTTAACTTCCTTGCTCTTAGGCTGTTGGAACCCATTGGAGGTGAACAGAAACATGACACTCCTTCATAGTCTCTTCTTCTACCCACCTTCCCATGTGGTCATTTCTTTTTGAGTATCTGTCCTTTTAAAATAGAATGAGTACTATGCAGCTCTGGCTTCTCATGGACACTTGTAATGTCCTGTGTAAGTTTGCTCAGAGGAAAAGAATTCACATGTGGATGTTTGCGTTCCCAACAGTTCTTTGATCTCACTGCCTCATTGCAGCTTGACACATTATTGAGCCCTTCTGAGCCACACTTAGTAAACAGGGGTGTGTTTCTCACAGACACTGAAGCACTTAATAGCATTTATTTGGATGTCTGCAGCTGATACTTTTAAAACAAGTTCATCATCAGTTCTTGTTTCAGAGTAAATGACATTTTCATATAATAACATAAAAGTCCATTCCTTATTTTAATTCCATTCAACCCTGTTCATCTTGGCTTATTTAGATTTCATCTGAGCCTCGCTGTACAGGGTAAGTTCAGAGAATTAAGAAGAAAAGATTTGGGAAAAGACCCGCCCCCGTATTTACCCTAACCCATGGCCATTTGCCGCCTTCTGTCTCTGTCTCTTGTAGCCATTAGTTTGTAGAGTGGAGCTCTGAGGGTTTGCTTCCAGATATAACATAATCAAGAGTGCATTTTCACTTGCGTGTGTGCACTTTTGTCTACATATGTAATGTATTTACCATAGCTTGAGTTTCTAGTTGTTGCGCCAAATAAGTAGAGTACTTAAACCATACCATAGTTTATTGCATTTTGCTGTAAATCTGCAGATTTTTTACTTGAAAGAAGTCTACTATATACCGTATTGAAAGTCGCGGGCATGGCAGTCGACAGAAGTTTGCCATTATTTATGCTGTGCCAGTCTCTCTTCTGTCGCATATGGAAGAACTTCAGCATTATCTCTGTTTTTCTAATGAAACTCTTTGACATCTTGAGGTTGTAATTTAAAATGGCATGCCAAATATGTCTCAAATTAGTCAGCTGTCTGTTCCAGCTTCACTTTGTCCTACGGATCAGCAGATTGAAAACCACCAGTGCCCTAGACCTGTCTGCTAGGGAGCAGTTAAAATTCGATTAATGAACAAATTAAAAGTTGGAAATGACGTGAGGACTAATTTGCAGCAATGGGGGAGGAAACGGGAGTTCACTTCATTTGCTTAAGAGAAGGTACACATAGTGGCAGCAGCGCCTTGAGAATCAATTGAAAATCTATAACCTCATCGAGTATTGTATATATAACATGCTGTAACTTTTTCTCTTCTTGCTCTTCTCATCTCTGTGGATTCCTTCTGATCCCTGCATTTTGATTGATCACAGAACCTGATCATCTGAAGAATAGGATTGATAGAGTATGCTTATGGAATTGGTCTCTTAAATTCTGGCTGCTGCTTCAACTCTGGAGAGGCAGAGTTTTAAATTCTGGTTGGGCAGGCTGGTACACTGTGTAGTCCCAGCACACAGGAGGCTGAGGCATAAGGATCACAAACCAGCCTATGCAGCATAGAAAGCCACTCACTCAAGGACTCCCCTGGAGTCTATTGATTGAACAAATCTTAAGCATAACCTTTTACCAGTAGAATCAGGTTACAGAGGCGTAATTATGTTCAAATCAGATGCCCTGGGACTGGAGTTTTAGGCAGCTGGGAGCCACTCTGAGAATTGGGAACCGAACCCAGGTCCCCAGGAAGTGTAATAAGTGCTCTGACCACTGAACTACCTGTTTAAAGTACTAATCATTACTGTTTTGTGAGGTTCTCTGAGAATTCCTTTGAGAATTAATGGCCAGGTAATTTCTTATTAGTTTATAAGGAGTTAAGAATTTGATTTTTATGGCTTATCTCACCTAGCTGTTGTCTTCCAGTTTCAACCACATTGCTGCAACTAAGAGAGTGTCTTATATTTTTGTGTAGGTACATGCCTGGGTGTGTGTCAGACACTTTTTTGGTTTTCTGAGACAGAGTTTTTCAGTGTAGCCCTGGCTGTTCTGGAACTTGCTCTGTAGACCATGCTGGTCTTGAACTCACAGAGATCCACCTGCCTCTGCCTCTCCAGTACTGGGATTAAAAGTGTGCACCGCCACTGGCCCATCAATATTGCTGGATTTTTAGTTCATCAAGTAGGTATTGGAATTGGAATTCAGACCAACAGGAGACAGCTTTTATGTGGTGGGTTTGTTAAGCCTCTAAAACTGATAGTAATGTGTGAGTTCTTCATCACCATCTCTAGTGATCTGAGTTCACTACTTCATAAAAGCCAGTCTTTAATTTACTCAATATCCACACTCATACACTCTCTTTCTCTTCTCCCTTCCTTCACCCACTTTGGCAGGAAACTACAGCTGTGAGCTTTCAATATTGGGGTGTGTGAGGACAGCCATAGGTGAAGACAGCTGGATCATGGGCCTGGACTCTGGGACTTCATATTTTCATTCTTTTGCTACTGAAGAAAGATTAAGCAGGAGCTTTTCAAAAGAGCAGCTGACACTGCCCTCAGTCAGTAGTGATGTGAGTCACTGTACTGCTTTGGAGTCGGTAGATCTTTCACATGTACATGGCAGAGGTCCAATCTGCCAGAGCAGGCAAGAAGTGGGCAAATGTGAGTTGGATGCATGCCAAGTCTACATACCAAACTAGGTTCTCACCCTGTGCCTCCAGCCCTCCTCCTTTCTAAGGAGCTGTTGGCCAGTGGATCATTTCTGGATGGAAGTAGAGCATCTTTTAACTAAAGCATCTGGGCCACGCTGTGAGTCGTGACCCTGTTGTGTGTAGAGATGACTGTGCCGCTGCCGACGAAGGGTCTCCTCCTCAGTTGGTGTCACCATGGTATGGTGGGGCGAGGATGTGATCAGCGACATTAGTAGCGTGCTGTGACTTCCTGAAAGAAATCAAGGACTTTGTTTTGTTTGTTTAGGCTTACTTTTCATTTGTTGGGGTGAGGTGTGTTTCTGTTTTATAAATCAGGAAACTTCAAACCTAGTAGAAGGTATTTTCTTTTTCTGTAGGTGGGGGATGTCAGAGTCTTACATCAGTTGAGTGGAGTTTTTGTTGTGGGTTTCATAATCCAGAGACGAATAGATTTTGTTCCGTTTTTGTTGTTGTTGTTTGAAGCCAATGGAGAAGTCTTTTGAGTTATAGCGGACTGAGTAGACAATTTCAATACATACTTCTAAATATTTGTGAATATTCATGTATTCCTCATCCCCGTCAAAAATCAGAATTTGGCTATATGTTGAAATGTGAGCACAGTTAGAGGGCTGTCCACAGGCCCTGCAGTAGACAGGCAGGGGAACCATGGTTTTAGATGCCAGCATTTAACAGAATCATTCAGAGGATTGGAATATTTGGGGTGTTCTGCTTATAATAATTGAAATGAAAGGTGAGTATTGTCTGCCAACAAAATTCACTTCATTTCTGGTGTATTTCTGACATTTAGAAATGACTTTACCCTCTTTTTTTTTTTTTTTCTCCCCCAACTGATACACAGGGTCCCTATGCTCTGGAGACATTGGACAGTTCAAGTGTTTTTCAAAGTACAGAGTGAACACTTGTGACATAAGAGTTCTGATATAATTAGTAAATCTTGAAGTCAAGTAGATGTGACCAGAATTTTTTTTCTTCAATGTCATATAGTGGAATAAACAGTTGGGCTACATTGGCCTAACTCAATTTTGGAAGTTCAGCAACTTAGACTCCTTAGCCTGGTCTATGATGTTAAAGAATACGTTTACTCTGCACTGTAGCAAAACCCCAGCATTATGGTTATGAAATATTGAGAAAATAGAAAAATGTCTGACAAACAAAAACTAATTCATTCACTTGGTCTTTCAATCTTGTTTTTCTGCATTGTTTTCGTGCAACTTAATGTTAGTGTTCTGAGGGTCACAGGGAAAATGATGGAAGGCCACTGTTGGTTTTCCTGGTCCTGTCCCTGCCAATAACGAAACCTTTAAAGCTTGCAAGAGTGCTGGCCGACCTGCACCACCCTCTCCGTTGTCTCTCTTTCCCTGAACTTACTCAGTCTGTCTTTGCATTTATTGCATTCTGAACCCCAGAATCATGCTCACTCTTGTGAGGACATTTTGCTCCACCTTTAATTTGTTCTGGAATGTACTCTGTTCATTTGGAAATTAGTGTTAATTGGCAGGATTATCTTTCTCCTTAATGTTCCAGTCTCCAATTTTGAAAAAGGAAATAGCCGCGGCTTACTAATATGTGTCCCCTTCAATTTCTTATGTCTTCCAAATGTCAGATGCCACATCAAATTTTTTTAAATATAATTCTATTACCAAGTCTTGTTTGTGCATAGCATGCCATTAGAAACTGGGACCTGACTTTTAAGCAGAAATCGGTGCATGTATCATTGAATTCTCACTTTGTATGTCCTGTGGTATTTGAAACATGCAAACGTAGTTACAGTTGAGTGCAGTCCACCTTTGCACATGCAGGCGGATGAGGAGGCTGTGTTCCTGTACTAATTTTCTGGAATGTGACCGGAATTAGAAGTCATTCCATCATTTTTGCCAGTGACCCACAGAACAACATGGTTCAGCTTTCTGCAAACAAGCAACTTGAAAATTGTATGGCTGAGAGGCTGCAACCAGGAGTACAGACATTGTAATGTCAGAGTCCAGTCATCTTCAGCCAATACTGAGTACTTCCTGTCACACATAGTCATTGTTCTTCTCCATCTGATTATCCCATTTGATCAGCAGTGAATTTTATTTTAAATAAGATGTGCTGCAGGGGTGCTCCAGAAAAGGGGGAGAAATAGAAAAAATTCAAATCTACATTTCTATGAAAATTAAAGGCTTGTTTTTATACCTCATATACTTATTGGTTCTATCTCAGCATATATGGCAGAATTGCTATTGATTATTTATTTTGAGTTATTTTATCATACTCTATGACAGTACAATATACATGTATTTACTAATGTTGAATGAGTTTTCCTCTAATTTTTTGTACATTTTCCCCCCTTTTCCACCAAGGCCTTATCTCTTTGGAGCGGGGTGTTTTTCCATAAAAGCTCCATGGTGAGTTCCAGTTCAGTCCCGCATGCCTAATTCATTTGCTGTACTCTCAAAAAGTAACTGTTTGAAGTCTGTTTTCAGTTGCATGGCCTGTTCACAGATAGATGCACCAAGTTGTGCGCAAGTGGACCTGGATATTGATGTTTAAACCTTTCAAACGCAGTTCCTTTGGTTTTACTTGAGTCCTTCAAAACACCTTTTTTTTCCTACAAAACCAGATTTGTTTTGTTTTTGTTTGTTTTTCTTTTGAAGAAGGCAGAAGAGTTCTCTCACCATGCTGGTGAATAATCTAAGAAAGGTCTAGCCCCAAGTAGAGTGCTTTGAATATGAAGTTCCTTAGTTATCATGCTTAATACTAGAGAATGGAGGTTGTTTTTAAATACAAATATATTGAGGGCAAAGTACCAGTGTATTTTATTTGGTCCCAAAGGACTGTGTTGAACTCTATTTTGAATTGATTAGGTATTTAAAAAGTTGCCGAAAAAGTAAAGGAATGCATATTTCTGATTAAAAAAAAAAAGAACTCCCATGACATTCTGTTGAACCATATTAGACAGTCTAAAGCACGAACACCACAGAAAAGAGTGTCTTTCATATTTCCATTTGAAGATATCAATTAGAGTGTGTTAAGGATCTGATATAAAGTGCTTTAGTACTTACGCAGTTGGGGGTTTTAGAATAAAGCTGCCTTGCTCTTCCATATGTTCACTGTGATCTCAGATACCCTAGAGCTTCTGTTTCCTTTTTTCCTTATATATGTCATGAAATGAGCATTAGCAACTGTTTTGTGGGTTCATTGTGAGTATTTGATGAGCTTAGACTGTCTAAGTGCATTGCAGTACCTAATCGCAGTGGTATATAGTAGCCACTCATTAAGTAGGAACTGCTGAGGACTGCCTTTTCCAGTGGACACCCTGTCTGAAAGGATACTTCTCAAAATTAGATCATTGCTTTGCCTCAAGACAGGGTCTCATTACATCGCCCTGGCTAGCGTAATAGACCAGACTTGTCTCCAGCTTGCAGAGTCCTCATGCCTCAGCTCCCTGAGTGCTATGATTTCAGGCATGTGCCAACATGCCAAGCTATCTTTAGTTCTTAAGAACACGTGAGCCAAAAGGAAAATTTGAGAAATCTAAGGTATTTATGAACTTTGTTAAATTACAAAATTTAAGTTCTTCACCTCTTTCTGGCCCTCATAGCTACTGCTAAGACTTGTTCGTTGTGCCCTGTTATATTTTGAACAGTGTTCTATCTGGGCCTGTGTTACTTGCTTGCATGGAATTTAGCACCCAGGAGGCTGAGCCAGTACGATGGACAGCAAGTTTAAGTCCAACTTGGGCTATGGTATAGGATTGTGTCTCCAGAACCAACCGGTCTTTTATAGCTGGCTATTGTTTCAGGGAACATTTTCAGAGTTCTTGTGTCCTGGGACGGAAATTTTCATTATCATAGAGGGCTAGGTGAAATAAAATGAATCTCCATCAAATATGCTCCTTTATAGTGCAGTATGGGCAGAGTCGACAAACTGTCTTAACAATATACATAGACAAATCCTCTGAAAGTTGATCTTTCTTTTTGTAAATCAGATTTTGCCTCAAAACTAGTAAGATACATGGATTTTACTGGCTTAGGGTGACTAGGGCATTTTAAATGCCACATCCAAAATATGATTAAATGTCTTTGTGTACTAACTGTGGAATTAAATTCCATTTGAGGATAAATTCCTCATTTTGAGTACAAAGCAAAGAGTTTTAGCATGTTAATAAAGATTGAAGTTTTGACATGCAGCTAAAGACAGACCAACAAATGTTGTATGTTAAATAAGAAAAGTCCATTCCCCCAACAGCTTATGTGTTCCTCACATTTAAGCAAAAGCACTTGTCAACCAGAAATGATTTGAGGTTGAAACAAGATTAAAAGAGCCAGATTAAAGAAAAGGATCTATGAAATATAGTCGACTTCTAAATCACTGCCTGTCTTCCAGAAGACTGCTTTGTGGTTTGTTTGATGCATCGTTAGCTCACGAGAAATTCGTTTTTAGTCACTTACACTAGACTGAAAAGTCCTCCTTTTAAATGCGTTACATTACCAGGGTGCATGTTTTTTCCATTAAGATCTCAATGAAACCTCAAATTAAGGCAGCAAAATGAATATAGATTTGACAACTTCTTCCTTGTTGTTTGTGAGAGCCGCTTTGTGTCCACAGCAGTTGCTCTTTTCCATGATACTTAATATTCAACTTGAGAATGTTTTTATTTACCGCTCTAAAATAAAACATCATGCTAAATAAGTATGTTTATAGAACTTCCAGTTAGGCCAATACGTCCATGTTGGATGAACATGAAATCTTTATAGCTTCTTTTAAAATGTGAATTTCTTACAATGTTCAAAAATTAGTTTGGGGTTACAACATTTGTACTTAGTTAAGAATTTTTTTCTTTTGGTACGTCACAGTTCGCACTAATTCTTTCTTCTTTCATTGGACTTTCAAGAGGGCTTTCATTCTTTAAATTAATGCAGTTTCAGATGAGTCCATTTAAAGACAGCATTTTTCCCCTTTGATATCGCAGCGGGCTGGGAATGAAATGGTGCAGGCTACCTTTGACAGTGGAAGCAGTCAACCTGAGCAATTCCAGTACTTCCCATGGTGCGTGTGTCTGTAGGGTATTTGTTGTTTGAGAGAGCACAGAAACTTTTGTTGTTAATTTGTTGAGACAAAATCCATCCCATACTGTAGCCTGTGCTGGCCTTTAAATTACTGTGTAGCCCAGGCTGACCTTGAAGCTTTGAAAGTCCTCCTGCCTCAGCCTATTGGGACACTTACTATGGAATTTCAACTTCTGCATCAGCAGAGTTGTGTTAGTGTGCACGTGGTACCGAGTTCTGCCTTTGTCTTTTATAGTGCTTTCCAAGAGTTTTATGAGTGCTTCTGTCCCCTGGAAAATAGCCCTTCTTCCTAAATTGCTTCTGTATTACTCACAGTCACCTTTAAAAAAGAAGTGAAATTTATATGTGGAGTTGTAGTCCATGGTTTTATCCTCTGAGTGCTGGGCTGAATTGTGACCCTGTTCTGAGGACTTTGGAAAGTTCAGTTTCGCTCTTTGCCAGATTGTGATGTATGTAGATGAGATCCTTGGCCTGTTGTGTTTCCTTCTCTTTAAACCTTCAACTATGATTTATAATGTAGTATAAGTAAGTTTGGATGGGTTATTAATGTTTTTAGTCGTTTAAAATAAAGTAGTAATGGTTGCCTCTCCAGTCTAGTTTTAGTAAAAAATTAGAGAGTGAGGGAGAATTTCCTAACCCCTTTGAAAAGCTTTCTAGCCGGAAACTAATGAAGCCCATGACAAGTTCTAGTTTTCAGTCACTTTCTAGCCATTGAACGTCTTAATATTCGTCCCCACTCAAACTCAGCTATTGCCAGTCCACTTGAGTCTTTGTAGAGGGAGCAGTGGCGCTCCTGGCTCAGCCTGTGCCCCTCTGCCACGCTGTGCGCCTCTCAGCAGCCAGGCTACCTTGCTGCTCAGTGAGCCACCCACTGCTGCCGCCTCAGTCCCTGGCGCATGGCACGGTTATCCTGGAGGAAATCATCATCCTTCATTTCTAAAGCAGGTGTCTCTAGAGGGATGCGTTTTGTTTCTGATAACTTTTCTTTCTCCTTTTTACATACAATGTAAAGCAGGCAAGAGAACCCAGTGTTAATCTAGATAGGATGGAGGGTTGTTGGACTTTCCAGGCATTTGGGAAATGATGGGATATTGGTGAGCTGGCAGTGACAGCGGTTCCCCTTCTTAAACGCTTTCTCGGAGGAAGTGACAGAATTAAACCCCGCTTTTATTTACCACTGTGTTTATTTTGCTTTGTGTTTGCGTGTTCTGTTTTTCTCTTGGATTCCTTAGGAAGGGCTTATTGCATGTGGTATTTTATGGCTCTTATTTTGCCATGATTGACAAATGTGTTCATTTCATTTTTCTTTTATGTTTTGCTGAAAAGTTAATCCACACGCTCGATGTAGTAAAGAGGCAGTAGGCATCAGGAGGAAGACATCTTAGGGACTTCTGTGTTCTGCTGTTCGTCTCTACAAACTGTCAGTATGCATGCTGTGTTCTCCTGTATTTTTTTTTTTTTTAAATTCACGGGTGAATCCATGTAATCAAACCAGTTAAACTCCTATGCAACAATTAAAATGGAAGTACTTCCATTTTAATTGTTGTATTATCAATCTAATAAGTGTATAAGGTTAAGTAAATACAAAGAAGTTCACTGCACACACACAGGAGACCTTCTTAAATTGGCCAGTGTTGTGTGTTGGGACTTGTTGGGACCCTTCTGAGGAGAATGGTGTTGAGGGCACCAGGAAGGAGGTCACCACTGCATCCAGTCTTCGCTGTGCACGTCAGCTCAGCAGTCTGTGCGTCCAGACGATCCACAGGGCTGCTCTTCTGCTCTCTCACTTACACATCCTCTTCCTCTGCCTTTATTTGGTTTTCCTGTCAACAGCAGGGTATTTTGTGATAGAAATAAAGGTTCGTGTGTAGCCTGTTGCACACACACGTGAGAAGACAGCCGATTTTGGTCGCACTAGGCGTTCTTGCACACAATTTTTTAAAATTAAGATCAGGAGCAAATGGAGCCAGAGTTACATTTTCTAACTTTGAGTAGAACACATAAAAATATTTTCTAAGTAGCATTCTTTTTTTATTACATTATCTCTTTTTATTTCTCCACAAGACTTATACAGGCATGCACATATCTTTATGTTTCTATTTTGCTTAAATGACAAAGTCATGCCAGATGGAGACTGACGATGGAAATAACTTGATAGGAACTAGCTCCCCCAAATATGCTTTCTCCCCCGTTCAGCACTGCGGCATGTGAGGAGCATGGAGAAGAAGTATCTTTATTCAAATGCCTTCTTAACTCATGAGATTTACTGACGCCCTATCACTGGGGCAAGGATAACTGATGAAATATAAGAATAAAATACTAGTTTTTTTCATACATTCAACACAATTTGACCATAAAATGTCGTTTCTCATAACACATTTGAGTTTGTATAAAGCGGTAGTGCGCTAGTACTGGCTTTCAAAATGGAATGATGCGAAGCCTCTAGAAGTATAATGAAATTTAGCTGCTGCTATTCCCAGGCTTGCTGAAATGTAAGATGATAAATGGATAGAATGTTCTCAAAGGATGCATTGATGCCCTATAATTTTTCCACTTTTCACGATTCTGTTAGAAAGCTGGTCTTTGTACCAGTGTTATTTTTGAGTCTGTTTAAATACTTTAAAGGAACCATATATTCTCTGTCAAAATGGCATGGCCACTTGTGTTACATTAATCACCACCCACAACAAAAATCTCACCCAGTAATTTGCCAATTTGAACTGGTCTCTGTGAAGCTCACTTGTACATTGCACTGTCCCTGACTCCTGATAATGTAGCCCCACATTTGCAAACACCTTTCAAAAAACCTCTTTAGTGGAGCCTGTGGAGACAGTATGAGCAAGAGGCCCAGAATTCAGGTCCCAGCACCCACATTAAAGCAAAGCATGGTATCAGATGTCTGTACTCCAGCCTGGAGGCGAATAGGTGAATCCTCGGATCTTGCTGGCCAGCTAGTCAGTGGGTAGGCTCTGGACTCTCTCCTCTCCTCCCGGAAACCCCTAGGGGCATGTCACAGGAGCCTGTCAGTTAAGTGTTAGTCCCTCAGTGATGGGGTTAGAACTGTTGGAGAGCAGCAGCGCACTCCTAGATAGTGAGAGGGAACACACGCTAAAGTGTGGGAGGAAGGAGGAGGATGCTGTGGCCTTTCTGGCGGGTTCTATGGCAGAACAGCTATACATAGAACAGTTCTATGGCAGAAAAGAAAGTGTGGGACCACATCCATGACATCACACAAACCATTCTTCAAAGACTGATGCAATATTTTACTCTTCTCTGGGAAGCTGACCACAATTGGTCTTGATATTTTCTATGTGTATGTGATTTAGTGGGAACAGTGTGTTCAGTGAGTATTAATATGTGGTTGAAAGAAGTGGCCTTTTTGTGTGTTATAGTGTGTGTACTATAGTGGTTCAAAGTGGAAGTTCAGCTGGACCAAGAAGGCAGATCCCCCCAACCCCTCAGGAAAAAGTGTCAACACAGAAATCTCAGGAAACTAAATGCTGGAGAATGTTTCAAGTGTTACAGGGACAGGAAAAGTGAGATCACTAAAGTACTATCTGAAAAACAGGCAAAATCTGTGAGCTGTAGATGGAAATATGTGTCATGTTATGAACTGAGAGGGCCCCACCCCAGGGAGCCTGGCTTGCTTTCTCTAATGTACTAGTAGGTTCTCAGCCTTGAATACCCTGCAGAATCTGCTGGGGGCAGGGAGGTGGCTCTGAAAAAATTATATTGGCATAGATCGTTGCAAACCTTTGCTTTATGACATCTGGAATGGGGTCTGATTAGTATTTGCTCAAGTGTCTAAGAAGTTCTCAGTGGTTCTGTGAGAACAAACACAGTCCCCAGCCCTACACAGTAGGCGTTACCATTTCTATCATGCATTCTGGTAGTCTGAGCTCTGAGTGGGGAGTTACTTAAGAGTCACATAACTAGTGAATGGCAGTGGTGGAGCATTCCAATCCAGTTTCTTTTGGACCCCTGTCTTCCCATTGCAACACGTAGGAGGTACTAAGATAAAATGAAGCAACAGAAGAAGGTGGTGGTCATATTGGTAGAAGGATGCACTGCAGAGCTGAGCTTCAGGGCCCTGCCACCATGGATGGTGTCCATCCAGGCTGTGACTCCTGCTAGTGGAGTCATTGTG
This sequence comes from Onychomys torridus, assembly GCF_903995425.1. Lineage (NCBI taxonomy): Eukaryota > Metazoa > Chordata > Mammalia > Rodentia > Cricetidae > Onychomys > Onychomys torridus. The sequence continues at coordinate 73,736,594 of NC_050450.1, forward strand.
ATCTGTGGAAGGCGGTCATATAGTTGCTAGTTAGTGTTGAGAAATTTGGTAATAAGATGAAAGCTTGTAAGTAGAATATAGGGATATGAAAATGTAAATGTATTGTGCACAACCGAGGGAAACAGGTTCTTAGTGGCTTGAAAAAGCAGTGGTTAGTACATACATCTTTGGTCATGGCAGAGAGAGAGAACAGATTTGTGTTCAGTAAGCTTTCAGCATTTCACAAATCAGCAGGGAAAGAAACAACAACAGGAGGATGGCTGACTCTGATGGCACTAGGTCATTGCAGTAGACCCTCTAGAGTGGGACTCTGCAGAGGGACCACCAAGGCTTCATCTGAACCATCCTCATCTCCATGCATGCTTCTCTGTGTACTGTGCGGGTCGTCTGGCCTTGATGTCAGACCAAACTGGTAACGGTGGAGATGCGTGTGTCCTTTTTTACTCCACTGGACAATTTCCAGTGAAATGTTAGCCGTCTGCAATTCCAGACCCAACACCCAGTTCAAAAGCAATTAGTTTTACTTTGGTGAGACACTCTTTTCTAACCTTGGAACTCAGTCACAAAAAAGTATGCCCCCCCCCACCCCAGGCTCTCAAGTAGCTGGGACGACCAGTGTGCCAGCACACCCAGCTCTCTTCACAAGACCCTTTAACTTTGGAATCCTTTCAGTTTTCCATTGGCCAGTAGCTTGCTTAGGGGAATGCATGACTGTTCTGTAGCACCTCCATGTTTAGTGGTAAGGCTTAATTTTGGGAAAAGCTTTCCCAATAGGGAAGACTGTGGTTCATCGTGGTAATTTTTAAATGTTCTTTTACTTTTTAAGCAAAGTTAAACCACCTCCACAAATTTCACCGAGCAAATCGATGGGTGGCGAGTTTTGTGTTGCTGCAGTGTTTGGGACCTCCAGGTCGTGGTTTGCAAACAGCGCAGGTCTGAAACGTGAAAAAGGTACGTACTCTGCTGGTGCTCAGTTTGCCTTGCTGCGTTTACCTCTCAGGCCACGGGGAGCATCTCCCCAGAGAACTCCACAGCCAATAGCCTGCTAGTGTTTACTCAAGTAAAATATCTATCATGTCTGGTCTTAACTAATCAAGTCTCTCCAAGAATTAAAACTTATTTTCTCACACAGATGGGAAATGAATTTACCACTGACTGATATTTTTATTTATTTTCGAGACTAGGTCTCTGTGTGTAAGCCTGGCTGTATTTAATTCAACGCGTAGACCAGGCTGGCCTTGAATTCACAGAGATCCACCAGCCTCTCTAATGCTGCTATTATATTTGTGTACTAACTACCTCAACTGGCCCTGTTGACTGAATTTTCTCTCTCTCTCTCTCTCTCTTTTAATGACATCGCACATTTGATCTCAGGACTGTCTATTTTGTACCCATTCTGTTACATTCAGGTTTTACACAAGCTAATTTCATAGTACTGTCTCTGAAGTAGGAAGGAGAAAATTCTGTAACTTTGGGTCCAGCCAATCTCACTAATAGTAGTTACTGTTAGCTAAGGTATATGTTGTGCTTCTGCATGGGACCTGTGTACATGTGAATGCATTTGCCTGCAGAGGATGGCCAGTCCCCCTGGAGCTGAAGTTGCATACAGGTGGTTGTGAGCTGCAGGCTTTGTGCTGGGGACTGAATTCACCCCTCTGCAGAGCAGCAGGTGCTCTCAACTGCTGAGCCATCTCTCTGATTCCTGCCACATTAAAATAATAATAATAATAGTAATAAAAATAATAATAGTAATAGTAATAAAAAAATAATAATAGTAATAAAAATAGTAGTAGTAGTAGTAGTAGTAGAACAACAAAATCTCCAAGCCCCAAAATAAAACAAAAATACCAGACTGTTACTGAAAAATAAGTGTCATGGTCTGTGGTTATTATTGCTCCTTTGAGTTGGGATTGCAGTGTTCTTCTTTGCTTTTAATTTTTTAAAGTTTTTTTTTTTTAAATTTTAAGTGTTTGAATATTTTGCCTTCATGTGTGTATGTATACCAAGTGTATGATAGGATCCATGGAAGTTGGAAGGGAGCTTTGGACCCTCTGGAGCTGGAGTTCATGTAATGGGCCACATGTGGGTACTCAATTGCTCTTCACCCCTGAGCCATCTCTCCAGCCCCAGCTGCTGTGGTTTTAACCTGCTTTGATCACGGGGATAAATACCTAGAATGTTTGTGTAGTTATTGTTTTAGTATGTGATTTGCTATCATGTGTATACTTTTTTCTTTTTCCAGTTATAAGACTTAACCCTAGCACCTTTCCTGTGGTCTCTGTATAGAAGAGAATGTTTACATTCATATACCAAGTAAACAGTTTTGAATACTGTATTGTGATTCAATTAGGTCACAAACTGGCTGGCCCCTGGCTCGTTCCACAGTTGGTTTTGTTCTTGGCAAAAATGGCTCTTCTCCCTGCTCACTGTTGGCAGTCAGACATCAGCCATTGCCCTTGCTATCAACTTTCAGTGACCACTCCCTTGTAATAGGAGCTTAGCACAGCAGGTGCCTTCCCATTCAGGAAGGGTACGGTAGAAGAGGCCAGCCTCCCATTTTCTTACCCCGTCTTTATTTTTTTCTTACTCCCTTTGCTTTAATGATGCTATCGGAAGGACTTTGTGTTACACATCAAAACCTTCTGCAAAGCTCCATTTCAAATGCGTCTCCCTCTGTCCTAATTACCCCTTTTGCTTGCTACTCCTTTATGTCCCACTGGCTAGTCATTGGCCAGTCTCTCAAATCAGCTGTAATGGATTCGTCTGACACAGAGATAAGATGACCCACACAGCGTTCATAAGCGATCTTAAGTCCTCCTCGGCTTTCTGTAAAACATGAGATTCAGCACCAAGCCTGCCCGGGCAGTGTGTACATGTATATGCCCTATAAAGTCCTTTGATTACATCCATACCAGCACTGATTTCTCTGTGGTTCCTGGCCTTCCTTTCCTGCAGGAGCCAGTAATCCCATTGAGAAATGGACCAAGAACTAGTTTGAGGAGGCTCTTTACTTTTTTTTCTTACTGTTTCTGGTTCACAGGCAAATTGAGAGAAAGCTACAGAGAACTTCTGGCTGTTTCTTAGCTCAGCCTGTGTTGGGAAGGGTGCTGTATTTATTTCAGCTGATGGCCTTGCACAGACAAGTGTTTGTTTGTTTTCATCCAGATGTTGATATTTTACTTTGCTGTTGGTGTGCGTGCGTGCGTGCGTGCGTGCGTGCGTGCGTGCGTGTGTGTGTGTGTGTGTGTGTGTGTGTGTGTAGAGGCCCAAGAGGTGGATGTTGGGTGTCCTGCTCTATTATTTCAGCCTTGCTTGGTTGAGTCAGGATCCTCCTGAACCTGGAGCTCATTTGGTGACCAGTGAGCCCAGTGATCCTGACTTTGCACCCTTTTCAGCATGGACATCACAGGCTAGTGTTTGCTATGCCCATTCGTGTTTTTTGTTTTTGTTTTGGGTGGTTGGGTTTCTTTGTTAGTTTTGGTTTCCGGTGGGTTCTGGGCTTGAATTCATGGTCTCTTCACTGTTGAGCAGAGATCTCCTGAGCTGATGAATTTAAGTCCTCCAAGAACACATAGTTGAACTGTTAGGGTGACTTAGTTCCACACCCAGCTTTTCATGCAGGTCAGTTGTCTGAGCCGGTGCAGTTCAGCTTTATTGCATAGGTTATTCATCTTCAGGGAATCCTCGCATGTCCTACTCATGTCATTTCTTTCCACAATATGTTGGATAATAAGTAAGATAGAAATTCAAAATTTTATAACAGTGTTTAGCTGTATCACAGTTTTGAACATAATGGTATCATTCTTGAAGCAAATTGATTTAGATTTGAAAATGTAGTGGTGTGTTCACTGGCCTGCAGAGAATGTGCAGATGCCACGGGACAGAGCTCTTACCATTTTCTTTTGGCAGCCCAGGTGCAGACAGCAAGGTCAGTAATGTAAAACTCCTGCTGAGATCTTTCCCTGCCGTCATGCATGTCTTGTTGTGATTCTCTGTTTGCAGATCAGTCCAAACAAGTTGTAGTTGAATCTCTTTACATCATCAGTTGCTACGGGACCTTAGTGGAGCACATGATTGAGCCCCGACCGCTCAGTACTGCTCCCAAGATCAGTGATGACACACCACTGGAGATGATGACGTCACCCCGTGCCAGCTGGACACTCGTTAGGTAGTTCTCTCTTCCTCCTTCCCCAGCACATGAAAGAATAAAGATGTTCCCTTTGTGAAATCTCAGCATACATCCCTGTGACATTTATCTACTCACTGTCATATGCACTTGTGTATATAATTTCCCTTCTTGACCTTGTACAAATGGGTTTATACATGTTGTTTGGTTTCTTTAGTCTGGGAAGACTTTAGTACATTTCTTTTTTACGGGCCATGGTCTACATACAGTGCAGTGTAGGCACTGCTAATCATGTGTGCACCCTTCTGCAATCATTTTTCTTTATCAGGTGACTAAATCCTGGGCCATTTTCCTCTAGCTCTACCAACCAACACTTGCTTACTTTGTATTGCCTGCCTTTGCCTACTCTGGTCACTAAATAGTGGGACCATGTAATATGTTAACTTTTGTGTCTGATTCCTTTTAGTTAACATATTTTGAAGGTCTGTATTAATGCAGTGTATGAGACTTTAATTTCTTTTAATAGCTATTTTATATTCTACTATTTAGGCATACCACATTTTGTCTATCCATTCATTAGCTGGAGACCATTTTTGCTCTATAGCTGTCACTAATATTGTTGCTGTAAATATTCAAATGCAGAATTGTGCATGATGACATTCTGCACTGTCTCAGGGGTTGTCATCAGAGATTACAATCTCTGTTTGAACTTTCTGTATTTTTGATTGTGAGTCTAGCCGTTAGTGGCTGGGACAGCTCTCCAGCCCATTTGAAGTCTTGTTCTTTGTTTCTCGTGTGTGTGTGTGTGTGTGTGTGTGTGTGTGTGTGTGTGTGTGTGTGTGTGTCTCACACACCCCTTGAAAGTAATGCTGTTAAGGGAAACAGGAACTAATACCAAGAGATTCTAAGGTCTCCTTTAAAGTGATCCTCAGCATGCAATGGTTAGGCACTCAGGAAGTGTTTAAGAATCATCTCAACTCATGTAATGAGTAGATTTTTTTAAGCTAACATAGAAGAAGAAATGAAACCTGGAATAAATCCCACTTAATATAGTGAATTGTGCAAGGGAGAAAAACAATCACCCGACATGTATGAAAGGAAACAGATAAAAATGGATATGAAAATGACCCCTCTCCTTTTGACATTTTAAAATATTCTATTGATTTTTTTTTCTTGTGGCTCCAGCATTCTTTACTAGTACTCACTGTGCTGGATTGATCTGATCAATATCTGATTTATAAAGCTTATTTAAAATTCAGCAGATCTAATTAAACTTACTGCAGTCTCACTGTTGAAATAGCTAATATAATGCAAAGTAAGTTGTCCATTTACACAGCTACTTTTTCAAAGATCACTCTTACATACTTTGTTTCGTGTGGATGTCTAACACTGGTCAAAAATGAGATAAAATGGCATCTCTGTCATTGGCATTTGAATACTGCTCCTCCTGTCTTTTTTGTCTTTCTTATCTAGCTGATTACAGTCTAGTTCTGATAAGGTAACGTTGGCTCCTAGTTATCTGTGTGGCACATTGCCACCTTTTTAGTTTTGAAAGTTCCTGGCCTTGTATGTCAAGTTAAAGAGCATCGATCTTAATGATTACACATTCATTTTAATGCTCAGAAGTCGAGAGAGACTCTATCAGGGTCTGTGGGTGATTTACATCCCATCTTTGAAGCTTAAATATTAATATTCTTCTGCTGTTTCCTTAGGACGCCTCAGTGGAACGAACTGCAGCCACCATTTAATGCGAATCACCCTCTGCTCCTGGCGGCAGAAGCGGTGCACTATTACCAGCTCCTGCTCGCCGGCTGTAAGTACTTCCCATTGCTTGACTTTTTGTTGTGTTCTAAATTTGTTTCCATGTGATCATTTCTGAATTTGCAGACTTTGAGAGCACATTTGTGTATTATCAGTCCATGGGCCATAGTTCTTAAACCGCTGCGACGTTCCTTCCCACCAACCATATCTGTGCAGAAGTTTGGAAAAAAACAAAACAGTAACCCACAAAACAGAGCAAACTACCTAGAACATGTGACCTAGCAGGCTATGGAGATCAGCTTCTCAGAGCCTGGGACTTGTTCCTAAGAGAATAAAAAGACACTGCATCACAAGATGCCACCATTGCAGCTGCTGCCTGTTGTGGAGCTTCATGTGGACTCCTTGATGGGCTCAGCTGCATTGGGTTTTGGTTTGTGTTTGATGCTGGGGATCAGACCTTGCATGAGCTAGTCGAGTCCTCCTCGCTGAGCTGGTTTCCTTGTGTCCTATTGCTATTTGTAGATACTGATGTTCTTCCAGCCAGATACTTTTATTTTTAACATGGGAAGCATGAAGAGACAATTTAATATTTATTATCCAGTTTGTCTTCATAGAATTAAAAATGCTTTACAATTATAATTCAATTGGGAAGAATATACTGAATCCTAATTGAACCTGATGGCTCTGAGTACTGCAGGCTCTTAGAAACTTCCTAGAAATCAACAATGACAGATTTTTAATGGTAGTTGTTGTGCTTAGCAATTATGCAGCTTGAGTTAAAATAGTCGTGGAGCTGTTTTATTTCATTTTATAATGTGTTATATATTATGTTGGAATCAGGAAAAATTTATAGGCTTTGTTCTGCAGTTATGAAACGCCATAAGTAATAAATAGTTGGCAGTCTTATTCTTGTACGTTTGAACTCGGCTTTTTCTAGCACATATTTGTTAAGAGCCTACTATGTGTCAGGTGCTTACAGTATAAAGGGTCCTCACTTAGTGCTTCTAGCCCCACGCTACCCACCGTCCAATGGGAGAGACAAATGCAGGTCAGAAATACTGGGATATATCGGGAGGTGGCGAAGGGCAGCATGGTGGGGTGGGAATGTGGAAAAGGGTGCAGAGAATTGCCATTTTCTAGTTTTTAAATCATATTGTTAGATGGTACAGGACACATGTGGCATATATGAGTTCAAAGAAAAATTGTGAGTGTTTTTTTTTAATTACTTCTCCCTCTTTTATTAGTTTATTTTTGTTTTTGAGACAGGGTTTCTCTGCATAGCCCTGGCTGTCCTGGAACTAGCTCTGTAGACCAGGCTGGCCTTGAACTCACAGAGATACACCTGCCTCTGCCTCCCAAGTGGCGGGATTAAAGGCGTACGCCACCACTGCCCTATTTCACTTCTCAATAGAAGGCAAAACCCTCATCATTGAATTGTTGTTGACTCAGCTGATCTCGGCTCCATTTTGTTGTTATGATGCCTGTTAGTTCTTAGGTGACAGTGTAAGTCTGAAGTGTCTAAGAAGATAAAGGGAAGTTAAAAACCATACTACATCTCTTCATTTTTTCATACCAGTCATAAGCTGTTGATACCATCTGACTCTAGCTGCCTCCAACACGTTTGTCCAGTTTAATGACACTCTCTACTGCTGCTGATAGCATGGCGATGAGACCATCCCAATTGCTGAGTGTGCTGGAGGTTAACGTAGGGCCCTGCACATAGTAGGTCAGTGTTCTACTTGGTAGCAGGTAGACCGATACCTTCTCCTAAGTCTCCCTTCAGTACCACTGGATGGCAGTTTTAGAAAGCTCACTCCTCTGGCAGCTTTGGGTGCTTAGAAGAAAGGGATTGGGCAAATAGTCTTGAAACAAGGCGAGATCTTCATCTATACAGGCCTGTGAGATGCAGGCTTGGCCTAAGCACCTTTACCAACTGGACCTCTGCCCGGCTTCTGTTGTCTCTTTATATGGGTTGGAATGATACACATGGGCCTGGCCTTTAAAGTTGTACACACACACTCACTGACCTGCTAGTGTGTTACATTAACTGAAGCTACTAGCTGCAGAATTCTGACATTTGGGGTACATTGCAATAGGCACAGTGGTGGTGTTGGTTTAACACTGCCTTTCCTTCCCCTCTGGAACACTTCTTGTCTCTAAGTCCCCTCACAGAAGCCATTTGGAAAGATACTTTACCTCCTGCAATACACATTTACTATTTCTGGTGTTGTGGGTGTTTTGTTTTTCTGACCCAAGTTTAAAATCACCTTTGAACCTAGGGGCTTTCCATGACGTGTGGTAGAACCCTCTCTGCCATGTGCCAGGCTCTGTGATTGGTCCCCGGCGATGATGGGATCGGGGAGAGACATTACCCTTTATTTTCCAACTTAAAGACTTTGATAAATATCCTTTAAAACTATTTTTAATTGAACTCTGGAGTTCTTCTATAAACTTCACAAATGTTGCAGTTTTGTTTTTGGGGGTTGTTGTTGTGTTCTGTTTTTTGTCTTTGGAGTCATTGAAAAAGTGTAGCAAACTTGCATAAACTCCAGCAATGATATAGTAATAGGCAAAGTATGATGTAAATAGAAAGAGGAAAGGACTGTCTCAGGCAGAAGAGAGCAGCCCAGCAAGATGTTAGCCTGGACCCCTCCCTCCCCCCAGTCATCCTAACAGATACACGTTGTAGCAAGGCTGAGAAAAGAAAATCCCGATGACTCTTACCCACCTTTAAGACAAAGCAAGCAAAGCCCCCACATTCTGTGTTCCTCACCATTGAACCTTTTCCTTGTGTTTAGGAGAATGTCACAGTGGAGGCCTCTGTGTTCGTGGTGGACAGGATCACATTCCAGTAGTTCCTCCAGGTGTCACAGTAGTGCAGGGTGAGATGGCATCAGAGGCATTAGTTCTGTTGAACCATCGAAGACTGCCGTTTTTAATCATTTTTAAAAAGTATAATACATGATGAATTTATATGTGGAAATTAAATGTGCAGATGGTAATCTTGGTGTTTAGGTCAGTAGAGGTGAAAGTCAAGAATATATATATATTCTTTTGGACATAAAATTATTGATGAAATTTTTATTGAAATTATTGTAGAGCTGTAGAGATGACTCAGTGGTTAAAAGCACTTAGTGCTCTTCTAGAGGACCTGAGTTCAATTCCCAGGACCCACATCAGGCAGTTTATAAATGCCTGTATCTCCAGCTCCAAGGGATTCAACTCTCTGTTCTGGCTTCCAAAAATATGTACATGTGTGCACGTGTGCGCGTGTACACACACACACACACACACACACACACACACACACATCTCCCTAAATTAAATAAAAAAGATTATAAAAAATATAAAATAAATTTTTTGTTGAGATTAGGGATTTATTGTTGATATTATATTTTTCTTTCAAAGTCAAGCTCATTTCATTGTAGTATATTCCTTTGACAAAGCTGAAACTAACACTTTACAGTAGAGCTTTGTGTACTACCCCAAAGGGCACAGTAACTTTTTCTTTAGTCTTTTTTTTTAAAGATTTGTTTATTTATTATTTATGTATACAGTGTTCTGCCTGCATGTATGACCGCAGGCCAGAAGAGGGCACCAGATCTCATTACAGATGGTTGTGAGCCACCATGTGGTTGCTGGGAATTGAACTCAGCACCTCTGGAAGAGCAGTCAGTGCTCTCAACCTCTGAGCCTTCTCTCCAGCCCCTTCTTTTAGACCTTCCAAATTGTAAATTGAAATCAGGGCCTCCCAGTCAGATTTGTGAAAGTGTATTTAGAGGACAAATAATATAAAAAGTCACCCTGCTACGAAGTACTTTTCAGTTGCTCTAGTGGGCCCAGCCCTGTGGGGAGTAAGTGTCATGTGAACCATACACTAATGAAAAAACCCTAAATCTTATAAAGTATTGGATCTGAGTGGAACTGAAACCAGAGCATGTCCCTATGTTAGACTTTTCTGTCTCTTAAACAAAAGATTTAGTTGTTAGATCATACAACAGTATGATATCTCTCAAGGAAATTATGCCAAAGGGGGGAAAATACATAGTTGATAGTTCCATTAATGTCTCATTTCTAACATTTCACCATCAAATAGATGATGGATTAATACTGGGATTTGCTTGTGCTTCTGTGTTGGGGGGGGGCATTTTTGTTTTGTTTTGTTTTGTTTTTCAAGACAGGGTTTCTCTGTCTAGCCCTGGCTGTCCTGGAACTAGCTCTGTAGACCAGGCTGGCCTCGAACTCACAGACATCAGCTTGCCTCTGCCTCCTAGGTGATGGGAGACTTGTGGCAGTGAGCACTTGCCAGTAAAGATGAATGGACCAAAGGGTAGAAAGCTCATATTTCTCTCTCTCTCTCTCTCTCTCTCTCTCTCTCTCTCTCTCTCTCCCCCCCCCCCCCTCTTTCTCTCTCGTTTTTTTTGTTTCTGTTTTGTTGTTTTGTTTTCTTTGGTTTTTGGTTTTTCTTTTTTCTCCCCAAAGATTTATTTATTATATATACAGCATTCTGTCTGCATGTATGGCTGCAGGCTGGAAGAGGGCACCAGATCTCATTACAGATGGTTGTGAGCCACCATGTGGTTGCTGGGAATTGAACTCAGGTCCTCTGGAAGAGCAGCCAGTTTTCTTAACCACTGAGCCATCTCCCCAGGCAGGTTTTAAAGTTTCTTTTGTTTGGTGGGGTTGCAAGGACAGAGGGCAGATTAGAAGGGATGGTGAAATAAGGGGGATCAGAATGCATAATATGAAATCCACAAGAATCAATACAACTTAACAAAAGTCAGGAATCACTAGAGTCTAAGCATCTTTATTCCTCAATAAATTGTGTTCTGCTGGCCTAGCACACGAAATCCTTAGGGTTTAAAGCGTCACAGTTTTTCATTCCAGTTCTAACTTAAGTGTTTGGGTGAATTTTAATGCCAGTAGAGATATCTCTTTTGAACATTGGTACTCCAGACAGAGAATGGCTGGTTCTGCCTTCATGTGCGCGTGCGCGCACGCGCGCACACACACACACACACACACACACACACACACACACACACACACAGATAGAGCGCATTCACATCACTCTTGTCTGTGACTGACATTGTCAGTGCCAGGGAACAACAGCTAAATATGCAGCCATTTTTTCTGAGCTGCTCTCTCACTGTTCCGTGAGTTTGACATCCTGGATTGCATTGCTGTTGTGGTATGCACCAAGGATGGTGGACGTACTCAGATCGTTTCCTTGCATTGTCCATTATAAATATTTGCCCTGTACTGGGAGAGGTGGAAAAGGAAGACTAAAATGTTTTTCTCTTGTAGAGGAAACTTGTAATGTAGGACTTATTTAAAGAGTATTTATAGTCCATTGTTGGGCATAGGGTGTGTCATACTGCCCTGTCCAGATCGGCTCGAATAGTGGATTATATTTGCATATTTCCCTATTGAAACTTTTTCAGTTGGCATATGCCATTCCCTTGAGAGATTATTTTCATGAAATGGTGTTTTTCTGTAAGAAACTAAAGTTTGAGACCCCTAAGGCCTCATGGGGCTGCATGTGTGTTCTATAGCTTGGACGAACCTTGTGAAGTTGTTGGTTCCCACTCTAAGTGGTATGAAATAGTTACTGTGGACTATATGGACTTGAAAGTTTGGATTCTATCAACCCCGGGACTCAGTATACCTGCTTTCATTTTTTTCCAGGTCTTTATCCAGATCATCAGAATAATTTTTGTATATGCAGATCATATTCCTGTCATTACTTTTTTATGGAACTGAAATGAAATAAACCGAAGGTGTCTATAAAAGGAATCATCTAACCTATTAGTATCTGTTAATGTTACAGAATTCCACGTGTTTTCTTACAGAAGCTCACTGTCATATTGGCGTGTTTGATGACCTGCTATTTTTCCAAATATCGTTCTGAGTATACCTTTTTCCATTGATGATATTAATATTTATTACAGTGAATTGGCAGATTTAACTGGTACAGACATCGATTATGATAAAGAAAAATATTGTACAGAAGTCTGTAGGCCATTAAGATCTGCGCATCTGATGTCATTTACTCTGTTCCGGTTACATTTAGGATTTTTAAATATATCCTGCTGCCATAGGCGCATAGGAGGCTAGAAATAGAAGGTACCAGCAATACCCATTTGCCATTTTCTCCAAAAAAAGTGGGTCTGGACTCGAATGGCAGGGCCTTGCTTACCTGCAGTGACGTAATGGGTCGATATTGGCAGGAGCTCCCGGTTTGACGTGCCGTGGCTTCCATCAGTGAGGTTAATTGCTAATAAATGACTAAATGGGAATTTAGGGGGAATGCTGAAGCCGTCTGCTCGGTTAGTGGGAGCAGGCGCTCTGGCGCCATTTCAGAATCACTGTTTGTGTGTGTCTGTCAGAGTTAGAATACAGCCGTTTCTCTCAGATTCAGCCTTCTCTATAGGATTTCTGTCAATTGTTGGACTCCATTAAGTGTGCAGAGGAAATAAAAGCCTGAACAAGCAATCCACCAGGGGCTATGGATAGACCCTTTCTTTGTCCATCCTCAGAGCACTGCATTAGGTCTCATTATCCATTTATAATAAGTGACCTCTGCCCTCTGGGTCATAGAAAAATATTCAGTGTGCTTTTCTGTCACATAGGGCACCTTTCTCAGCCGTCATAAAACAATGTGATGTCCTACAGTTTGGAGTTTACACTGAAGATTTTACACAAATCCACAGCCTTGTGCCGTTCTGTCCGGCCAGTTTTCCCCTTGCTCCTCGCTGATTCTGAAATGGGCCAGTGGGAGCCTGACGTGAGGAATATGAACTGTATTCTGTCTATACTTTCTCATTCTCATTCAGAAATTTTGTTTTCTTGAAGTGGTTTATTTCCAACTCTGATTTTGCATTGACTGATAGAGAAATATACACTGTCTTAGATACAGTGAATGGATTGAGCCATTATCCACCATAGACTCAGGACTGCTCTTGAGATTATCGGTTATTGATTATTGACTCTTAAAATCCAGACTTTTGTCTCAGCCACTAAGTGACCCTCTCTCCCATGAGGAGTTTGGAAAGCTCCAGGTTTCTTTTTTGCTATGAAGTTGAGGCAGCCGCCAGGAAAGCATTGCATAGCTAATGGCTTTATCTCCAGGTCAGAGTTCATAGACAGACCTGGCTAGGAAGGAGATAGAGGCTGGAGAGATGGCTCAGAGGTTAAAAGCACTGACTGCTCTTCCAGAGGTCCTGAGTTCAATCCCCACAATCCCCAGCAACCACATGGTGGCTCACAACCATCTGTAATGAGATCTGGCGCCCTCTTCTGTGTACATAATAAATAAATAAATAAATAAATCTTTTAAAAAAAAAGGAGATAGATAGAAGAGTGATTATACCTTAAGCATGACCATGAGCCCAGGCACAGGTTTTTTTCTCTCCAAACCAGTCACAGAAAACCTGATAGTTGTTAGCATTCTCTTCATGACAAGAATTAATATATTAACTGGATTATAGCACTGTTTGACAAACTGCTTACCAATACATCAAAATTGATTGGGCATTCTGTTTTTGAATGACAAATGGCTGCATTAAGAGGAGGAGGGAAACCCATTAATTATAGCTGCTCTCAACTATGGGGAATGTAATCCTATAAATATGGATCTTGCTGCAGCCGAGCTCTCTCTTCGCAGCGGAGTGTCTTAATCTGCATCCACACCTCGTCGCCATTAACGGAGCAGCTTCTCGTAGCAGGCGGCTCTCCCGTAGATGACTTAACATTTTCCTGCTGTGCGAAGACTGTTCTGACTGATGGCACAGTGATTCTTTCCTGGTACTCCAGCAAAAATACCAAGAGGACCATGTAGCTCAGCTCTTGGGCTGCATTCTCAGTTGTGCTTGCTCTGAATTTATGTCTGCCCCTGTTTAACTCGGCACAGACGGTAGGGCCTTTTGTTTGGGAGTGGGAAATTTGGAAAGATGTCCTGTTTTCCTAATAGGTTCCTTGAGTTAGTAGTTTCTGTGCCTTAGGTTTCTCATCTTTATAATTAAGCAATGAAAACCCCTTTACAACTGTAAGAACTTGGATGATCTGTGCCCAAGATTCTTGAACTTGTCCTGAAACCGAAATTCAGAACCTAGGAGGCTGGAGCACTAGCTCAGCAGTTAAGATCATTGATTGTTCTTGTAAAGGACCTGTGTTCTTTTCTCAGCACCCACATGGCAGCTCACAGCCATCAGCAGGCACTCACATGGTGCACGTACATGCTTTCGGCAGAACAACCACACATGAAATTAGACAAACCTTTAAGTAATTCAGGACCTTACCTGGTGAAGGACATAGCACCACAGGCACTGGAGGAGCTTCCAATCAGCCTGTGTAGCTGAGACCCATCATCTCTACTCTCTACCTTCATGTTCTAATGGGAAATGGTGATGTCTAACTAATGATGTCTTAGTGTAAAATAGTGGTCTCAAAGGTAACACATTTTAAACAGTAAAGTCATGCTTTCCTTTATCCCTAGAAATACTAGTGTTAGGGGCTTGCCAGTGTTTATAAGTCAGCAGTAGAACTTTTAGCAGAAGGGAAACCCTGGGTTCCATCCCCTAATAATGCCAAAATAATGATAATGATAGCAATAATAGTAATAATTAAAAACTGTGCTGTACCCTTGCCTCCTTTTAAATCTGGAAATTAATGAGTCCTCTGATGTAGGATTGTTAGATAAGTGAGATTACTCCTTTAAAACGCTTCATCTTGTAACTTCCATAGGTCAAGAGATGTAATGGTAGCTATTGTTAGAAGCCATGGTTGTCAACCGTATATCCCTGCTTCCTTTTGAAGTCCTTGACTCTGAGAGTTCCCAGGACTTTATAACAGACACAGCCGAGTGTGGCAGCCAACAGCACTCTGGTAATGCAGCAGCAGCCCCAAGAACATATCTGTGTCAGGTCTCATCTTTTCAGATTGCTACTGTTCTGTGCATTTTCTGAAGTACTAAGCAAAAACTATTTTATTTATCAATTCTTATGTAAAATGCAAAATCAGTGTTCCTCTTCTGTCTTTACACCTTGACCCCTTCATTCTCCTAGTAACTTGTGAGGAGTTTTGTTTCCATTCGTACCGAAAGGCTAATTTCTAGAATGTTCTGTGGATGTTTGCCTTAAGACTCAGAAGCTGTATCCTGAAATGAGTAGACTCTTAGCATTAAACTTCTCATGTGTCGGAAGAACATTTGATTCTATGTGATTATTTTTGCAGTCCTTTCATCAAATGAGGGCGATTGAAATGGCTTTCATTTTCATACCGTATTTCTTGAAGTTTACAATGAAAAATTCATATTATGCTAATATCTTAATATTCAGTGAAAATTCAAGAGCCCTGAAGAAATGTAGAAGAGACAGAGAACATGGAGGAAAGACCAGGAAAGGAGGGATGGAGGAGGAGGGGAAAAGGAGGTTGTCAGAGGACAGAAGCCAGACGTCAGGCAGCAGGCTTGGGCATCATCATAGCTTAGGAGCTCTTTCCACAGAGGCATCGAAGGCACACAAGGAAGATGTCATTCTGATTTATTTGAACTGTGGCTCCCTGAATAACCTAGGCTAGTCCATGTAGCTCATTCTGTAGCCAAGAAAATCACTAAGGTGATGATCGGTCTTCATATGAGAGGGGTTCTTTTCAAATATCTGAAACACTTTTGAAAAGTTTTAGGAATGGGGATACATCTTAGTTTCTGGCATGCGCAAAGCCCTGGGTTTGATCCCTAACATTCCATAAAAATAAAGATTGGAAAACTAATAATAGAAATGGTCAAGCATACACAAAATATAGTAGATTGTTGTGTGGATCTACCTGTTACCTGCCCTGTTTCTGTTTTCCGGGGAAAGTTTTGCACGTGCCTGTGCACACAGTGGGAGAGGGAAGGCTTTCTCTGTGCCTTTCCCTGTGAGCACTTCACTATGCATCCATGATAAATTTAGAGCCGCAGATGAAGTGGATGCAGAGGTTTGGAGAGCTCCAGGTGGCTGCCACTGTGTGACAGTAGAGGATCAAGCCTTAGAACATGTTCTCTTGCTTTCAGAGAGAGCTTCTGCGCATTCTTAACTGATTTGTCTGGACTGAAAGGAACACATAGTGTATACTTAATGATTACTTAGGATTCAGAAATGCATTCCTATGTATGGGCTGAAAATGTCTTCCAGGTCTAAAAGCGTTTCTCCCTTCATGCCAAGACAACTTTGCCTCTTTTGCTTAGGCCAGAGAAACTGTCTGTTTAGTTCTTCCTGCTGTATAATGATCTAGACTTTCCTAGAATAGTGTTAGGCAATAAACAAGTAAAGCATGGAAGAAGCTGCAGTGATCCTGTGCAAAACGAGTCCTGCTTGCACAAATGCTTCCCGCCCTCTTGTTTTTCAGCTTGTTGTCCCCCTGCTCTGTTTTGTATTTGTTTATTTTTGTGGGTGTGTTTCATAGTGCTGATGATCAGCCCCAGGCAAGTCCTCAGTTATCCCAGAGTGTGTTTTTTGTAGCAGAATCTTGATGCCTGATTATTAAAGAGCCAAATGGGTGGTCCTGTTAGTTTACATCAATTCAAAGTACACCCTTTCTCATCTTATTCTCTTATAATGTATGGCACTTTTATAATCTTTGAGTGTAGAAGAAAGAATTGATTATTGCTGAAAGAAGGTCATCTAAAATGCAAGTGTGCAAGTTAACCTGATTGGTTGTGAGGCTGCTACACGGTTAGTGGGTTTTACTCCTGGCCAGCCTGTATCTCTCTCTTCCTTTCCTGACCCCTCCTTCCTCTCCCCATGGACTGGGGATTGAATGCAGATCTTTGCACATGCTAGGCCAAAGCTTTACTGCTGAGCTACATCCCTAGGCCACTTCTCACCACTCCTCCTCTCCCGGTCCGACCCATGCCCCGCCCACACCCCATGGTGGTGCTGTGCCTGTCCCCGGGCTGTGGCGTGTTCCTGGAGTTCTGAGGAAGCTTGCAGGAGTCACTTCTCTCTCCACCATAAGTCTCAGCAATGGAGTCAGATTGTAGGCTTGGCAGGAAACTTCTTTGCCTTTGGGCCGTCCCACTCGCCCCTTCTATCACTTTTTATGAAGTTGAGTCTCATTGTGTTGCCCAGGCAACTCACTCTGTAGACCATGATGACTTTGAACTTGCAGTCCTCCCGCCTCAGCTTCCCATGTAGCTGAGTTCACAGGTCAGTGGCTCCAGGCCCAAATGCAGGTCACGATTCTTCATAAAACTTAGGCCTGAGTGCTTCCACCTCCAAGAGGTAACCGTTCCTCTCAGCTGAAACTCTTCACTTCACTATCTCACGTTTGAACAGAGTAAAGTTGTTTTTATATGTGATACTTTTGTACATGTAGAAATATTAATAAGTAGATATGGATGTAGACAGTTGCACAAACAAAAGGAGAAGTAGCACCTTGTATTAGAAAAATCTGTTGCTCCTAATCAGATAGATGAGTGAGACACATGACTGAAGACACCCTGAGTCACTTGGTCATCCCTCGCTGTGCAATTGATTGCTCTTCAGTTCCTGTCCTTGGCTGGCCTCGCTCCACTGACCCTATTTATTGTGGTTCTCTTAGTCCACAGCTCTGTACTGAATACCTACTTCTATATAGACACATGGTCTGCACCATTCCAAATGTGCCGAAGTCAGTCCTCCCTGTCCCCTAACCATCCTCACCACCTCCCAGGAAGAAAGTGTGTGTCACTGACTTTGTGCTGCTTGCAAATGAACACGAGGTTGCAGTCTTGGGTTGCTGTTTAGACTCCACAAGACTGTGTAGTTACTGCAGTCAGGGTGGACTTACTTCCTAGCTGTCTTTGTTGAATTAATGTGCCTTTGCTGTTGAGGGAGTTGCACATGCACACATATTAAGTTGGCACTGTGGACATCCTTCTAGTTGGGACTTTAGTTGCAGATGTCCTGAAGACATTGCCATACTCTTGTTTATTCAATTCCAAGTTGTGCATTGGGAGGGTTTGGAAATTTTGCTCAGCGGAGTTGCTGATCTGGCCAAGAATACCAGTCCATTAGGCTCTATTGTTTTCTTCATTTTATGAGATCTTTACAGTCATGCTGAATAGTAAAACGAAATTGCGAGCCCTGCCAGGCTGCCTCCAGATATCACTTGTCCA
This sequence comes from Onychomys torridus, assembly GCF_903995425.1. NCBI lineage: Eukaryota > Metazoa > Chordata > Mammalia > Rodentia > Cricetidae > Onychomys > Onychomys torridus. The sequence continues at coordinate 73,754,620 of NC_050450.1, forward strand.
GACACACAATGTAAAATGACCTCTAGGGCAACAAGAATAACAAGTGAAAGGTCCTTTAGTCAGGCAGTGGAAGGAGGAGACTTTGGGAATCTGGAAGAGGAAACAGCGGAGAGAGAGGGATAAGATGTACCCGGAGTTGAAGGCTATTCAGGGAAATGTTTCTCTTATAGACAATGAGGACATGTCATTTTTCTAATTATATATTGCTGGTGACTGTTCTTCTGGGAATGTGGAAGAAAAAGAAAGTGAAACCAGAGATGTGCAGTGAGTGAACGCTAGAAAACTTTAATAATTAATTAGTGAACATCTATGGTACCCCAGGGCCAGGGTGCAGGGAAGATCATTGATCCATTTAATATAAACGTGGGAGAAGCTTGTTCCTGGATGTACTGTTACTCTGCTGTTGGGCTGTTGGGAAGCATGCCTGCTAATAAACAGTCCACAGTGAGGAGAGCCTCTCCTTGGCACCCCCTTCCAGTGTCTCAACAGCCTGGGTTCTAATACTAACCATTCCTTCAGATATTTTTGGCGTATGATTTTTTAAGCTGGTGACTTTTTTCTTTTTTTCCCTAGTAAATTTTAAAGTAACACATTTCTGTCACCCTGATAGGTATAAAATGATTTGTCTAAGTGTGTGATGTCTGGTTACTACTATTGACACAGATTGATTGCATGTTGTGTTTTTCCTCCTGGGGATGGTTGCCTCATTGGGAACTTTTTTGTTCATTTTGCTGTTTGGTTGTTTGTTCTGGAGACTTGGCTCTCAAAGGCAGATTTTCATTTCTACAGTAAGAAACTGCATTTGCCTTCCGGTTCTCCCTGAGATCCCAAATGATGCTTTCTTTCTCATCAGAAGCAGAGTTTGGTTTGGAGCGCTGTCATATTGTATGCTTGCTCCAGAAATGCTGCTTTTAATAAGAACCAAATATATGTGAAAGTTTGTCCTTGAATGGGAGTTTATCACTGTTGGCCTTTGAGTGAACCTGGCGCGGGAGCTGTTTCATTCAGGGCAGCATGATGTCACTGAATTCAAAAAGTTCTCTGTAGCTAGAAAAAGACACATTGTTCCCTGAAATAACCTAGAGGACTAAAAAGTGTTGGCACTTTATTGGATTCTTGGGTTCTCACTAACGGCTTCAGTGAAGCTGCTTTTTTTTCATGCTTTTCTCTGGGTACGGGAAGCAGTCTGATCCTGAGTCTCAAGGGTGTTTGGTGTATTCCTCACAAGGTTTAGTCACCAGCCTGACCTTCCTGGTGATCCTCTGAAGAGAACCTCGTCCCTATGCAGTGTGGATTTCAGATTTCTCACTGTGTTCTTAAGTGGATTTAAATTTCACTCAGGTTTTCAACATAGCTTTAAAGTAGCTAGTGCTCTTTCCCCTGGAAAGTGAGGTCAGTGTAGGTGAGCATGGTTGGATTTGATCAGCTCCCTCCTGGACCTCAGTCTCGTTACAATTAGTTGTAGGACATTGAAAAGCCTTTTACTATCCGTGAAAGTTGGGAGCCAGACTTGGGCATCTGTCACTTCTGTGGTTGACCAGCTATGTTTTCTAAGCTTCTGGAGCCATAGTTTAGATGTTTTCTTATTGTTGCCACACATACACATACAAAACAGACAAACAAACAAACAAACAAACAAACAAACAAAAAACCAGACAGACCCGAACTGAACAAAACAGAATTCCCTTTTACTGATGTCACAAGCTAGAGCTACTCACCGCATTATTTTGTTATGGGTTACTCTTTGCTTTATTGTCCATTTTAAGCAAGGGGCAATTTCTTTTAAGATGTCCAACTTTCTCCTGAATACTCGCACAACACACCCAATGCACTAAGAGGACCAGTTCTCCTTCTGCTCTCATGTAGAGAACACTCATGGTAATGCTAAAACTTCCCTGCATCTTCCTTGGCACAGAGTAGGTTTGTTGATGAAGGACTTAAGTTATTGAGATTCAGCTCTTTCTTTGGGGAGAGTTTTCAGAACCATTTGATTCTATGAAATTGAAGGATTATTATCTTTTGATCAGCAGGTGTGTGGCAGGGAATTTGCATCCCCCTGAGGTAGTAATGACTTGCTTTTGAACCGGAGTCCATCATACATGTGAAGGAGGGATTTAGCGAAACTCAGAGGTGGAGATTGGAATGTCACGTGGGTGACTATTGGTTAGTAATGATGACTAGTAGAGGCTGATACTTCATGCACAGAGTTAACAGCATGGAAGATAGTGTTTTCAGTTTTCTTTAGATAATAAAAAAAAAGTCTGTGCATGCTGATCTTTCTAGTTGGCTACAGAAGACACCTCAGAAATCAAAACCAAGATTCTTCCAAGTTTTCATAGAACTCAGAACATATTCTTTGACTACTGAGAAATTTTACGTGTGTGTTGGACTTAGGGACATAGTTATCAAACAATTTCTTTCTTTCTTTCTTTCTTTTTTTTTTTTTTTAGCTGAGGATGGAACCCAGGGCTTTGCGCTTGCTAGGCAAGCGCTCTACCACTGAGCTAAACCCCCAAAACCCCTTTCATGCATGGGGCTGATATACATAAATTCAGGTACACAACTACATATAAAAATTAATTAAACAAAAACTCTCCTTTTAAAATTAAAATAGTTCTTCACAGGGCAGTGGTGGTGCATGGCTTTAATCCCAGCTCTCAGGTGGCAGAGGTCCATGGATTTCTGAGTTCAAGGCCAGCCTTTTATATAGAGTGAGTTTCAGGACAGTGAGGGATACTCAGAGGAACCCTGTCTCAAGAAACCAAAAACAATAAATAAATAAAATAAAATAGTTGAATTATAGTTTGTGCCTACATTATTAGAATTGTGAGAAAATCATTGGTATCTTTCTAATGTTGCATCTAAATTTTGTGAAAAATAGTCCGACATAATATATTTGGGGACATTTTATTCTCCTTGGTACCAAGTACATGACCTAGTTTCTGGTGAGATTATTGGTTATTGATGGACACAGGCCGCCCTAGCATCCATTTTTGTCTCTGTTCCTGTCTTGTGGTCCTCTGAACTTTGCCTGTTACTGTTGCACACGTACCAGGTGCTCTGCCCTTCCTGAACTCTATTCAAGATGACGCAGCTTTAAAGGAGTAGTTGAGAACCTGTCTATCACTGTCACGTTTGGTGCCTGTCACTCAGCAGGATTGTTTCCCTTCTAATCCTAAGGAGTGACTGGAAAGTGTGTAGATTCTGCTCCAATCAGATGCCCTTTTTGTTTTATTTTCCCTGGGACCTGGTATATCATTTCCCTCCCTGAGACAGTGAATGCAGACTACTCTACCTACTAGGATTAGAGAAAGTTTAAAACATCAGTAGATGCAGGGGAGAAAGGAAGGCTATTCAATTAATATGGAAGATATTTCTCCTACACTTTAATTTTTCTGTCTTCTGGTACTGCCAGAGCATCTTAATTAGGAACCCAGTGAGCAGAAGGCCATTCTGAATCTCTGTGGAGGAGTCCATCATTCAAATTCCTGGTTTCCTTTTCTTGTCTTCTTTTTTCCTTCTGGCAGTTTAAAGGAGACCTATTTATTGTCACTGTTTCACATATACAAAGAGTTCATTTCTGTGTTGTATATTTGGAATATTTACTACTTCCTGTGTAAAGCAGATGCGGACAGAGAGGCTCCTCCTCCACCCCACTTCCTCATCCTCCTCCCACTCCTGTGGGAAATTCCAAGCATACCCACAACCAGATAACAATAGTGCAGCAAGCCAATAAAGTGCCAGCTCAAGACCAGTGTTGTTCTGGCCATAGCTCCACCCCATCCTCGCCCTGAGACCGTCCTGGCCTCCATCGTGTCCACAATTTCATGAAGTTCTAGAACATGAAGAACATCTGTTGCTGTCACTTACTCTAGAAACAAAACTGCAGCCTTACACTTGATATTTTTTTCAGTGCTTATTCTGAGAAAGCTCTGACTTTAGGTCCAGGGCATGTGGTATGCCACACTGTCTCTGAGAATTCACATTAGGTTTTGCTCTCTTGTGGAAAGGTGGTTTACTCTCCTGCTTAAAGCTGGATAGTCATCCCATCACATGACTTGAGCTTGACTACCCAAATCGTTGTACTTAGTTACTTCATCTTACCTTGGTAATGCTCAGATATCTACATGACTCATTACACTTCATTAAAATCTTTTCCCTTCTCATCTGCTCACAGCATGTGCTGTCACCTATTCAAGCTTTTTGTTATTTTTTTAATGGCATTTTCTGATTTGTTTTTTGGACTAGTATTTTCATGCCCAAGTTGGCATGAACATGGAATCCTCTGCCTTCTGTACGCTGAGATTGGACTCATAGCCATAGACATGACTACCCCATCTCTTTGTGAATACTAATTTAAGGGAGGAGAGGTAATTGAGAGTTAGTTACTCCTGGTTTTGTCTGTGGCAAGAATTTAAAAATCAAAGGTGATGAATGGTTTAGAAACGGCTGCCTCTCGAAAACACCAGTTGACTTACCATCTTTACAGTATATCCTAGAATTAGTCCCAAAATAATGTTGGAATAATAATGGATATTTGTTAGGATACTCTTTTATTTATGATGCCATTTGCCATCATAAAAGATGTAGTTGTGTGGCTTTGTGATCATTTGGGTTTCATGCTAAATTTCAACATGCCTGTGCTAGAGAACCATGGTTTTGAAGAACCAGCAGTTAATGGTTTGGACTATTGAAAATCTTACATTTCAAAACTATGTTTATATCTTTCAATAAACACTGAATAAGGTCCCAAATAAGATTGGCATCACCTTTACTGCTCATGGATATATGTATTAAGCATTTCATGGAATCTGTATTAAGAATAGTTAAAATGCTTGTTTCCTTTTTAGTAGTCTGTGCTAGAGATGTTTGGGGTGTAGATGTATTTACAAATATCTCTGGTAGAGGAAATGATGAGATTGTTTCCTGTTACAGCCATGACTCTTCACTGCTCATCCTGCTCCCACTCCTTCACCCAAGCCTTTTCTGGTTCTCTGTCCCAGTTAACTTCATTGCTTCGTTTCTCTGAAGGGAGGTGGGGGGCTGGGGAGCTGGGCATTCGGCCCAGTTTTACTGTGAACCTAAAAGTGCTTTAAAAATTGGGATGGAGGGAATTCATAGACATCAGGACTGACTGATTGTACCTGAGGTTGTGAAGATGCAGCATTTGAGTAAACTGTTGGAACTCAGTGAATGTTAGAAACGTTTTGTTGTTTGGGCTGAGGAGCACGGGAGCTGCTTGAGTGTTGGCCCTGCATGCAGGAAGAACTGGGTTGGATTCCTAGCACTAGAGAAAGCTAGCATAGGTGCAGAGCTTTAATCCTAGCAAGGTGGAGCAGGGTGACCAGAAGTTCAAAGTCAAGGCTGGGCTTGATATTGCATGCACTTAACCCCAGCACTTAAGAGGCAGAGACAGGAGGATCTCTGTAGTTCAAGGCCAGCCAGGACTATATAGTGAGACCCTGCCTCAAAAAGGGTTCAAAGTCATCCTCAGCTGCATAGTGACTGGGCTTCATAAAATCTGTTTCCAACAAACCAACAGACACTAATAAATGAACAACGAGGGCTGGGGATTTAGCTCAGTGATAGAGCGCTTGCCTAGCAAGCACAAGGCCCTGGGTTCGATCCTCAGCTCAAAAAAAAAAAAAGAACAATGCACCTTACTGCTTTTTCTAACTATAGGTTCTCTTTGTAGAAGAATATAGACTAGTTTCAACTGTATCAGAGTACTAAAGGATTATAGAAATTACCCAGAATAGCCGAGAAAGACAATATTTGAATAGATGAATTTTTTCATCGATTGAAAGTGTTTCTCAAACATCATGCCTTTTTATTCCTTCACTGTAGGTAAAAATAATGAATGGGTTCTTTGAATCCATTATAGGAAACCTTGCAGGTAGCTCTGCTGCCTCCTCAGTGAACTTTGTGTGTTCAGATGGATTCATTACTCCTTTCCTTGGGATCTCATTGCTAAATTTCTAGAGTTTTGTTTGAGTTTTGATTTTGTTTGTTTGTTTGTTTGTTTTCTAGACAGGGTTTCTCTGTGTAACTTTGGAACCTGTCCTAGAACTCTCTCTCTATAGACAAGGCTGGTGTTGAACTCACAGAGATCCACCTGCCTCTGCCTCCTGAGTGCTGGGAGGCACCACTGCCCAGCTGATTTTTTTTTTTTTTTAATGAATCCTCTTACTGTTGCCCAGGCTAACCCTGATAAGATCCCTTCCTGTAGCCTCCTAAGTAGCTGGGTACAACATTTGCCAACAGCCTGGCCAGTTTACTGTTAGTTGGAGAGCTTTCTAAGAATTTGTTTGATCATTGGTTCATGAATTTCCCATGTTTTATGCTATATTATCTATTTGAGCTGATTTTGTTCTCATCTGTCTTTCCATTGCACAATTTGGAGAGGTTTAAATTCTTTTTCTTCTTCTTCTGTAGCTCTTCCCCCTGGAAGTCCTGGCCCCATTACTCGACATGGGTCCTATGACAGTTTAGCCTCTGACCATAGTGGACAGGAAGATGAAGAATGGCTTTCCCAGGTAAAACTCGGATATTTGGGATTTATTGCAATAAGGGAGCATGGAAATATGCATTTATTCTATTCTTTTCTTTATAGGAAAATGGAGATTAGAAAATTGGTAACTCTTTGTGAGTCACCAGAATTATGAGTATTTCCTTATTAAGAATGTCTTAGCAATATTGCTCCAGGAATCCACACATATATTTTCCTTGTACATTTTACATAATTCCTTCATTGATATTGTCTGTGCTTTGCAAATGTTTGCTTTGATGCAGGGCACACAGAATGTCCAAATGCTTTCATTAGGGAAGTTGAGCATTGCTTTCTGCTAGTTCCTGCTGGAATTCCTTTCCTGGCTTCACCCAGGCCACGCTGTTATTGGTGGCCTCTAAACCATTCCTAAAACAGCTTCACCCAGTCACCCCTCACCTTACTATGTTGTGGCTCTGTCTTCAAGTGAAGCGCTCTGATTTCAAAGCAACTTGGGCAGATTTCACAGTGGGGCGATTACAGTGACTTCATTATAGATGCTGTCGTGTCTGCCTCCAGCCTGACATCATTTGGTGAGGTTAATGACCTATCTCGCATTACCCATTTGGCAGCTTTTATCGGACAGGTGCCTCAGAGAAGTGGGACCCTTTGTGATGTTCTCGGGGAGGGTGGTCTGAAAAGCTGCAGTGGCTCTAGAAACTGGAGGACAAACCATTTCTGCTTGATGTGTGTTTACTCCAACACCCCAGCAATGCTCACAGGATGCTCCGTAAAAGACAGTCCTTCTCCTGACATGATGAGGTCCTTCCTCCCCTGGTAACCTCCAGATAAAAAAACCCACTGTGCACAAGTTCTGTCCAGGGGTGCTGGCAAAGAACCCCCTGTCCCTCACTTCAGCTTTGCTTTCAGAAGAAGCAGTAATGTGTGCTGTCAGGGTGAAAGTGCATGCAATATGTTTGTCCTGCACACAACAGGAACGGGAATGCTGCAACATCTGGCTATCGCCGCAGTGAAATTGCACAGGCATATGTTTACCTCTCGGCTCTGTGACACTGATGGTTTTGAGCTTAAAATATACACAATTCTTTATCTGTGGCCTAATTTACATTGCCAAATGCAACTCTGAGAATCAGAAATCACTGTCCTTGATCTCAGTGTTTTCTCCCTGTCATTAGTGGGTATGTGAATACCCTTCCCAGACCAGCATGCCTGGGCCCTCTCGAACTCGCACACGCCTTTGCACCCTGTGAACCTTGTCAGTTGTGTTTTGTTAAGACTTAATCACTGCAATCTGAGAAATGTAATTAAATATAAAAGAATGAGGGCAAGACTCAAGGCACGTGGGAAGCCAGTTGGATAAAGCCTTTTTGCACAGAGGTGGATACAGCACCGGCAAGACTGGGGGAAGTACAGTTGACTTTTGCTGAAGATTTGCAGAAGCTGTATTCAAAAGGATCGTTTGCAGAGTCCTTTTCAGGGTCCCCCGACTTCTGTCTCTTTTTTCTCACAGTATTGAGTGTAATCCTGGCAGCGCTCCACCCCTTCCATGGAGCGTGATGCTTATAAAACTTGTGAATTACTGTTTTACTGTGTGTAAGACCCTTTGTCAATGTTTGTGACAGTTGAGAAAACATTTTGATCAAGTATCAGTTACACAAAAGAAAACATAATAACTGCTTTATTGAAAAATAGATGTTTGGGCTGGAGAGACAGCTCAGTGGTTAAGTGCGTTGAGTCCCCAGCTCCCACACTGGGAGACTCACAGCTGCCTGTAATCTTGCTCCTAGGGATGCCATGCTATCATCTGCATTCCTGGGCACCTGCACATATGTGACATATCCTCACACAGATACATACACATAAAGATAAATCTTGAAAAATTGCATGAAAAGTAGATGTGAGAACATTTGGAAGCAACATAAATATACTATTGTATTATACAAGGAAAGCAGCTTCACTTGTGAAATTATTTGGGACCTTATCTAAGTTTTGTAGAGCCAAGAACAACTGCACATTTTTCAAGAGCTTGAAAGAACTGCTTTTAGTTGCTCCCATTGCGTGCCCACATTGTGGTAAATACTGACTTTGTTGGGTTTACAAAGGCAGTCAGTCCCTAAGGAGCTGATACTAGTTCCATGGGTAGACAGCTCAGGTTTTGAACTCTACAATCCCTTTTGCTTTCATGGAATCTTTGTGTTTTAGATATATTGTGCATATGTTGATATATGTACATTTCTACAATTTGGGTTAAATTTTTTGAGATTATAATATAATTACATAATTTCCCCTTTCTCTTTCTTCTTTTCAAACTCTTCTATGTTACCCCCCCCCCCATTTTCTTTTTATTTCGTGGTGCTGGTGGTGCTGGTGGTGGCGTGTGTGTGTGTGTGTGTGTGTGTGTGTGTGTGTGTGTTCCTAAATAGGTAATTACAGCCTGCTCAGTATAACATTCTATGTGTATTCTCAAGGCTGACCATTGGTATTGGGTAGCCAGTTTGTGTACCCTTTCCTGGGAAAGAGCGTTTCTGCCCCTCAGCATTCCTTAGTCGCCTGCAGGTCTTTGTCTGTGGCTGGGGCTCTGTGAGGACGCCCCTTCTGTGTTAGCACAACTCTTGCTGTCATTCCTGTCCAGTCATGTTTAGGCAGCCATGTTTGTGAGACTTCATGGGTGTACCTTCTCAGACATCTCCAGGAGGCACGGTCTCGCAACCAACTTCCTGTCTCTCTGGTTCTTAAACTCTTTCTGTGCCCTCTTCCACACTCATCCCTGAGACATAGATGTAGGAATATGTTGTAGGTATATTCATCAAGACTGGGCTCCACAGCTGTGCATTTGATTGGTTATAGTTTTCTGTAATGGTCTCTATCTGTTTCAAAGGGATGATGGGGGTAAGAACCAATCTGTGAGAATATAGGGAGAGGTTATGCTGCCTTAGTAAAGTGGAGGATGTAGATTCTTCTCCAAGACCCATTTCCATATTAGTCTCCGGTAGTTAGCTAGGTTTCCAGAACGGAGTGATTTTCCTCTTGTTGAGCAGGTCTTGGTCCAGTTAGAGGGCTGTTGCTTACCCCTCAGGCATATGTACCACTATTGTGCCCTGAGTGCTTGGTGCCTTGCTGGTCATTGTGGTTCACAGGTGCCAGAGCTGGTTTGCTTCCCTCCTTTGGAAGCTTGAATGGCAAATTCTGCTATCATGAAAGCTAGTTCCCAGGTAGGAGAATTTCAGGTCAGATCCAGTAGAGTACTCTGGCTCCTGTGTCTGAACTGCATGGTATCTTCAGCAATAGGGACTTGCCTTCCTCATCTGGGGCATAACCAAGGGCAACAGCAGCAGTCTATAATGTTTTGAGAGTCTTTGACAACCCTGACCAACAACGCAAAAGAGGGCTTCTCAACTCTGGTACTGGGACTTTTGTTACACTATAGCTCTTGCAGGAAGCAATTTGGGATAACATTTTATGTAGTTGGAGTTTTCCTGCCTGGCCCAGTCAGGACAAATCTCTCTTACCTGCCAGTCCCACAGTCGCTCAGACCCAACCAAGAAAGCACACAGAATCTTACATTGTTTAGAAACTGTATGGCCGTGGCAGGCTTCTTGTTATCTACTTTTTCTATCTTAAATTAACCCATTTCTGCTTATCTATACTTTGCCACATGGCTTGTAGCTTACCAGTATCTTTACATGTTGCTTTTCATGGCGGCAGCTGGCGGTGTCTCCCAAGCCTTCTACTTCCCAGAATTCTCTTCTCTCTTGTCCCGCCTATACTTCCTGCCTGGCCACTGGCCAATCAGAACTTTATTTACACAGAGCGATATCCACAGCACTTCCCCTTTTCTTTTTTTTTTAAGGAAGGTTTTAACTTTTACATAGTACAATTACATATAACAAAACAATTATCAAGCAAGATTTACAGTTACAATATTAAAGAAGATATCCTATCTATCTTATATTTGTGAGTCTAAGGTTTTATATCTAACTTATCTTTTACCATAATTGAGGAAATTATAACTATCTAGTCTTCAACCACATCAAAGACCTCAGAAGGATATAATATTACCTGAGAAGGATGCAAGCAACTTTTGGGAGTCTTGCAGGGTAGACAGAGACAGCTGGCAGCCTGAACAGTCACTTAATGTTCCTTTGTAAAGTTGGGGCATTTGTCTTCAGCCCACAGGGCTAGAGTCTCTCGATCACTTCTCTCAGTGTCCTGTAGAATGTCTGGCAGTTTCCTCTGCGAAGCAGGAACCTGAAGGACCATTTTGTCAAGCAAAGTTTAGTGGTCACCTTTCTATGGGTCCTGCATGTCTAGTCGATCAAGCAGGCCAGGCAAGAACAGTTTCTTGCCCAAATGGCTATTTTTGCAAAGGTGAAGATAAGATATGAAGTGTCTTCAATGCCCATCCTCCTCTCTGAAGTAAATCAGTGCTGCCAGGAGCAGACATGTCTCACTGTCCAGAAAGTCTAAATTTTAAAAATATTTTAAATGCCATATTCTGTAGACCTTTGAAGTGTTTGAGGATTACCTGTCTATCTGAAATATCTCTCTGTATATCTAGAAGACTTAACTAACATGGCTATGAGTATGATTATCACAGATGATTAATTATTAATCTATTTTTAATTATCCATTACAATTTTAAATGAGCTATACAAACATAATACCTTAAACACGATTAGAAATATACACATAGTACAACAAAATTAACTTTAAGTTTGTATCAACAGACTAAAATCTATACCAATGTAAAACATTTTAAACAAGTTGTTGCTCTTTAGAAGTAAGTTCATTAATCTACCCTTTCATCCTATCATATCTATATCATATCCCCTTTTTATCTTTAGAAAGAGATCACATTTATAATCAACCTTTTTTAAATAAAATAGTGGTTTTTCTCTGTCCCACATCAGAGGGCTCTTCTGATTTAGGACACAAGAAACTCTTAACCTTTTCTTTTAACAATATGTCTGGGTTTAGAGAAGGAGCGAGCCAATTCCATCTCCAAAGCCAGCTTGATAATTTTGGGAAATTGGGCGTAGTTTCTCTTACTACTTCCTGCTGGAGGGGGGCGCTGTATCTTATGGGGATACAAAAAAAATTTTAGGATTATGGAGTAGTCCGTGAGGGTAAACCTCTGAGCCAGTTGTCTTGAAACCATTCTGGATGTCGGATCATCTGGGCCATGGTGTCTTCGGAGAACTTTCAGGTGGTGTTGGCTGATCAAACCTGATGTATCTTAATCTGGAACAAATCCACAGCCTCTGGCTTTCTGTGGAAACAAAAGCAGAGACTCCTTTCCAAAGCAACATATCCTTATATCCAAATTTTGAAGTCAAAGTACCTTTAAAATTTACATATTTGTTTAACTCAACAGCTTTTATGATCAAATCTTTTTCTGCAGTTAAAAATCCTTTTAATTATCCATTTCAATTTAAAATGAGCTGTACAAACATAATACCTTAAACACGATTAGAAATATACACATAGTACAACAAAATTAACTTTAAGTTTGTATCAATAGACTAAAATCTATATCAATGTAAAACATTTTAAACAAGTTGTTGCTCTTTAGAAGTAAGTTCATTAATCTACCCTTTCATCCTATCATATCTATATCAATTTTATTTTAAATTTTGTACATATGTATGTGTATATGTGTATATGTGTATTGGGGTTTTCTGAGAGTTCAGAAAGGAGTACTGCACCCCTAGACCTGGACTTGAAAGCCATTTGAGCCTTCGGTTGTGTGCTGGGAACTCAATTGAACTCCCCTCTGAGAACAGGAGCGTCCATGTAGGTGACGACTGTGACTGTATTTTACCTCAGGTGCTGTCTTCTTTACTTCACTAAACTGGAAAGTGGGTTTAAGAAGAGGTGCAGGGCTTGTGAAGTGACCTCTCCAGGCCATAATACATCAAAACCACAATTCCGTCTCTTTTTCAGGTTGAAATTGTGACACACACTGGACCCCACAGGCGCCTGTGGATGGGTCCCCAGTTCCAGTTTAAAACCATCCACCCCTCAGGCCAGACTACAGTCATATCATCTAGTTCATCTGTATTGCAATCTCACGGACCTAGCGACACGCCACAACCACTCTTGGATTTTGATACAGATGATCTAGATCTCAACAGTCTCAGGTAAGAGATAGGCAACTCGGCAGTTACTTGCAAGACAGGATTAAAGTCTTCCTTTGAAACATGTGTCCTGTGCAGTGTTCACATTTCTATCTTGGTGCTGACTCCATGTTACCTGTCGACACTCAGGGGCTGAGTACATGCAACACATCCTTTTGAAATGCCTTTTTGCTAAGACCAGAGGCTTATGCCCCTTTGTTCATATGGTGAATGTGCCTTTCCTCATCTTTCCTTCACCTGGGCCTTTCTCATTACCTTGCATCATGCAAGATGGAGTGTTAGTGAGATTCATTTGTAATTTGTGGCCTGGATCTTCCCAGGTACTCTTTACTTCTTATATGTCAGAATTATATACATATCTAAAAATATGCTTTTCATTTTGATTTCTGTGATGCAGTTTTGTTATTTTTAAGTTTTGGAATCTAGTATTTGCATAGCATTTAATTTGTCTGTCTAAGACACCAGTAGATACTGAAAGGCTCAGTCTAATGTAATACAATCTCCATTTTACTTGTCTTCTCTTTTAAAAGAATTCTAGTACTGGGATATGTCTGAGTGCTAAAGGGTTTTCTCATATGGCTGAGGTTGAGTCCAGTCAGCCTCCATCAGGAAAAAAAATCAATCTGTTAATAAACTCTGGCTGGGTATAATTGCACACATCTTTAATCCCAGCATTCAAGAGGCTAAGATGGGTGGTTTGTGAGTTCAAGGCTGTAAGAACATCCTTTGCAAAATTTTTAGATATCTATTATGTATTGTATGTTTTAAAAAATAAAATTATGGGAGATTATATTCTAATCACATGATGAAATAACAAAACCAGGGCTAGAGACATGGCTCAGCAGTTAAGAGCACTGACGGCTGGCTCTTTAAGAGGACCTGGGTTCAATTCCCAGCACCCACATGGCAGCTCACAACTGTCTGTAACTCACGTGCCAGGGGATCTGACACCCTCACATAGACATACACACAGGCAAAACACCAATGTATATAAAATTTAAAAAATTATAAAAATTTCTAAAATAAAAATATAACAAAGCCAAGCTGGATATGATGGTGCATGCCTTTAATCATAGTACTCCAACAGAGCTGGTTTGATCTCTGTGATTTCAAACTCAGACAGGACCACATAAGAGAGACCTTGTCTCAAAACAAAACAAAACCAAAATGGTTGCCCGGATAGATTAAGCTTTTGGAAATTTTTTCATTCTTTAAAGGCAGGACATAGTTGCTGTGTACATGCCAGGCACTCAGTTTGGAGCTGGGAACTATGCATAGAAGGGCTGGGATGTAAATGATGTCACTTGTCCACCTGACTTTCCTTGTGGTGGTGTCCAGAGCATTGACCATTTCACTGTCTGCACAGAAACTCTTTCTCTCATTCCCAATCCTTTCTGACTCCTCAGATCTACTGCTAAAGCCAGAATCCAGGGTTTCTTTTGTTTCTTAATTTTTAAAATTTTGTTTGTTTAGTGTCTGGTTCTGATTCTGCAGCCCAGGTTGTTCTGGAATTCACTGTGTAGTCAGGATGGTTTTGAACCCATGATTGTCCTTCTGCCTCAGCCTCCTACTGGATGCTGGGGTTATAGGCGTGATGTAGCACGCCTGGCCTAGGTTCATTCCTGACATCTCTTTTCTCCTGTGAACATATGTTCATGGAGTCATGCCATTTCTATCCCAGAATATATCTGGAAATTTGAAACCTATTCCCTTATGAGCCATCTATGCTTTCAATAAGGTCTTTAGTTTTCTATTTTTATGGTTTTGCTTTTGTTCCGCCAATGCTTAATTTTTCTTTTTATTGACATGTTCTGGCTATACAGCTCAGGCTGGCTTTGAACTTGTGATCCCTCCTCTCCTGTCTTCCAAATGCTTGGATTCTAATCATGTACCATTAGCTTAACTAAGTGTTTTGTTCTTTTGTACCCTTGTTTTTGTTCTGTTTTGTTCCTTCCCTCTGCGGAACCCCTCCCCCCCCTCCCCCCCCTCCTGCTTCCTCCCTTCCATAGGGCTAAAGGCAGAACTTGGGGCCTTGTACATGGTGGGCATGTGCTCTGCCACGCTGCTACCTCCTCAGGCCTTGATGTGGTTTTAGCATGGTTTCTAAGGATGAAGTTTTCTCCTAAGTCCTAGTTTAAGCCCCTGTTTAGTGCTCATCTTTCCGTGAGCTTGGTTTGCTTTCAGTGATCCCCATCTTGCACTTCATTTTGTTACAGTTTCTAAGCATGACCCCAAGATGTCAGACAGTGAATATAGACTGCCGGACCACACTCAGTGTTGCTAGTTATTAAACATGGGCTAATATGGCAGGACATTGGACCTCTTCTTTAAAACTTATGACTTAAGTAGTCAAGGCTATCCTTTAGTATCCTATACATGTTTACAGCATCACATGATTATGTAGTAATCAGTAGTAAAACTTTTAAAGCAGGAGGCCTTTATCTCTAAACTATTTATTCTCTCTGTGAAATGCACAAGATCCTACCACGTTTTCCCTAGACACCATCACCAGGTGCTGTTGGAGTCCCCCACTTTTTGTCATATGAAAGCATCCTTAGTGCCTATGTGCATTGCATCTACTACCCTCTTGCTTCATTCAGCTTTCACTGGGCATCTTATCTCAGATACGGTCCTACTAATATTTTATAACAATTTATTTTTTAAACAGCTCTACATTTTCAAAATTCTTTCAGTTTTCTTAAAGACCCTTCCTTTGTAAATATGAAGGAGCTCCTAGTATTGTTCTAATCTAACTTTAAAATTGCTTATCTTGATTGACTAGTGTTGCAGTGTTTGTTGATATTAAATGTATTTATCCCAGATATACGTTTATATGTTTGTTTTGATTGTATTTATAATTTGTACTTTAGGGTTTGAACAAATAGGCTTGTTTACAGTCTTGCTGAAGACTTTAACTTCTAGCCAGTTATGCCTGTGTGTATTCCCAGCACTTGAGAGGGTGAAGTAGGAAGGTCTGAAGCCAGCCTGGCTTACAGAAGAAGACCCAGCTTTAATGAGAGATGTGTGTTTTAATTTTACCATCCTTCAGTGTCCATTATGATTCAGTCTAGCAGCCAGTCAGTAGTCACCTTATCTCAGTTCTCCATGCTGGCTCAGCTGCTCTCCCCTTGGGTATGTCCCTTTGGCCTCAGTGGTCAGATGGCAGGACATTGGACCTTTTCTTTAAAACTATGAAGGACTTTTTTTCTTTTTAAATCTCAGCTCATCCTGGGTGTTGATTTCATTGTCCTTTTCCCCATATGATACCATTAAGGTTGGTATAGTACTGGGCATGGTTGCCCAGTTATCTTTAATCCTAGGGTACGGTTACCTTTAATCCCAGCACAAAGGCAGTAGATCTTATGATTTCAAGCCCAGCCTGGTCTGCATAGCTGAACAGATCCAGATATTGCCTAGCTCCAAGAGAAGCCTGTCTGATGTGCACAATCGTGTATTGCTTAGTGAGAAGTTGTGTGATGATTGTGTTGTTGTGAACAGTCTATTGTCAACTTGCACAAACCGTGATAGCCATATCACTATATAGTGTGATCTTATTGGCCACCATCAAATATGCTGTCTGTCACTGACTACATCTCCTATCTTCCTGTCCTGCACTTTTATTACCTTTGACATTTCATTCTGAACCTTAGTTTTCCTTAGTAGCAGTTCATGAGTAGTTTTTATCTGTAAACGTCCTCATATTTTACATTTTATTTCAACTTGCTCCTGAAATAACATTATGCATACTGTTAATGTTCAGTAAAAATCCGACTGTGTGAATTACCAGAAGTGCACACATTGCTCCCTCTCACTACCTGGGACTTAGAACTTTCAATTGTAGTTATAATAATAGTATTTGGTCTACAGCAACTGGAGACTCAGCATTTATATATTGTCCTTCCTGAGCTCCTTCGTATTATGTAATCAACCAGTTTTGCTGAAGCCTAAATTCATTATTATGTAGGATTTGATAATCTTATGGAAGTTACTTAGTAGCTGCTCTGGCTGACCTCTGCAGCATAACACAGCGTAGTTATAGTCTCTTATCCTCGGTAATAAAGTAACAGTGATGACAATATGACAGTGTCTTAAATATTTAAATTATGGCTAGGTGTGCACACCTTTAATCCCAGCACCTGGGAGGCAGAGGCAGGCGGATCTCAGTGAGTTCGAGGCCAGCCTGGGCTACAGGGAGAGTTCCAGGACAGCCAGGCTGTACCATTGCTGTCTTCTGTTATACCTAGCTCTGGTGCCGTTTGGGAAATGTTCATATGTGTGCTTTGGAAAAGCTAACATTTTCACTGTATTTTCCTTCTTTTTCCAACTCTATTAATTTTTTTTCACTTCAGTTTTTCTTTTCCACTACTTCTCAATCTACTGAACAACACAAGTTAATAAGAAGAAGTTAGAGTGTGCCTGGTAAGGTGGGAATGTTATGTGTTTAGAGCTTTGGTCTTGTGTAGGCGTTCAGGACTGTAGCTCCTTTTTCGTCTGGTTTTAGAATGTATGGTTGTTTAATGGATTAAGCCATCCCAGTATACCTGATTTAAGGTCTGTTGTAGGAAGTGACAGTTTCCATGCCAGTAACATATGTGAACTAAATGAAATTGCATTGCAGGATCCAGCCGGTCCGCTCTGACCCAGTCAGCATGCCAGGGTCATCTCGTCCAGTCTCTGATCGAAGGGGAGTTTCCACAGTGATCGATGCTGCCTCAGGTAGGGTGCTTACAGAGTATTCCTTGGCTTTTAAGTTCTATTTTCTTACACACTGGAGAGGATGATACTCATTTTCTTTCCTATGTTGTTTTGTTGGTTGAGGTTTTCTATGTCTTAGTACAGTTGTGTGCCTCTATTTGCTACTGAAAACTGCTGTGTATTCAGACATTCTTAGTGTTGCTGAGTGGGAAGGTGGAGCCGGCCCTTGATTAAATGTAATGAACATAGTATTGAAGGCTACAGGGTTGATGACTGTTTGCCTTTGATCACGTGAAATGTCAAGTAGTAACCTTGACAGAGAGCATAAATACAGTATATGGATTCAATTTACTCGACCTGTGGATGTCAAAGTGCCTGGTACTTCTGTGGCGGCAGAGGCCGTCCAAATGTGCTGTTTTAGATAGCTTCACGGAGCTGAGAAATTCATCAGCTTAACCCTGGTGTGTCTCCTACAGTTCTTAATTTCCTAACCTTGCAATCAGCCTGTGAATGTAGCATTAATTTCCTGGAACATGACTCCTTTGTTTCTCTTTGGCGGCTGCTTCATTTGTACTACAGGGATGTTCTTGGCAAAGCCTAGTGCGTCACTGAGCTGATTGTGATGTGCACTTCCTTGTGTCTAAGATGAATGAAGGAAGGGAGAATGATGGTGCACACAGTATTGCTACATGTGGGGAATGTCTGAAGATCTCATAGGACGGGTGTGACCCAAAACTCTGTCCCAGTGGATTTATCAGTAATTCCGCAGTAATTGAACAGTTGAATTCGAGCAGATTTTAATCTGTGGTGGTTTCAAAATCTGCACAGACAATTGATTTGATTGAGGCTTAACTGTGAAAGAGAGAAGAACCCACTGCAGACCACTGCCTGATTCTGTCTCAAAGTGCACAGGCTTCGTGTGTTTTCTTTGTTGTGAGTTGGGTACTTACTTTGGTCAATTGATTTCAGGTTGTATCAAGCTATCTATATCCATACCTACACCTCCACTGTCATGTAGGGTCTTTGATTAGCATATACATTCTTATTTTTCTGCTAGAAGTTGATAAATGTGGCTCTTGTCTGCAACAGGCAGGGATTTGGGTGAGCTCTCTCCTGGCTTCCCTGCATCAAATTGGACTTTTGAGATCAGTAAGGAACAAACATTTGGGAAGTCTCAATTGGCCAGTACCAACAGGGAGCTGGTGTGAAATCACTGCTTACCGTGTTGAAGTATTTATTCAGTATTATGTTGAGACCTTATTAGGCTTTTAATACATTCTTAAACTCTACAATATTACTAATTTCTCTGTCAAACAATTAGGCACTAGTAATGCATGCTGCCAAAGTGGTTGCTGTGTGTCAGATGTGTTTGAGATGGTATCCTGAAGTAATAATGCATATTATATTGGTCATAGAACAGTTTTAGCATTAGATTAATTTGTTTCATGAATAAGGAGAATTTCAGTAAACCATTTAATCCATTGTATAAGTTAAAAAAAAACAAACAGAATTTAATTTGACTTTTGAGTAATAGAGTAGAATCACACTTGATCTGCTTGCATCCCTAGCAAAGGTACAGCCTAACATTTTGTGGGTTGTTGCTTTGTGGCCTTTCATCTCTGAAATTGCCAACATTTTGGGTAGAGAAGGGACTTTTTTTTTTTTTTTTTTTTTATTTTTTTATTTTTTTGGTGGCCGAGCTCTGTTATTTATTTTAGGCCCATTTCCCTCCTGAAATCCATGTTTCCTTTATGAACCATCTAGGACAGTGAACGTGTGTGTATGTGTGTGTGTGTGTGTGTGTGTGTGTGTGTGTGTGTGTGTGTGTTGCTCTCTCTAACTCTGAGCGGAGATGCCTTAGTCACGAGGAATTGGACTCTCGTGGGTAATTCTCTTCAACTCCCTCTCACGTGGTTTGGATCTTTTGATGAGGAGTCTGTGTTGTTTGGTTGAATGGATAATATTCTGTTATCCAGCTTCCGTCTGCTTTAATCAGGTCACTGCTGTTAACAGAATCACTATTCTCCCCATGTTTAAAAAAATGAGACTAAATGATTGTAGTTCTCTGTGGAAGGAAGTTAATGGGGCGATTCTCACAGATTCCACTTTTTTTTTTCTTTTTTTATATTTCTTTTTTCGGAGCTGAAGCCCGAACCCAGGGCCTTGCGCTTGTTAGGCAAGGACTCTACCACTGAGCTAAATCCCCAACCCCCAGATTCCACTTTCAAAAGGAAAGCAGCGTTCTTTGAAATTTTCCCAGGAAGCACTGCTTTCACTGTGGCCCATGCATTGCAGGGGGCTGTATTAGGAAACCTTTGGTGACCTGTTGCCCAGAGAAAATTCCCAATGTGGCATCTCCTTCATCGTTCTGCACTTCCTTGTTCCATTTCGACTACTTCCTGTACCACTGTCTTCCCACTTTCCCTTTTGCATATTTTATAGTTGTCCTTCAGTTTTAGTGACAGATCCTCCTCTATCATTCTTTGTGCCTAATACTGTTATGCCTATATTTTAGCTAAAATATAGGACTTCTAAAGATGAAGCAGTTGGTGTCTCATTTGAACTTAGTTCCCCAATTCCATTTTTTTTTTCTCTTTTCCCTGAGTCAGTCTTCTCATGTAGCTCCAGCCATCCTGCCAAAGCCTTCCTGATGCTGGGAACAGACACCCACCACCTCACCCACTGGCTTCCTGCATGCGTTTTGGTTTCTGCTCCTATCCTTAAGATAACAAAGTGCCATGTTACCTTGCTTTTGCATAATAATCGAAAAGCCACTGGAGATCCAGGTCACCCTGAGTATGTCCTGGTTTGCGTTTTACCAGTAGAGACCAATGCTTATCAACAGAGAATTCAAAGGACTGGGATTAGAGGACAAACATTCCCTATCTGCAGGTGGAGGAGACAGGGTTTGTACCTTGATCTACAGATGCCATTCACATCGGAGGTAGACTTTCTCAGCCACCACAGTCTTAGGCTATCAAAGGTGCTCATGGGAAGGTGTATTCAGTTTGCCAAGGTGCAGCTTTGTGGTCATAAGACTGAAACTGGTGGGAGAAGCCGTGATACTCAGATTCGTGGTCTATAAATTTGGCTGAAACCTTCAATAAGCTATTTTCCCCACTTCACTGATTTCTGCGGCATCGAGTGGAAAATGAGAATTCCTGTGCAGAATTTGCATTTCTTTTTCCTTGGAAGGGACACATTTGAGTTACTTCCTAGATGGTTCGTAATCTTCTTTAGAAATATGAAGGTAATGAATGATAAGTCTTTCAAGTCACAGAGTTCCGGATATTGTTTGTGATTATAAAGTGACGAAAACCCTAAACTTGTCCCTTTGGGTTTTCAAAGCTATTGTTGGAGCAATAAGAGGATTAAGGAAAGGGGCAAAATTAAAAGAAGGCTCAGTGCTGATCTGTAAACAGCCCCTGTGAAGAGGAGAGTATCCAAACTCAGTTATTAATTTAATTAGAGTATGGGCATTAAATCAGTTCTCATCCTTTGAACACCTACCATTCATATAACATTTAAAAGTAAGTTTCTGAGAATAGGTCAAAACAAAACAAAACATGAACTCCACCTTGACCATAAGGAAGGCACAAGGCTGGAATGTTCGTGTAGCTGGAAGCCCATGATAGCAGTGGTACAGGGACAATGCATGGGGCAGGATTAGAAACTGTTTAAGTCTGAACCGACACTTCCATTTGCCTTAGTGACTTGAGTGTTAAATTGTTAGTGTCACACTGTTGTAAATCGTGTCCTAGAGCCTGAGAGGCTGATGCTTACAGGTGTCATCTGTACACTCGATGCAAAGGAAACCCCTCTCTGAAGCACACCGAGCCCCTCAGGCAAGTAAAGAACAGGCTGAGGCCTCACCCAGACAGGAGGCTGGAGCCTGGGCTTCTCGCATTCCTCTGGATATACTTGAGGACTGCCACAGAAAAGCTAAAATAAATAATCCAAATAAAAATGTTTGTTCCTGAGAAAGGACAAGTTCTGGATGCTTGTGCTAGCACACACAAGAATGGCTAACCTAAGTCTGAGAAGAACTGTAATAGTGATTTCAGAATTCCTGCATTCCCTATGTGTGCCTGCCCTCCTCCTAGCTGCTTATGAGGCACCTGTGAGTTTGAGGCCAGCCTGGACAATATAGCTAGACCCCGTTGTCCATGACTGTACTTCAGTCAGCATGGACTCCTGGTATGGGAATCTCAGTCACTCACCCCTACAGAGCTTTACATAATTACAATCATCTCCCACATGTGATGAACACATCTTGGCTCATGATTTGGCGTTCTTGCAGCTGTTCACTAGTTAATGCAGGATTGAACTGGCAGAAAGCAACGACCACAGTGATGTGATTAGTAGAGTTGTTCTCTGATTTGGCAAGTGTTTTTAGGAATGCCATTCTAACTGTGAAAGACCAGGTGGCAGTGTGTGGGTATTTAGGTGATTTTTAAAAATAAATGTATACAGTGTTCCTGTCACTTCGAGGAACTTGTTTTTGTTTTTTGTTTTTCCCAATAATAAAACTGGAGCATTCTATCAAAAATTGGAAAATTGAGAACTTTGAATCTCACAGGGCCCCAATACTTAAAAGAGATTTCTGATTAGATATGTGATATTAATTAATGTAATTTTTCGTATCATATAGTAAACAATGTCAGTGTTCAGGAAAGGTGCAGTACTTTCCATATGACCAAATTTGTGCTATTCTGAATGATGCTTTTATGTATTTGTTCCTTTCAAAAACTGGGACAGAAGAATTTAATGTCATCAGGGAGGAAAGACAACTGGAGGGTTTCAGCTACGTGCTGGAGCTGAGGTTGCCAGCATCAAATCAACAGAGAATCTCCCGACTTTGAGGATGGCATTAAGTGCTCTGTCCTTCCCACCACAGCCAGGAGTGTGACCAACTTTCCTTGATGTGGTTCAGCCAAAAGCCATTTGTTTTTAGCCGGGCATGGTGGTATAGCCATCAGGAGACAGAGGACTGTGAGTTCAATGTCAGCCCAGGCTGCATAAAGGTAACTGTTGAAAGAGATTTTATTGACCTCAAGACTAATAATTATATAAATAGTTTAAATGCTGACATATGTAAGGTGCATAAATGAAGCTTGTTTGGGGTATGTATAGATTAGCACAAAGGGAACTTGACAAACTAAAAATTACTGCTATGTGTGTGCTTACACAAATACACATACATATCCATAATCAACTTAGTCATTTCTGCCACAGTTCAGGTGACATTTGATTCAAGTCTGATCATATCTGTCCCTGGAGTTTTTGGAGAACTAACACCCTTAAAGTATTGAATGTTGCCAGGCTTGCTGTAGTCACAGGCACTTAAGAGGCTAAGTCAGGAGGGGTCATTTGAGCCTATGGCCTGTGTCTCTGAAAGAAATCAGATTTTTAAATGCAGTCTCGTATAGATGCCTCCTATTTGGAGCTTCTCCCCTCTCTCAGAACTTTATTGACATATCATTCATAAAATTTATTTATGTCGTTGAATGTTTTTGATGCTAACATATTAGCACATTTTATTTTTCAGTCTCCATTGTGTATAAGATAAAATACTTTTTTATATTTGACTTATGTCCAGAAACCTATTTTTTTAATCCCACTAGAGTATTTGTAGTTTTCACCGTGTGTTATCAACAAAGTTGGTTCTATTTCTCCCCATTCTTTCTGTTTGTCTTTTCACACTTCTTAGATTCCATGTCACTGTTCAACAGAAATAGTGATGCTGAGCACGGTTGTCTTAGTCCTATGGTAAGAAGGGTTAACCTTTCACTACTAAATATCTTGTTAGAGGGTATTGGTATCATATTTATAATGTTTGAAGAAAATGGACAAAATTTGAAAAAGAGCCAGAGTGGTATTTTGTGACTCAAAAAGCATATTATCTGAGATATTTCATTGAGCCAGGGATGGTGGCACATGCCTATGGATTGGGAGACTGAGGCTAGGTGTCAGGAGTTCAAGGGTAGCCTTGTCTACATGAGACTCAATACAGTGGTTTGATTGGGAATGAGCCCCATAGCCTCATATGTCTGAATACTTAGCCCCTAATTGGTGGAACTTTGGGAGGAAGAATTAGGAGGTGTGGCCTTGTTGGAGGAGGTGTTTCACTGGAGGGTAGGCTTTGTGGTTTCAAAAGCCCAGGCAGGCCAGGCCCAGTCTCACTCCTGTCTACTTCAAACTTATGAATAAAATGTAAGCTTTCACCTACTCCAGCTCCGTGTCTGCCTGTCTGCTGCAATGCTTCCTCACTGTGATAGTCAGGGACTCAGCCTCTGAAACTGTAAGCAAGCCCCAGTTAAGTGCTTTATTTTCTAAGTTGCCTTGGTCATGGTGTCTCCTCACAGAAATAGAACAGTAACTAAGAAACTGTGCCTCAGAAATCAAAACAAACAGCCATTGAAGGGAGCAGACCAAGGGAGTTGGAAGAATGAGGCCTTCAAAATCCAATAAGAAACTTAGAAAAAACGGCAGAGTGGGACAGAAAGAAAGGAGCCACGTCTGATAGATTGGTGGTTGCCAACAGCTGTCTAAGCCATGTGCTCCTTACAGATAATGCCAGCAAAGAATTTTTCCAAAGGAATATGTGAAGAAAGGGCTGTGAGTTTTCCTGAACTTCTGAACATCATCAGCGCATGATTCCAGGAGCCGTGGCCAGAAAGAAGCAGTCTGAAGGCACCAACTCTCTGTCTTTTCTCCCTAGGTTTGGATGATGGCTTTCAGTTTGATAAAACTAGACATTGGAGGAGGGGATGATTTTTCAAGTTCTCCTGTCAGCATGAGACCCTCATCTCCCAGTAGCTCAGGCTCTGTGAGACATTGTAGGATCTTCGCCAATGGACAGAAGGACATGCTATCAGGACGCAGTATTTATTTCTAAGCAGCAAGATGCTCAACACTGTGCTAAGTGTCTTTGAGTGCCTTATCTTGTTTAATCTTCCTTAATTAGAATCACAGGTCCACTTCTCAAATATCCCAAGAAGAAATCCTAAGACACCTTCCTCCTGATATTTGGAATTATTAAAAGTGCATTATGGTGACACCTCAGATAAGTCCAAATCTCTTTCCTACCTGATCAAATATTCATTTCAAAACCGTGTGTGCTGAAATGAGCCATGAGGGAGTCAAGAGAATCAGTTATTCAGGTGGTGAAAATGTGTGAACGCAGCTGGCAGATGACATTCCAGAACGATGAATTCCCATCTTGTCCTTGTTGCTTCGGGCAACAACTGACAGACCTGACTGGTCATTGGCTTTCTAGTCCCGGCACTGATAGGAATGAAATTCTTAGTGTCACAGACACTTAAAAGCCATCCCTGTCATGGTGGATACAAACGATGCTGGAGGGTCTTTCCTCCATGGAGATGTAATCAATATGGTCTGGAGTTCTTGACCTGAACCTGTAATATTTTGGGCACTATAAAGGTGGGGCTTCCTATTACACAAAAGATTATATTCAGAGTACTGGGGCTCATTAGTACATGGAGGACCCCCGCATATATAAACAAACAAATAAATGGACAAAATAAATAGATGAATGAATGAATGGAATAAAGGTGTTGCTTGTGTTGTTCTTCACCATAGTTAGGAAGGAAGCTTTTGGGGTGATTGGAACTTTGGGTGGAAAGTTTCTGTATCAACTGTGAATCCCTACTGATTGACCCAAACACCTAGATTAGAGTGGAGGCTTTAGAGAACACCTCTGATTTGGCCCTTTTCATACAGTCAGGAGCTACAGTGAAAACCTGAATTGACTAAGTGGAGTCTGTGGTATGATGCAAGGGCAGCGGCAAGCACAGGCATGGGGCGTATTGTTCTGTGGAGGGTTCGTGATCAGGAGCACTGTGCCTCATGAAAAAGTAAAGTATAGTCAAGGAGGAGGGGAGGAGATGGGAATGGAGGTGTGTTTCTGACCATTGTCTCATTGCTTACCTTAGGATCCAGTCTTTGCTTGCCCTGTGGGAAAGGCACAAGTAATGCCTTGTAACCTCTTTGGGCCAGCAAGATGGCTCAGTGAGTAAAGGCCTGAGTTTGGTCTCCAGAACCCACATGATGGAAGGAGGGGGTCATCTCTCACCTCCATATATCCCCCACAATACAGAATACAGAAATAAATGGAATTCTTTTTAAAACAAAAGCGTGGTGGTATTGTGTTCTCCACAATATTGTGCACCCTAATAAATTTATCTGGGGTCAGAGAACAGACAGCCACTAGATACAGAGCCAGAAATGGTGGCTAGAAAATGGGTCAGAGCAAGCCATAGCAGAAGTTGGGCGGTGGTGGTGCACGCCTTTAATCCCAGCACTTGGGAGGCAGAGCTATCTGGATCTCTGAGTTTAAGGCCCCTTTAGAAACAGCTAGGCATGGTGACTCACGCCTTTAATCCCAGAAGTCCAGCCTTTAATCCCAGGGAGTGATAGCAGAAAGCAGAAAGGTATATAAGGCATGAGGACCAGGAGCTAAGTTAGTTAAACATTTTGCCTGGTTAGTATTCAGGCTTTGGAGCAGCACAGTTCAGCTGAGATTCATGTGGAGGAGGACTCAGAAGCTTCCAGCCCGAGGAAACAGGATCACCTGAGGAACTGGTAAGGTGAGGAAGCTGTGGCTTGTTCTGTGTCTCTGATCTTTCAGCATTCACCCCAATACCTGCCCTCAGGTTTGCTCTTATTAATAAGACCTGTTAAGATTCCTGCTACACAAAAGGGTCTTTGAGAATACAAGTCATCCCTTCACACTGTGTTTTACTGCCACAGAGCACCAGTATGAACTTAATCACTGATCCCCAATCGCACATGTGGCTTTTTATTATTAAGTGATCAGATGTTTGACCAAATCTCTATCACCGTTGCTATTATTCTTTTAAAGCTGCCTTCTGGATAAAGGCTGTTGCTGTCCCTGAAAAGGGTCTGGGTTCAGTTTATAGCACCACATAGTGACTCACAACCATCTATAATTCCAGTTCCAGGGGATCTGACATCCTCTTTTGACTCCAAGGACACCAGGCACACATATGGTACACACGCATGCATGCAGGCAAAACACTCATAAAGATAATCTTTAAAAATTAGAAAAATCCTTCATGTGTTTACACAGAATGTTTCCTATGGAAAGCCGGCAGTTAAGATAAAGGTGTTACAGCCCTACTTAGTGGTGCTTTGGTGTATTAGGTTTGTCTTAGTAGAGCATTGAATCTACCACACTTCTCTGCTCTCTAGGATCTGTGGTTAGGGCTGGTGAACACAGAATAAAGTAGGATGGAGCTTTCCTTCTGGCCACACTAGCTTGCCTTCAGCTTCCCATCAGGGACTCTGAGAACTTGTCACTGCAACTAACCCATCATGGCATAGGATGCTGACATATGGGGGACTCCGATCTGTTTAGCTCAAACTTGTTTTTTAGGAATTGCCAGAATTAGTAAGTCATTAGAAAATTACCTTTTTCCGGCTTACGCTTTTGTCCTAGGCAACACCAAGAGAGGGTATTTTGTCATGTTAAACGGAATCTTGAATGTTACACCTGGTTTAACTTGGGAAAGTGCCTGTTACTCTGTACCATGCTCAGGGTCAAGACTGCCCAAGAAAAGCACGATGGAGCCTCCATGGCTCCAGGTACTCCAGAGGCCAAAGAGAAGAGAGTCCTCCTGAGCTCAGAAGGACAACATGGGGACACTCCCTTTCAAAAGGAAATGTGCATACATATGGATAGATGTGGACACAACAGCCAAAGTTAAGCTTGAAATAGCAGCCAAGCTCACGGTTGGTAATACCTCCTCTAGGTGGTTCAGATTATTTCAGATGAAGACTACTGTGTGCATGCCTAGGAAAAGGTTCTTTTACCCACGGTTTTCTCGCCCTGCAGAGGTCTCAGGAAACCCTTGTACATTCCCTCCGTGTCTGAAATTTCTAGCTGTGAATACCTTTCGTTTTTATAACCACAAGAAGTGCATGCTCTTGTGCCTGAGCCAGAGAGAACTTGCTGCGGTGTCTGAGACCGTCTGCTTGCCTCAGCGCTGTCTCACTTTGTAGTCTGGCCCACTCCCTTGCTTGTTACTTTCTCCTTCCTCTCTTCTTTGACATTTACTCTTGCCTTCATTGCCCAATGTGAAGTGTCTGGGCTATAATTTTCCATTTGAGACCAAGCTCATGTTCTTTATAGCCTATTGATTTCTACACAGTTCCCAGGGACTCAGGAGGGTTAATGAATTCAATATTTCAGCATGGAGCATTGGAAGTGAAATTTTTTTTACATCTGAATTAAATAGTAGTTACTTCTAGAATGGGAACCGAGAGACCACAGAGCTGTGAGAAGTGGAACTCGTCCTCTGGAATCTTTTAGATTGCATATATGTATGTGCAAAACAAACTTATTTTAAGTGCTTACAGGTTTCTGTTTTGTTTTTTTTTTCAAAAGCTACTGAGGTCCAGGGGTATGAAATGACTGTTGCCTGTTGTTGCATAGTGAGTGGTTAGTCACTAGTGTACATCCGGAGCTTCTTTGCATCTTCCAGGACCTTGACTAGCACCTCAATCAAGACAACCTGGTTTATATTCCTGAAATCATCAGGTTACACATGCATGTGCATGTGTGCATGCATGCGTGCGTGTGTATGTGTGTGTGTGTGTGTGTGTGTGTGTGCGCGTGAGACCTAGAAATTATCTGTAACACACAGATTCTTCTATTTTTATTTCGTGTTTATGGCTGTTTCTCTTGAGTGTATATCTGCACATCATGCATGCCTGATGACTGAAGAGGCCAGAAGAGGACATCAGGTCCCCTGAAACTGAAGTTCAAGAGGGTTGTGAGCCACCATGTGGTTGCTGGGAATGAAACCTGGGTCCTCTGGAAAAGCAGTCAGAGCTCTTAATTGCTGAGCCACCTCTCTAGCCCTACATAACCTTCTTGTTATCCAGTTTCTAGGGGCATAGCCACCCCTATTTATACTCAAGTTTATATGTTGCATATATCATAGCAGGAGAAATCCAGTCTGTTCCACTCTCAAGCAGCTAGTGGCAAAGCTCTCTGATGACAGTGTGAGGATGTCAGACTTGACTCAGAGAGTGGCTCACCCGGGTCCACAAGCAGATCACAGGGAGACCTTTAAGTTGTGAGAAGGTGTTTCCAGCTAGGAAATCTACTATGACAGGTAAGGGCTCTCCACATGGAAAAGACTTCCCACTGAAATAGTGACTCACTCAAGGGCATGTTTCTTTTCTGTCACCCAAGGGAGAATGCAAACTGAAGAAATAGTAGTGTTTGCAGCTCACAGCCCTTCAAACCATGAGCGAAGAGCAGGGGAAGCAAAGTGACTCTGCTTCCCTGAGAAATATTAATTGCTTTTTCAAAATATGTGTTAAAGCTTTTAAAAAGCCAAACACGCACTGATTCTAAATGGAGCTGACACCTTGATCCACCATTGTGGAATAACATATGAGTGAGGAGTCCCAGTGGACTGCCGTGCCCTACAATATTTATTACTGTAAAGATTGCAGAGCTCTTAGCCACTTGCAAACGTGTAAAGGCCCTTCAGATCCCATCCTCTTGACTTGTGTCTTCATATGTTAAAGTTACGGTTGCTTTTTGTCTCGTCATAGTGCCTACTCAAAACTATTCTTCTATCTCATCCTCGGAATATGTAATAATACTTGGCTTTTCAATAAGTGTAAGAAAGAATCCAGGTATGAAAGTATACCTGAGTTGTATGTGGGGCATGCTTTTAATATTTAGGCATTTGGTAGCAGAGATAGACATATCTCTCTGAATTCAAGGCCAGCCTTGTCTGTCCAGCAACACGGCGTACACAGTAATACCCTGTCAAAACAAACCAAAAATAGACCTTAGATATAAATAAATACATTCATTTTTCATCCCGTAGCCATTGATGTTTGGCAACTCCTGGCCAGTTTTTATTCTTCTATTTTTCATATTTGCAAAATGGTAACTGTGTGGCTGATGTGTTCAAAATACTAGTAAGCCAAAGGTCTCTGTGGTAATCCATCAGCTATTGTTACTGCTGGTGGAATCCCACTGTGGTTTGCTTTAACACATGTATTTTCAAGAACAATTGTGTGCAAGAACCTCCTGAGGCCTTGGATGTAGCTAAGTTGGTAGTCGAATAGTTCCCTAGCATGCAAAAAGCCATGGGCTTGATTCCCAGAACCAAAGAAACCATGCATGGTGAAAATAGAAGGTTTAGAAGTTCAAGGTCAATTTTATCTTCATAGTGAATTCCAAGCCAGCCTGGGATTCAGAAGACACTATCACAAAACAAAAAACAAAACAAAACAAAAACCTATTGATATATGTAAATTAGTAAATGCCCTTTTAAAAATGAAAGTATTGGTTGTTATCCATAGTTTTTTTTTTATTAAAGTTTTTATTATGTGTTCCATTATTCATGAAAAACGAGTTGGTCTGGTTTATTCAATAAGATTAGTAACTTGCTCATAAGCCTTGAGTTCTGTTACCTATTAAATTATGCATGCTAATTATGCAAATGGAACATAATAGCAGACACCATTCATTTGATTGCCTGACAACAGGCTTTGCTGAGCATCTCCCTCAGTCTTTGTAAAGTCTCATGCAATAGTGGCAGTGTTTCTGTTTTCCAGGTGAAGGAGTGGTTCAGAAATGTTAAGTATATCATACCACTCCTAAGAAATTATAATTTACTTGCCATGAGCATATTTTATATAGCTCTTCATTGGAAATGTTGTTAATACATGCACTTTAGAATGGGCAGATCTGTACTGTAAATAAGTGACTTCTTATAAATAGGTGTGGGTTTGATTCCCATCCCCACAGCTCATAAGAAAAATACAGAACCACCGCCGTTCACAACAGCCGCTAACTCTGGCTTCATAGGATCCACCTCCTCTTTTAGCCTCAGGGCCACCAGGCGTGCACATGGAAAGTAAATTCATGCACTCACACATACATGTAAAATAAAATAAAATCTTTTTTTAAAAACAATGCTAAATGCCTGTCTTCTGTGTTGTGAGAATTATTGGAATATGACAGTTAAAAGCTTCTGATTCAGGCGCCCAAGGGTCTCTTAAGTCTCTTCCTTACAATTCCCACAATGATGATAAAATACTGAAAGCTTTACTTTCTTATGCATACTATATGCATTGTGCACATATACTACAGACTTTACTGTAGTTAGAATTTCCTGCCTGGCCCAGTCAGGACAAATCTCTCTTACCCGCCAGTCCCACAGTGGCTCAGACCCATGGCTGATCAAACCTGATGTATCTTAATCTTGAACAAATCCACAGCCTCTGGCTTTCTGTGGAAATAAAAGCAGACTCCTTTCCAAAGCAACATATCCTTATATCCAAATTTTGAAGTCAAGGTACCTTTAAAATTTACATATTTGTTTAACTCAGCAGCTTTTATGATCAAATCTTTTTCTGTAGTTAAAAATCCCAAAGACAACATAAACCAGATTCTCTGTGTAATATCCATCTTTGTAAGACTGAAACGCCGCTGTGGCTGCTGGCTCCGCCCACCTCAACTTCCCAACATGGCGGTGGTACAGTTTACCGCCAGCTCTGGGTCTGGAGCGTACCATCAATTATCAGAAGCAGTTCTATCAAAGCAGTGCATAATCCAGAATTTTTTTTTTTTTAAACTAGCAAAGGCTAAATCTACCACGCAGCAGAGTAAAGTGCTGCTTGTAGATTCCTCATTCCCACCACGCTGCAGGTCAGATGCACAGGCCAGAAACCCGCCAGGAACCCGCCACAATAGGCAGCCGCCGCCATGAGAAGCAACGTGTAAAGACACTGGTAAGCCACAAGCCATGTGGCAAAGTATAGACTAACAGAAATGGGTTAATTTAAGATAGAAGAAGTAGATAACAAGAAGCCTGCCACAGCCATACAGTTTGTAAGCAAATATAAGTTTCTGTGTGTTTACTTGGTTGGGTCTGAGCGACTGTGGGACTGGCGGGTAAGAGAGATTTGTCCTGACTGGGCCAGGCAGGAAAACTCAACTACACTTTACTGTTGTCCCAGCCAATCCTTGAGAAAACACAGATATGGCAGCTCTTATGTGGACCCTGGGCAGTTCTGTCCCAGAGCCTGTGTTAATCACTGTGTGATTTGAAGATGTGTTCCAATAGGAAGATACTGGATTCAAGTCATATATGTTTTTAAACATAAACACAGTTTTTCTCATCCTAAAACAACTTAATCTATGAAGCCATTAAGATGACCAGAGCAGTGACCACTCTTCTGACTCACACTGCTCACACTTCTGTGTTTGTCTTTGTAGTGACCTTGTATATCCCTTTCCTCCATTCTGCTTCTGCCTACCTCCTTTCCAGTCCCTGCCTTCTGATTCCTATATTCTTGTTCCGTGACTCGAAGTGGAAGTCTCTTGAGGATGCTGGGTTTTCATTCTGGTTCCTTAGTGGACAGATTTCCCTGGACTGAAGAACCCTTTCCTGGCATGTATTGGGCATTTGGTTTTGCTCCTGGGTGGGACTGTTGAGTGGGATCCCGTGGCGCTGAGGCATCAGTGCCTTTGTTCTTGCTCTGTGTGGCTATGGCATTAGTGGTTTCGGCTCTTGTTGACCGTGCTCTAAGCCAAAGCTTTACAGCCTTTAAAGCAGTGTGGAGTTTGCTTATGATACATTGGAATGAAAGAAAAAAAACTTCTCCAAAGTTACAAATGGTTTCATTTACCAAAATGACTATTTCACTTGGAAAGTTTTGTCTTTTCTGTAGAAATTCCAGGAGTTGGGTGGGCTTGGTGTCCTGTCTCACACTCCATCCCCACCCACACGTTCATGTTAGCAGATGCTAAGAGCTAAGGTTTGGGAAGGCAAAACCATGAGCAGGGAATAATCAAGTCATACATTTCTGCTTTTATTTAAAGAAACATTTTGAGAATACAAATCTCTAGAATTTTTCCACTTTATATAGCTGAAGAAAGGAAAAAAATTGAATTGAAATGAAAGTGAGAAAGGAACCCTAGGATTGGACTAGAGTGACAGCCTCAGTGGTGGCAGTTTGAGGAAAACTTGATGCTTCTGAGAGCTGTGTGCCTTGTGCATCTACACTTATCTCATACTTGAGTTACTGGACTAACTTATGGTCTTGGTTACTTAGAACTCATCTTTGCACCATGACCTTCAAATTAGAAAGCACTTGTTGAAGACTCTTTGAAATGCTCCAACCTACTCTTTCAAGGCATCTAAGTCTCTAAAGAAATGAAATGTTTCTTC